>NC_079197.1:9016586-9387836 GCF_029499605.1 Hyla sarda | reverse complement strand
TTGCACCACTCCTCCTCTTTACATGTTTTGATAAATCTTCTCCACGGTTTTTAGCACACATTCCTCCATGGTGGAGATTTTGGTCAAAATTTAAATTGTGCAAGTATTAAACTAAATTTACATTAGGAGGGATTATTCCTTTAATTAAATGGGTTTTCCCACAATGACATGTTAACATCTGTTCACAAGAACCAACTGCTGGGATCTCCACTGATAACAAAAATGGGGGGGGGGGGGGGGGGTCCAGAGTGTCCCTGACTGAATAGAATGGTGGTGAAGCATGCACACTGCCACACCTTTCAGGCAGGATGAAACTGATTCAAATAAGCATGAGCTGTGCTTGGCTTCTGCAGTTTCATAAATAGCCATTCATGACAATGTATACATGAGAAGTTGTCAGTATGGGAAAAATAATTTAAGAGACAAGGAATAAAATGGCCTGGTTGTATACAGGTAAGACTAGGTTCATACTTATGTATGTGCTTTGTTTTGGGACTCCTTCTTAAAGGGGTACTCCAGTGGGAAAAATAAATAATAATAATTAGTGCCAGAAAGTTAAACAGATTTTTAAATTACTTCTATTTAAAAATCTTAATCATTCCAGTACTTATCAACTGCTGTATGCTCCACAGGAAGTTATTTTCTTTTTGAATTTTTTTTCTGTCTGACCACAGTGCTCTCTGCTGACACCTCTGTCCATGTCAGGAACTGTCCAAAGCAGGAGAGGTTTGCTATGGGGCTTTTCTCCTACTCTGGACAGTTCCTGACATGGACAGAGGTGTCAACAGAGATCACTGTGGTCAGGCAGAAAAGAAATTAAAAAGAAAAAAGAACTTCCTGTGGAGCATACAGCAGCTGATAAGTACTGGAAGGATTGAGATTTTAAAATAGAAGTAATTTACAAATCTGTTTAACGTTCTGGCACCAGTTGATTTTTTACCAGAGTACCCCTTTACGTTGCCTTTAGGAGAGGGAAACGGAGCTGAACGGTTACGGTCTTCTGTGTGACAAACACCAATTGTATCCTGAGAGACTCCATTGACTTTAATGAAGCTCGTTGGGATTCCATCAGATGTCTGTCATTTTGCAGAAACCTAATGGGACAAAAAAAATTCTGCGTGCAACATTTTTTTTCCTGTTATTTAAACGGAACCGGCAATGAAGGCCCCGCACAGAGATCCAAAGTGTGAACCTAGCCTAAGATGAAAGGTTTACAGTGCTGGACATACTTACATCAAACCCATTATTTGGATCCCAACCGACATGAGAGACATGTCTGTAATAAAACAACAGATGTGATTACATTGTGTACACTGCCAAAAAAAAAAAACAACAAGTAACATATCACGTGCTATAAGGTTAAATTCACATGCATAAGATTTTCTGCAAGTGGAAATAGTAAAAAATAGTAAAAAGAAGAAAGGCTTCTATTCGTGCAGCGATCCAATATAATCCAATGACAGGTTAGATGTAACTCTCCAAGAGAACTTTATTGTCCAAAAACAATGGATTGCTGCGCAAATTAGAGCCTGTCTTCTTTTTACTATTTCTGCATATTCTACTGTCTTGGATTGTATGTCAGGCCTGCTATAGCTCCTACGCTGCATATCTTGGCTTCTCCCTGGAGTGGGATTGATCTACCTTTCATGGTGTTTTGGCTTTCCCACAACCCCACCAGGTGAGCACCCTGTTTCTGTACTGTTGAAAGTTTAAGCTGAGCTAAAAACGTTTCACCCGATGAAACGCTCTGTATTTTTTGTGTGTATTTTCCATGATCGTGGAAAGAGATGCTGGGATTTCCACCTGCTTTTCTCCATTCTGAGACTGTTATGTGGCACTAGCAGTGCTGCTAATAACAGTGTGATTGTGGGGTCTAAGACACTGAAACCCCCAACAAGGTCTAATTTCTGTTCATGTTTCTAACACTAAGCTGTAGGTAATTCCATTTTTATACATTGCTTTAATCACTGCTAAAAAAATGTTTACTTTATGTATTAGTCTTACTTGAAACCACATGGTGCCCCGATATCAGCTTTTGAAAATTTCTTCTTCCCTTTTTTGCTTTTTGATCTGTCACTGGGTATTGGAAGGGCTCGGTACCTTTCCGATGTGATATCTGGGTTTTGTATACTGACTGCTGCCATGTTAAGGCCTGGGTGTTGAACCGGTGAATGAGGCTGTGGGCTTGGAGGACCTACAGAGATTAACATGTATTTATGTGAGAAAGCATAGCACAAGGTTGATGTTTAAACATAGGTGAATCTTTACGTCGATTGTGCTGGGAGCAGGGCTGGACATATGTCCACAGACAAACAATAAAAAAGTAAAAATAAAACAATTGGCCGCTGGCTGCTGTGACCCCCACCAAAAAAATGGGCTGCATAGTCAAATATGCCCGGGCCTATTTTTGGTCCCAGTCTGGCCCTGGCTGGGAGTAGGTTTAGTCACTGTGTTAGTTCCACTCCAGGCCATAACCCAACTTGTCTTATAAGTGTAGTGCAAAACTTCCATAACCTTCTACATCTACAGCTTTTTGTCACTATTTATCTATCTCACCATTGGAAAATTGTCCTGGTGGTGGGGGCAGGGGGAGGTTGTTTCTTCTTTCTGAAAGTAGGAAAAGAAGCAAAAAGTTAATATCCATCTGCATGCACAAAGGTAGACGTATCAGGTAGACGTCCACCTACCATCTGACACTGGTGGGGGTGGCGGTAGCGCTTGGCGTTTTTCTGTAAGGAGAAAATATATTATTGTAGGCTAGCAGCCATTACACCAATAATGTTATATATACATCTGTTTCTATATGTAAGGACCAGACTGGTAAGAAAATAGAGGTGTTCTTATTTCAACAACTTAAAGCCAAGACCTATGTCCAGCTCCAACCATAGCAACTAAACATGATATATCCTCTCTGTGGCATTTAATGTTATATCTGCCAGGGTGGCATTTGGACAGTCTATGCTTTTAATACCTGTTCCACCTACACCCATGCCTTTGGTGTGACTGTGCACCCATTCAGTTGCAACCTGCCCTATAAGTCTTCCTATTCCTAACTTTCACAGTACATGTCTTGTGATACCCCATTTACATTTCTTTTTATTCATAGTATATTTCTGTAAGATTCAGCTACATACAGTACCGTATTTTTCACCGTATAAGACTCACTTTTTCTTCCCCAAAACTGGGGGTGAAAAATTGGTGCGTCTTATACGGTGAATACACCCCTATCGCAGCGGTCCCTGCGGCCATCAACGGCCGGGACCCGCGGCTAATACAGGACATCACTGATCGTGGTGATGCCCTTTCAGACGCGGCGATCAAAGCTGACCGCCGCGTCTGAAGCGAATGTGACACTAACCCGGCTGCTCAGTCAGGCTGTTTGGGACCGCCGCGGTGAAATCGCGGCATCCCGAACAGCTTACAGGACACCGGGAGGGACCTTACCTGCCTCCTCGGTGTCTGCTCCGTGCCAGGATCCCCTGCATGGCCGGCGCTCTCCTTCGAAGTCATCACGTCGCCGCGCACGCCGTCCCGTCATCCAATAGGACCGGCGTGCGTAGCGTTGGGGACGCGGCGACAGCCATGGAGCGACACCCAGGGCAGCGGTGACGAGCAGTGACTGGTCCGGAGCGGCGGGGACACGTGAGTAATACCTCCTATACCAGGGGTCTTCAACCTGCGGACCTCCAGATGTTGCAAAACTACAACTCCCAGCATGCCCGGACAGCCAACGGCTGTCCGGGCATGCTGGGAGTTGTAGTTTTGCAACATCTGGAGGTCCGCAGGTTGAAGATCACTGTTGGGTTCAGAATCTTTTTTTCTAGATTTTGCACCTTTAAAATTGGGTGCGTCTTATATGCCGGTGCGTCCTATAGGGTGAAAAATACGAGTACATCTTTGTACATTGGTGTGCCCTAGAAATTAGTAACAATTGACCATAATCACATTATACCTTGTCTGTGTTGTTTTTTTTGCTGTTTTTCTTCAACAACAGCATGAAATGCTTCAGCTTCCTCTTCATTGGCAAAATTCAGTCCAGCTTGGCATTCCTTTGGGTAGAGTGCACAATGTCAGGCTTGTCACATTCTAGGATTTGGAGGAGGCTTAGTTCCACTTATAGAAATGATTGTTAAGGGAATACTTCAGAACAAATCTTATATACTGTGTATGCCTTGAGGGGGCGCTACATGCCACAGGGATTTAAAGGATCCTGCAGAGAGGATGCCTGTGTCTTGTACTGCGCCTTTAGGCCCTGCACTAGACATAACAGAATTTGTCTGGAGTTCTCCTTTAATAATACATCATTTCTTATACACTATGGGGGACATTTATCATTGAGTTTACCCCTGTTTCTTGTTTATTTTTTTGCGCAAAAATTTGCGCAGTGACTTTCATTGCGTCTTTTTTGATATTTTCCAATCTTCCAATGCTTTACACACTAATTTACTATTGAGCATTTTTTGTTTAGATATTAAAATTTTGCGCAAAGGCAACAGATTTTGCACAAATATAGAACACTCAGGAGTGCTCGTAACAATGTGTCAGATGGTAGAAACATGAAGGAATGTCTATGTTTGAGCAAAATTTATTAAAAAGCTTGCGCACGGTTGATACATTTTGCACAGACGTGCAAAACATAGAAAGCACTGACTTGGTTTAAATGATTTCTATCTCACACAATCATTGAGAAATCTCCCCCTATGTTTTTAAAATTTAGTTTTTTTCTTACTGGTTTTCAGGATGCTGGATCCTGCAGAGACATACCATGTTTCTCCGAAAATAGGACCGGGTCTTATATAAATTTTAGCCCCAAAAAACACACTAGGGCTATTTTTCAGGGTAGGGCTTATTTATGGTAAGGTTCATGGTCCCTCCGCTGGTCTTGCTGCTTCCTGGTGTTGTGACGTCTCAGAGCCTTCAGCCTATCACCGGCCGCAGCGATGTCCCGCCTCTGCCGATGATAGATGTCATGTAAGAAGCCGGCCGGCGAGCGAGAACAGTGGAGGACAGGAGGCCGGTTCCTTAGCAACGGGGGAACGGAGGACGAAGGTAAGTTAAAGATTGCTTTTTAATATTTGCAGCCCGGTCATTGTCTAGGTCAGTGGTCTTCAACCTGCTGACTTCCAGATGTTTCAAACATTTGCAACATCTGGAGGTCCACAGGTTGAAGACCACTGGTCTAGGTCTTATTATCGGGGTAGGGCTTATATTGCAGCCCACCCCGATAATCCGGCTAGGGCCTATTTTCGGGGTAGGTACTATTTTCGTGGGAAACACGGTAGTATTTCCACTGTACCATTTTATGGTGCATTGTATAAAAGCAGCTTGAGTGCTAGGGGTTTGGCCTTTCAGCAAAGTGCTGGCAGATTGCAGCATTTTGAATGTAGCTTTAGATGTGACTAGAGAAGAGGAATGCAGTCTCCTTGGATATTTGCAAGGAAATAAAAGCAATAAGAATAGGAAAAGTGGATATGAACAGAGTGACACACAAGTATCTGGATTACAGGGTTGTAAAAAAAATTAAATGTGACTCCTTGCAATAACCATTACTCCTGGTAGACATACAGTTCACCCATAATGAAAATAATAATGTTGCAGGTATGTGTCCATTGAACCTGGCTGAGCTCTCTGTATAGATATAACATGTTGGTGCTAGACATCTGTTAATATTGGTCACAATGTACAAAGATTGGAATTTGTTAGTAGACAGACTTACATCTGTAGGAAAGGTATGGAAATATGGACGGGGAGTGAGATATGCCAGCTGCTGAAACACTTCCTGCTCCCAAACCAGCTTTTCTTCCTGCAAAATAAAATGTGATACCATTTAGGCTAAAACCTGGGTCCGCAGATGTCTGGGTGATCCATGTATCCTTCTGTGTATAAGCGAGGTGATGATCCCACATCTATGAAAGCTGAATGAGAAGCCTTGTTGGAGGCGTAAAGGTGGCCATTTTGGTTATCAATCCATTAAACAGAGTCTATAACCATGAAAGGGAAGCAGATAACTTTATTTCAACATACGGTAGTCTAGTCATGTTCATAGGATACATACCGTGATGTCGTAGAGACGGATAAAATAGGAACGTTTTGGATTGTCTTTGACTAGACATGCAACGCCACAACTCTGCTTGATCCAGTGATCGTTGCTCGGTGACAGGAGTAACTGAACCACAGTTGTTGCCAAAGTCTGAGGGGTGGAGAAATACAGGGTTAAAACAAATTGGCAAAGTATAAAATGATCATGTGATTATTAGGTTCGATAACACAGTCCAAAAGTGACCACACCCTGAGGCTTATGGCCAGGGGTCGCCCACAAGCCACACCCCTAAGACTCTTTGAGACAGGAGGAATTTCTAACAAGTCTCATGATTCCTCTGCTTTACTATTTGGATAAAAAAAAGTTCACGTTAAACCTCCAGTAGGCTCCAGGTGGCAGACAGCAATAGATCTGTTTTAAAGAATAGGGAATAAATGTTACTGAGCCCTTTATTATTGCTAGAACAAGGAACCCTGGTATGATCCATACAGATATGGCAGACACAGAATTTTTTGGGATGGAAACATTTTTTTTGGACTCCTGTTCTCGTTGATGTAAAATTATATAATTTGAGCTTTGGGGGGAAGGGCCGTCTTGATAAACTGACCTCCCTCTTTAACCTTAGAATGGTGTGATCATTTCTTATATATGTAAATACCTATCAGCTTGAAACATAATCCAATTCCACTCCATGGTTGCCTGTTGTTGCATCAGTTTAGTGTGAGTCATTGTAAGTTTCAGTACAGCACTGTCTGTCCACGGGCCACAGGCGAGAGAATAGTATCACACTCAGCCAATTGACCAACAATGAGCGGGAAAATGGGAGGGGACAGTCACCTTACCAATAGCACCAGGTATCCTCCAAAATTTATAACACCTTTTGTGAAAATAAGTGAAAAATAAAAGAAACAGCATTGCAAACTGTTGTCCTATAGTTCTGACATATTTACCCCCCATATGGTGTCGGGGTTTCTCAAGGAACTTTAATAATGAGCAGTCCAATGATAATGGACAGATGTCAGAGTGAGGCTGGCTAATAGATAGCACCGATGGACCTCGTGTGTTGGTATCCCTCATATTGGTCAGGCATGCGCCCCGGTCAGTGTGTATCCAAACACGCCTGCTAAGGCCAGGTGAAATATACACCCCATCCACCACGTTTTCGTAAACTTTACCACAATTGTTTTAAAAAAAATTTATATTTTTGTCCCTGCAGCTATTGCCTGTGTGCCTCTATGAGGCAGGAAGTGAAGGTGGACAAGCGGGGCTCTGTACACTGAGGACAAGCGGGGCTCTGTACACTGAGGACAAGCGGGGCTCTGTACACTGAGGACAAGCGGGGCTCTGTACACTGAGGACAAGCGGGGCTCTGTACACTGAGGACAAGCGGGGCTCTGTACACTGAGGACAAGCGGGGCTCTGTACACTGAGGACAAGCGGGGCTCTGTACACTGAGGACAAGCGGGGCTCTGTACACTGAGGACAAGCGGGGCTCTGTACACTGAGGTGAATCAGGCGTGGGTATACTGTGGTGTATGCTGACATATCCCTGAAACATTCTTTCATTTATAGTTGTAAATATAGCTTTAAAGGGGTTATCCAGGAATAGAAAAACAGAGCTACTTTCTTTCAAAAACCGCTCCCCGTTTGTCTCCAGGTTGGGTGTGGTTATGCAGCTCAGTTCCATTGAAGTGAATGGAGCCAAGTTGAAATAGCACACACAACCTGGAGACAGACGTGGAGCTGTTTTTTTTAAAGAAATTAGCTCTGTTTTTCTATTCCTGGATAACCCCTTTAACTTTCAGATGTGAGTGGCTTTCCTTGTGCTACTTTTTGTCAGCTTATTCCTACTATGTACATAATATTACTGTTTGACAAAGAACAGGTAATAAACTTCCTTGTTTGCTCTCTGTTCGTGCTGCTGCTCACATCTCCGGAGCTATAAGTGGACAGATGCAATGAATCATAGAACCTGCACTTGGCGATACTTGAATGTTTTACTTATAATGTTTAGGTCAGACATTAACAGGAAATAGGAAGTGATAATGATGAGGCAGTATATACTCTGTAGATATTAGAGTAGGAGCAGATATTTGGTGATCTATATGACTTGCTCCTCAACAAATATTGACACAAATATAAGTTATTGATCCCTGGGAGGCCGCACTGGTGTGATTGGCTGCATTGTTAGTGTACAATAAATCTTAAAAGGCCCAGCTGTGAAAAACAGAGAGGCACAGTACAACTAGGGCAGAGTTTCCCAAGCACGGTCCTTAAGTCCCCCCCAACAGGTCATGTTTTCAGGATTTCCTTAGTCTTATATAGGTGATGTAAAGTTGATGATGCCTGATGCACTGACCATAATTATATCATCTGTGAAAGACTTAGGAAAAACCTGAAAACATGACCTCTTGGGGGGTACTTGAAGACCATGCTTGGGAAACATTGAACTAGGGAATAGGCCAAAAGGTCCATGATTGGTGATAGTCATAGTATCACTGTATTAAACACTTCCTATTTCCTGTTCTGACTTTGATAATGATTTTTAGTTACACGATAAACCTTCTACTTCAATCACATTCAGCTTTTTCTAGTCTGCTGGTTACTCATGTATAGTGAGGTTCCTTTACATTTTGCTGTAAGGCTGACCAAGCACTTATCTGGCTGACAGATTTCCTCCTGAATGCACCTATTCACATACATTCTCCATTTTGGCTCCACGTGTATGTTCTCTCAGTAAGGACAGGAGGAGTAAGCTGTTGCCAGATACCTCTGATGGTGGCTTATTATCCTCGAGAACAAAAGGATTTGGCACAATGACATTCATTATGTCCAGCACTTCTTTCCCTTTATCTGCTGTCAGACATATTAGGTGATGGCTGGAATTGCTGGCTTTCCTGTCACTTAATCGATTAAAAGTGGCCACCTTAAAGGGGTTTTCACCTTAAAGGGGTTTTCCAGGACTATATAATCCATGGCCCATATATATTGCCAAGCATTGAACTTTTATCTTACTTGGAGATATTACTGCACCTTCTTTTTATATTCTTTTTCTGTACGAAACTTAAACAGATTCTCATAGTACTTCTAATTGATCATGCTAGAAAGGGTTAGCCACTTCAGACATTGCCTACTGTGTAGAAAGATCCTTGATAACACACAGATAAAAGTTATCCCCATGCATGGACCTCAGTGATCAGATAATCTATAGGGAAACTTGGTTGTAAGTGTTCAGTTCCCCGGCAGGGCGACCACTGGAGAAAATAGGCATTACATAATGCCTATTCATATCTGTGAGTTGTCTATGTAACGCAGAAAAGGAGAAGAAACACTCTTTTGTAGCTGTTCTCCAATTTTACAAATGAGGATCCTGAACAGAAGACCCTCCTCTATTTACTCTGAATCCCCTTATAGAGTGTATAAAATAAGTTTTAATCTGGACAACCCCTTTGAGCTTCTCAGTACATAGTCATGGGCATCTAAACTTAAGAAACAACTTATTACCTAGCGTATCACCTATGTATGTCAATTGATACCTACACTACACATTAAGGGGATTTAAAATCTAGACCTTGTGTTCTACCTGAGCTCCGGACACAGTTCAGCTTGTGGCAGTGTTACATGAGCCGCATTTCCTATTTCTCCACATTTCAGAAGCTCCCTCTACTCTGTTTCTCTGTATCGCAATGACCCATTACCTGCCCAGGTACCACATTTCTCACCGTGCACTTTCTCCCCAGCAGCTGAAACACCTTCTGATTCTCCTGAGCCATAAGGAGGACAGAGGGGACATTTTCTTGAGTGTGGCCCCCGGTTTTAGAAGTCCCTCTGCTCATTGTAGGGAGCCGGCCTTCGTCGTGAGCATGAAGTTAAAAAAAGGAACTTCTGCACTACATAGATACAAGTAAACGGAAGCAGAAAAACCACCAGTGAGTTCAGCCAGGATATACAGTCTAGTGAGGTGTTGGGGGCAGGAAGGAGTTATGACGCCACCAATGAAGACTTTCAATACCTGCCATATCAAATGATGTCTGGGTAAATGTGTTAACTGTACTCTGGAAGGCCATGTGTACCCTGATTTTGGTTTGGTCAGCATTAAGAAGACCTAAAGTTATTGGGGTTGTGTCGTGAAAATGAAAGAGGGTCCAATGCTCAAGACAAATGTCATCCACTGACTGCAATGTCAGTGTGGGGAACTATGTAGGGATCTTTGAGAGACAAACAACCCTTTTATTAGGAATGATCATAGCTTATTGGTTTTTATCCATCCTCTGCACACAGGTAAATGTGATCATTTTGCTTCTTGATAGCCACTTAATTTGCTTTCTATGATGGTCTGGATAAGTCTTTAAAGGAACATAAAACCTTCAAAAGAAATCATACAAATAAACAGGGAACAGCTTGCCTCCGCTATATGTTAATCTGTAGGCTTTTATGCATGTTTCTAAAACAGATTCGAAGAAATCATGCAGGGAATCTGGGGGGTTAATCTCTTTACGTTCGATTTCCTTTTTGACTAGAGAACAGCTAAGGGGTGGGGCTTAGTCATAGGGTGGGGTTTAACAACTTTTGTATCCTTCTGCATACAGGACAAAGAGGGGAGGCTCCTGCTGCAGCCAATTAGATACAAAACAGTGAGGAGGGTGAGAGGGGACATGGCTGACCTTCTTTATATATCACTTTTATTTGTAATATGAATCAAGGTATTTGAGGAAGAAATGAAGGAAGGAAGCACTGGAATATGTAATTTTTTTTGTGTGCATTTTTTCGAAGCTTTACATAAATGCATGCCCCCGTGTTCTGTGCAGTGACTGTCCAGGGGTGTGCATATTTAATGAAGGGGATGTGAATATTTAATGAAGGAGCCTCACATATCAGCAGGATCTATCCATAAGGCCGTACGGGGGGGGGTTACAGTCACTGTACAAAAATCAGCAGAACACAGCCCATACAAAAATAAAGTCCCACCCATCTGACAGATTCACTGAATCATTTAGAGGACCCTAATAACTCAGCAACAGGGGGGAGGAGGGGGATCATCATGCTATAAACAGGTATGTAATTGCCCCCCCCCCCCCCCCCTTTAAGCTATCTACTCGTGAATGCAACTAATTTTTTTTCAGAGTGACCACGGGTCCTCTTAAAGAGGGTTGCCTCAAAATGCGTCAGACCTGTTGTTTCTTGTGAGATGCATGGTGTAATATTCTGAATAAAATATGCTTTTAACCTACCATTGGAGTTCTGGAGTGGACATTTCCGTAGCTTGTTAAATATTTATTTTTACCATATTCCAACAGTAAGTGTATTCTTATGAGCTATTATGAGCCATTTATGAAGCACCGTGATTCTTTCCCTGCTCTTGGTTTTAATGCAGACAAACAAATCAGCTTCAGACATGGCCACTGATCTCCAAGGTGGGTTACAAGACAACTAAAAGTACCGTAACTGTGCAGTCAGAAGCTTAAAAATAATATACCAGTTAGGGCCTAAAGCAGTGGTCTTCAAACTGTGGCCCTCCAGATGTTACAAAACTACAATTCCCAGCATGCCCGGACAGCCGTTGGCTGTCCGGGCATGCTGGGAGTTGTAGTTTTGCAACATCTGGAGGGCCACAGTTTGAAGACCGCTGGCCTAAAGGGAGTGATTCCTTCCTATTTATTTTCATCAGGTTTTGCTGCTTTTTCGTTAAAGAGGTACTCCGGTGGAAAACTTTTTTTTTTTTTTTTTTTTAATGAACTGGTGCCAGAAAGTTAAACAAATTTGTAAATTACTACTATTAAAAAATCTTAAACCTTTTAGTACTTATTAGCAGCTGTATGCTACAGAGGAAATTATTTTGTCTTGTCCACAGTGCTCTCTGCGGACACCTCTGTCCGTGTCAGGAACTGTCCAGAGCAGCATAGGTTTGCTATGGGGATTTTCTCTTGCTCTGGACAGTTCCTGATATGGGCATCAGGTGTCAGCAGAGAGCACTGTGGACAACACAAAAAATAAATAAAAAAAATAAAGATTTTCTTCTGTAGCATACAGCTGCTAAAAAGTGCTGAAAAATAAAGATTTTTTAATAGAAGTAATTTACAAATCTGTTTAAAGGGTAGCTTCCACCATCCTATTTTTTTTTAACTTCTGTCCCTGCCTATTGACAATCTATCCCTAACCCCCTCCCTTCCTTTAATTTTTTTTTTTACTGTATTAAAAATGCTTTTTTGTCTGCCTGTTAGTGTGCTTACTACCAGGCAGACTTCCCCAGCAGGCGCGACATCACTAATGCCTGCTGGGGCCGACACTTCCGCCCTTAGTTCTTCTACACAGGGTGCCTCCTGCTGTTTCACCACTACAACCCGCAGCTTGACCTGACATCTATTGGCTGTCAGGGCATGCTGGGAGTAGTAATGTTGAAACAACTGTAGGCACCCTGTGTTAAAAACAATATCCTTCCATGGCTGCGGCGCAAAAGACCCATCACCCAGCCACAACATGATACCCCCCGCGGCACCATGTCATTGATTTCCGGCATCGGTCCGAATTCAGGCGTGACGTCACGCCAGGCTGCAGCCGGCCACTAGGAGGGAGACCCCTAGTGGGCGGTTTTCAAATGTAAAATACACTATGTTAAAGAATAAAAAAATAATTAAACTATATTAGAGATATGTTGTAGTACATGAGTACTACAACATATCAAAAAAAAAAGTTGGTGACAGTGCCCATTTAACTTTCTGGCACCAGTTCATTTAAAAAAAAAAAGTTTTCCACCGGAGAATCCCTTTAAGTTCCATTAGGGCAGAGCCACATTGCCTACAGGAGGCTGAGGTAATCTAAGACGCATCCCCAGGCTTCTCCTGCCTTCTCAGTTTGGCTGCCAAAAATAAAAAAGTTCTAACTAAGGCTCAACTGGACATCCGAACATAGAGGAGAGGTAGAAGAAGCATAGCCAGAAACTGCCACACATATACTGAGGAGAATGAGCCTAAGTAAGGAGGGTTGCTTTAGGGTCTATCCACAGGTACAGATTTGAAGCTGTGTTAATTAATTTCATGTATGTGTGAATAAACCCTTAAAGGAGTACTCCGGTGGAAAACTTTTTTTTTTTTTTATCAACTGGTGCTAGAAAGTTAAACAGATTTGTAAATTACTTCTATTAAAAAATCTTAATCCTTCCAGTACTAATTAACTGCTGAATACTTCTACTACTTTTTGGAACACAGAGCTCTCTGCTGAATCACGAGCACAGTGCTCTCTGCTAACACCTCTGTCCATGTTAAGAACTGTCAAGAGTAGGATAAAATCCCCATAGAAAACATATGCTGCTCTGCACAGTTCTTAAAATGGACAGAGATGTCAGCAGAGAGCACTGTGGTCATGATGTCAGCAGAGAGCTCTGTGTTCCAAAAAGAAAAGAATTTCCTCTGTAGTATTCAGCAGCTAATAAGTACTGGAAGGATTAAGATATTTTTTAATAGAAGGAAATTACAAATCTGTTTAACTTTCTGGCACCAGTTGATAAAAAAATAAAAAAAGGTTTTCCACCAGAGTGCCCCTTTAAGGTGGATTTTCACATTTATTAGGTGACATGGACATTGGTTAACATAGCATTTATGCTGTCCATCACAGGTATCCGTTGGCATCCCACCAAAAAAAGAATAACATGACGCAAGAGTATACCAGCAGAAAGTCGCCCGAAAGGAGTCATTAGGTGATTATTTTCGGGCCTTTAAAACGAATAATGCCCACTGCTGCGTGCCAAAGTATATATCGGTATCATGTTTTTGGCGGGATGCTGGCGTTTACCTGTGATGGATGAATCTAGCTCCACTGCGTCTTTGAACCTTTGTAATGTTATAAAGCAATGCTCAGTTCTCTGTGTACAATGTGGCTACCTTATTGTCACCAGCCTCACACCTTCATACCTTACTTATACATATTACCTTACTTATACACAGTGAGGGTCAAGCCAAGCCAGAAACCTGTCTATAAACAGCTGTTCCAGGGTAAATGCTCTTTGTCTGTGAAGAAAAGGGTACTGGCCTAGAGAGATGCCAATGATTCAGGGGGTACCTATTCTCATTGATATGATCCATATGGAATCTTACAGACAATGCTGGATAAGAAATAGTACCTCCAATAGGTGGCATTAGAGACAGTTTTTTTCCTTCTAGTGGAGAACAAATATGCATTTTTTCCCTGTGGTGCATTGCTTGTAAAACTCCATATATATCTCACTATCTTCAAGAAGAACAGTATCCACAAAGCTAAATTGATGCTTAATATAGTTTGCCTGCTGTGTGCAATATTATCAACATACAATAGTGTCTGACAAATCGTCTTTCAGTCATAATATAACATAATATAGAAAATTGCAAACATTGTTTAAAAATTTATTAAAATATTCTTTCCATGGTCTACATTCCACATGTGTAAACCATGCCTTGTACAGCTGCTCTCCAAGCACGTAACATGTCGGGATTGTGTGACTCTGAAGGATCACCACCGTGATGGTAGGTAATGGGGTGGGGGGGATCCTGCATTATTCACAGTGATCAGGACGGAGGGGGAACCGATGTGACCTGGCAGATCACAGTGTTCTAATAGGGAACCAGCTGCACCATAGAGCTGCGCCGAGTATGACTACAGCCATGTAACATTGTTCACACTCTAGGACGTATTAAGACCGTATGTATGACATATGCAACTGTAATTAGAGGGCCTTGTTTGAGCAAATGCTTTAAATCTGTCGAGGAGTAACACAATGAGTTTGTGTCAAGCTGCATAATGAAGATGGCAGATAGTATGTAACATGTAATGTTATTTTCTATACAGTGCAACATGGCACATCATAATGCTCTGCTGCTGCAGTGTCCTCTCCCCTTAGAGAGATTACCTAACCCCCTGAGTGCAATACACTGATACCCCTGTAGAGCAGGGGGCGGTGAGGTAGATACACTGTGATTCATTGACACTTTGGTAGCATTGAGGGAAGAGAAAACTGACATGAGTGAATACTCTTAGAAAGATGAATGATTGTCCCATGATCCGATGGCGAGGAAAACAGCCTCCAATGACCAAGACGAAGAGACCGGAAACAAACACATCAAGTGATCGTAGTGAGGCCTTGCAGCAGCTGGGGGGCATAGTAAAGTTTTTGGGGGGGCACTTATGGCTTAAAATGTCTTGTCTGGTACTGATTGGGAGCCCCACTCTCCACTTGGTCAGATACACCCAAAAACTCCTGTGTCAGCAGCGACTGTCCTTTGTGTTATGCACAGGTCTTGGGAGGGCTGACCTATTGTCCTTAACCATGGGAGAGGGAGCCAAGGGCAGGCTAGTGCCCCCCGACGTTACTTTTTCCTGTTGTCGCCCAATCCACGATCATAAAACTCAGACTCATTATCATGAAGACGAAGCCCAGGGCAGCAAAGATGGCAGCCTGTGAAAAGAAATGGAGGAATGTCAGAGAATGAGGTGTAAGCTGAAGACAGCAAGGGGACTCTTTGACACTCTTTTAACTTTTAGTATGGGGCCCACTCCACTCTATGTATCGCCACCTGTGCAGGAAAATGGACAATAAGGGATTTGGGTGGGGGAAGTTAGTAGCAAGTGGAGCCCATGGCTATGCAAACCTGAATCTTCTGACGTGACAAAAGAGGCTCCTTTTCTCTGGGAACAATTCTTATGTAGAAAATGCTTGGCAGGATGAAAATCAAACTTGGGGCTGAAGTGGATCCTGTAATAATTAAATAACAATAGATGTAAACCTATATTAAACATCTCCTGTGCTGGTTGTGAGTGATATCCTATGCTGTATTATATTCCAGAGCTGTACTCACTATTCTGCTGGTGGGATCACTGTGTACATACATTACATTACTTATCCTGCACTGATCCTGAGTTATATCCTGTATTATACTCCAGAGCTGTATTCACTATTCTGCTGGTGAGGTCACTGTGTACATACATTACATTACTTATCCTGTACTGATCCTGAGTTATATCCTGTATTATACTCCAGAGCTGTACTCACTATTCTGCTGGTGAGGTCACTGTGTACATACATTACATTACTTATCCTGTACTGATCCTGAGTTATATCCTGTATTATACTCCAGAGCTGTACTCACTATTCTGCTGGTGAGGTCACTGTGTACATACATTACATTACTTATCCTGTACTGATCCTGAGTTATAGCCTGTTGACTGTTTCCAATAACAACCAGCATTTAGGAAGCATGCTAGGGGGCATAAGTCTGACTTACTTCCATGGTCTAAGCAGCTTTGTATATACCAGTACATATTATACAGCTAGGCAATATGTCAAGCCATTCTTACCAATAACACCAAAAATATCTTTAATGTTAGGGATAAAGATGACCAGCAGGTTAACTGATATCAGCAAACACACAGCAATAAGGATGTGCCGCCACCAGCGAAAGTCCTGACCGGGGCAGAGTAGCTGCTGGATGGCTCTACGGATCTGCAAACACAGAAGACAAAAAGATTAGGTCAGAGAAAAAAAAAAAACAAAGACGTAAAAAAAAAACTATAGTGCAACCACACTCACCGGAAATAGGACAACCGGCACAGTTAGCGTAACGGCTACTAACACGGCAAGACGTACACACAACACAAGTGTGTCTAGAGGGTCCACTTTGTTATATGTGTGCAACATCTCCGAGTCCACGTTACCTAATAAAGGGCATAAACACACATCATTATACATGTGGTCAGACATGGCTGTGGATTAGAAAACAGTGGCTTTTTAATAATCTAGGTACATTGACAGATTGCCTGCTAAATTTCAAGGCAGGTATTGCACCCTCTAACCTGGCCTTGGCCCAGTAAGGTGAGTGGCAATGTATGGACAGTAGCAGGGGCAGCTGTCTATTTCTCACTCCTTGTTCCTGTACAGTACTACACAATAATGGATCAATATATGTCTCACTGCTCAGTTTACATTCACAGAGCTGTGCATGAGAACCCACAGCACAGCAAATATACACTGTATACACTTAAGTGGGGTAGGATATCAGAGGGGTGATATATACTGTGGAGGAACTGACCACCAAAGGGGTTAAAGTGAGTTGTCATGCATATCATGTATGCATCATTGCTCTGTTAACATTTGCCAGGCCGAGTTAGGGGGAGCCAAACTTGCCTTGCCCACATCGCTGGCAATCTACACTACACCACTGCTTTTAGTACCCCTGGTCTCCAGGAAACCCATTAAGTTGGCAAAATGTGTGGAAATGTGTACATTGTAGTGGTTAGTAATCTACTACACTGCTTGGATATTGCTAAGGAAGATTCTAGAGGCAAAATAGTGCTGCTTGTTGACCATAATGGGGTAGTTTTATCTTCTGGACAACCTCATCCCTGTATGTCCCATTGGCAATCGTGTATGTACTATAGAAGCAGACATCACCACTGCTATGGGGCCACTGATGATGGGGAACCTGGAACTGATCTCCTTACTGTCATATAGCTGCTAAACATGGGCCAACGGTTGCAAAACTAAAGCTCCCAGCATGCTGTTTGCTGGGAGTTGTAGTTTTACAACCACTGGTCCACAGTTTGGAGACCACTGGCTTGATGCATATTGATTTATATGGGTCTCAGTACTAGCTGGCATGCACATACCCTCAGCTTTCTATGGTGGTGACTGCAGGCAACTTGAAATTTTGGGCTTATACTTTAAGAAATAGTTTTTATATTTCACAGCATTTTCAGTGTAGGTTGAGCTCTTTCTGAGTTATGCTCCCTGACCTTGTTTTTTTTTTTTTTTTTTGTGGGATGCCATTGTGCCTCATCTACAGTGGGGAAAAAAAGTATTTAGTCAGCCACCAATTGTGCAAGTTCTCCCACTTAAAAAGACGAGAGGCCTGTAATTTGGTATATTCCTTGGTAAAATAAGTATTTGGTTACCTACAAACAAGCAAGATTTCTGGCTCTCACAGACCTGTAACTTCTTCTTTAAGAGTCTCCTCTGTCCTCCACTCGTTACCTGTATTAATGGCTCCTGTTTGAACTTGTTACACCTGTCCACAACCTCAAACAGTCACACTCCAAAATCCACTATGGCCAAGACCAAAGAGCTGTCGAAGGACACCAGAAACAAAATTGTGGTGCGGTGCACCAATAAAACCTTTAATTTCTATCATCATCATCTTGTAAATTCTACTATGTTATTCCAGCGGAATTGATATATAGAACTATAGCAACGTTTGTACTAACGGACTTTGCAATATAGAGAACTATAGTGAATCTTTGCACTAGCGGACTTTGCACTATTTTTATACTTTTTTTTTTTTTTTTTTTTATACCATTTTTATACTATTTTTATACCTTATCCCTAATCATTTTAACTCCCTGTATAATTTAGCCTTATTTATAATACCCCAAACTAATAGTGAGGAACATCTATTATATTGGCTTACCTATTATCTGGAGCCTGCGCAAGGGTTATGCACTAGACTTTAGTTATTCTATGTAATACATTGCATTTTATTTAATAAATACTCATATTTCATTGTACTCTAATCTTCTTATCTTGTATACCTTTGAGGACTGGTCACATATAATTTGTATATATATTTATATTTATCATATTATTATTTTTGTACTAATTTCTGGCCTATTTGGGTGTAGGCAACACCGGTAACCTCAGGTATATTTTTTTGCTAAGTGAGCTACACAATTTTTTCTGTCCATTAAAGGGGTACTCCCGTGGAAAACTTTTTTGTTTTAAATCAACTGGTGCCAGAAAGTTAAACAGATTTGTAAATCTCTTCTATAAAAAAAATCTTAATCCTTCCAGTACTTTTTAGGGGCTGTATACTAAAGAGAAATCCAAAAAGAAATGCATTTCCTGTGATGTCCTGACCACAGTGCTCTCTGCTGACCTCTGCTGTCCATTTTAGGAACTGGAGAAAATCCCCATAGCAAACATATGCTTCTCTGGACAGTTCCTAAAATGGACAGCCGAGGTCAGCAGAGAGCCCTGTGGTCAGGACATCACAGGAAATGCATTTCTTTTTGGATTTCTCTTTAGTATACGGCCCCTAAAAAGTACTGGAAGGATTAAGATTTTTTAATAGAAGTGATTTACAAATCTGTTTAACTTTCTGGCATGAGTTGATTTAAAAAAAAAAAAGTTTTCCACGGGAGTACCCCTTTATGCCAGTACATGTCCTGGCCCGTCTGAAGTTTGCTAGAGAGCATTTGGATGATCCAGAAGAGGATTGGGAGAATGTCATATGGTCAGATGAAAACCAAAGTAGAACTTTTTGGTAAAAACTTAACTTGTCGTTTTTGGAGGAGAAAGAATGCTGAGTTGCATCCAAAGAACACCTACAGTGAAGCATGGGGGTGGGAACATCATGCTTTGGGGCTGTTTTTTAGCAAAGGGACCAGGACGACTGATCCGTGTAAAGAAAAGAATGAATGGGGCCATGTATCATGAGATTTTGAGTAAAAACCTCCTACCATCAGCAAGGGCATTGAAGATGAAACGTGGCTGGGTCTTTCTGCATGACAATGATCCCAAACACACCACCTGGGCAACAAAGGATTGGCTTCGTAAGAAGCATTTTAAGGTCCTGGAGGGGCCTAGCCAGTCTCCAGATCTCAACCCCATAGAAAACCTTTCAAGGGTTTTGAAAGTCCATGTTGCCCAGCAACAGCCCCCCAATTTTTTTTTTCTCATTCTGTTTCTCATTGTTGAGGTTATAACCTATGAAGAAAATTACAGCCTCTCATCTTTATAAGGGGGAGAACTTGCACAATGGGTGGCTGACTGAATACTTTTTTCCCCACTGTATCTGTTGTCTACATTGGATTCCATTACCGTAGATTCCTACCTCCAAGTCATGTTTTTTCACTAAGCTTTCCTTACCATAGAAAGTTAGGTAGCCAAACACAGCTGTCATCAAGTACATGACAAACATGGCTAAGATGGAGACGTTGGCCACATTCTGCATTCGTCTTGTGGTGGCTCTTCATAGAGAAAAGAGAGGTATAAATAAGTTACATGTATTGTGCGCCGGGTCCTAAAGCAAAAATCAACATCTTAATTGTGAAGTAAAGAAATTATGAAGGCTTTAATGTCTATGACAGTATTCACCAATCTGTGGCTCTCTAGCTCTTGAAAATCTACAACTCCCAGCATGCCCTTACAGTAGCTTTTGGCATTATAGTTTTTAACAGCCTTTGTAATTGTAGTTTTGCAACAACTGGAGAGCCACGGGTCAAGGAGCACTGATCTATGACATCATTGAAGAGTATATATTTTTTAAAACCAAATCTGTGGAATTGTACTTGTAACTCTGGAATACCACAGCACACGGTCCCTTTATACAGAATTCATACCTGCGCAACTCGGTGTATATGGGCAGAACCTCGGGATGGCACACAAAGGCAAACGCAATAATGGGGATGGAGTAAGCGGTCTAGAATAGAGTCAGTTGAATTGTTAGTAGTGGGAAGAACTTTTACAGAGATATGACCATCTGTGTAGAGCTGGATACAGACGTACCTGAGTGTTGATAGTGAATAACTTAGGGGAGCAGCTTTCCTCAGTGGTGTTGTAGCCATTAGTGTACATGTGATCTTCTGTATGTGTTGCATTCAGAGGACATGCTATTACAGATTTCTTGTAGATCACCTGGACAAGGACAAAGTATGTCAACACAGATGAGGACATGGGAATACAAGAATAACCCACTGAGGCCTTTACTGCATAACATCAGTCAGTTGTAATCAGTTACAAGGCCCTGGATACACGGAATGATACTCTATAATAGACAAGTGGTGAAGATGTATGTACACGCTACCGAAAAGCCACCCAGAGAATGGCTCCAATAGAATTCAGCTGCACTTTGCACACTGCTAAATCACTGCTGCAGAAATTCAATTTCCAGACTTAGCTTAAAGAATGAACGTGTTATACAGAATACCACATGGACTGTATTGCCATTAATTGGGACGGCGCAGACACGATTCTTTTGGCGGCGCCTGCTACACAGAATGTCCACATGTAATTTATAAGAGCTGATACTCCATAATGTGCGCACACTCTGCACAATTTCTGCACTGAATTCTGCATGAATGTATTGCCCATTCACTTCAATGGAATTCCTGCTGTGGAAATTCTGCTGTGTGAATAGGGCAGCAGAATCCCATTGAAGTGTATTGGTCATAAATTCATGCTGAATTTTCATGCGGAATTCCATGCTGAAATTCTGGCGTGTGAACATAGCCTAATTGTTCTTTTTCTCTGCAGCGCCACCACTGGCAAAACAAAGTATTACCATGAAATCAGTGGGCTGTCTATGTAATGCAAGGACTTGACGAGTCCTACAGAGGGAGCAAGACACTATAGATGTTCTTCAGGGTATCTGGAAAGGGGTTTTCTAAATTAGACAACTTTTTTTAAAGGGTGAATCAAAAATCAGGAACAGCAATAAAATCTTTAACACTTAAAGGGGTTTTCTAGGCAAAAATGATAGAAGGCCAGATTTATATAGAAAACAGGGTGGTGAGCAGTTGGCGCCATTCATGGCATAGTGGCCAAGACTGGTTACTGCAGCTCCACTCCTGTACAGAAAACCACTAAATTAGTGCTGCAGCGGCTGCAGCCCCTTCATTCTCAGTATCGCTCAGACCCCCCACTAATCATACAGTGATTTCATGTCATATCACTATAACTTCACTTTAAGAACCCCTTTATGATATTTAGATTAAAAGGGGGCTTGTCCTGACTTTTGATACATTTTACATAGAAGTGGTCGTCACTTGGTGGTTGCGTGGATCTGCAGATTTGGTGCACGCTGGAGTTTGTAGTTTCACAGTTGAAGAACCATATGCAAAATTTGAGCTTTATGTTTATAATACAGAAAACCTATAAAGTGTTATTATTATATGGAGAGTGCCATCTTTTGGCCAACACTGATAATGCAATCTTCTGGCTCAACCATGCAGGAGGCACTTAGGGGGGAGAAGGTTGGTTGGGCAGCGTAGGTTAGATCCAGGATTGGTTATGGCTATTCTGTGTTGTCTTGGTTAGGATTTGCATGCAAAAAAGTCTGAAACCTGGAAATGTCTCCTACAACTTACCGCACAAAGGAAAAACACCATACAACTGAGAGAGAATCCGCTTGTGTAACCCAAATAACCTAATATGGAGACAAGAAAGATGAAATCTAATAGATATGTAGACATGATCACACACAGCTACAACATGCAGTGTCCTATATAGGTGGCCATTACATGATCAGGCTGGTCATGCTTTACTCTAGTGATCTGTAACCAATGGCTCTTCAGCACTTGCAATACTACTACTCCCAGCATTTTTGACATGCCATGTTGGGAGTTGCAGTTTTGCCACAGGTTAAAAAAAAGGCTGTTCTACACATTAGAACAACCTGAGAATCCAGAATATACATCCTTCCCAGACGTGATCAATGGCTTTAGGTCTTACCCAGATGTTTCATGAGTGCGAGAGGAAGAATGATGAGGATACTGACAATGATGATGAGGAAGTTACCATTGAAATACCAGTCCCTGCAGAGAAGAAGACACTCAGACGTCGAGAACATATGATGGGGTGATGACATTTACCGCGGTGAACACTCACACCCATAGTGCACATACACATGGACAATCTTTCTAGGCTTACCCAGTCGGTTCGTGCAGTCCCAGGAAGGCTTGAATCACAAGGGGAAGCTCATATTTGACAATATATAAATAACTGGACATTGCTGCAAAAAGAAAAGAAAGAAAACACAAAAAGATTGGACTACTTTTTTGTATATCCTGCTCTGACACCAGAAGAATGCCCCATGTAAGGAATGAATTGCCATACATTTCAAGGGTCCCATTGTTTTACAACAGAAAAGTTCATTAACATTGTGATCAGTTCAACAAGGGACTTGGCATTGAGGTCAACCAAAACAGGTATGAGGAAGGAGTTCCCATACTCAGAAAGGGCATTGACCAAAGCTGAACATGACGATAGTCTGTGTCTTATAAAAGAAATGTATACTGATAGCATATTGTAATCTAACTTTCTTACCCATAAAATCATAGAGAGGCGGAATCTAAAAGGAAAATCAGGAGTATAGAGAAGGAACAGTGAGAGTTCACATAATGGGAATATAAAATGGCGTGAGCTTAAAGTGAACCTTTCACCAATTATTTCCCTGTAAAAAAACTTTAGTTTACAGGTACCCCAAGACAATGCTTGGAATAGCTTCCTTGATTTCATATATATATATATATATATATATATATATATATATATATATATAGCAGACATTTCCTCATCTGTGGCTTTCCAGCTTGCCATAACACTACAACCCTACCGTGTGTCCTTTTACACTGGAAACTGGAGTTCTGCAACAGCTATACAACCCATTGGGATAGGGGGCAGATTCAGAGCGGTCTAGAGCCACATGGGTCTGGCAGTAGCTTATCTTCCTATCCCCACTAAGGCCGGGTTCACAGTACAGATTTTTCGTAAACCCATTCACACTGTGGAATTTTATGGCCAGAATTTCCAACAGAAAACGTAACACTGAACTTGCTTAATGTTCTGGCGAAATCTGCTCTGCAGACACTGCCGTTTATGGGGATGGCAATGTCTGTGCGGTCCTGATTCAGTCAGCGCTGGCTGCACTCAGAAGCCCTGGTTGGATGTTTTCCATCTGGAGCTTCGCAAGTGTAACCCCCCCCCCCCTTTAAGTGTATGTTCACACAGTGGAATGTCAGTGTGGAATTCCGCAGGAATATTCCACGTGGACATTCCGCTGCAGCAGAGTCCCATACATTTTAATGGGATTCTGCTGCACTGTGCACATGGTGGAATTTCCGGAAATTCACGATTCCGGCGTCCGCAAAAAAAAATAGACTTGTCTATTCTTTTTTGCTGATTTTTTTCTGGAGATGCATTGCTGATTATGAGACGGCGCATTCTGAGAGGTCCTAGCGCCAGCCGTTTTTTTTCTTCAAATGTCCACACGTAGTTTCTGTCCAAACATTCCGCACATTTTACGCCGTGGGAACATGGCCTTAGAACGTGTGTGCTTAGCCAAACCATTTATCATGTGACTAGAAGGTCAGGAGCTGTTGGCTGACCGCTTTATAAAAGTAAAGGGTCAGCTTAAGTAAATTTGTATCAGTAGCAGAAACTAATTTTATTTCCCAAGTAGAATAATGAATCCATATTCCACCATCCATTTTCTGCAAGTAATCATCAGAAACAGAGAAGAGGGACAACATATACTCACCGCCCACATTGTGGATGGTTATGATTAGTCCTGCTAGAATTTTTCCCACCGATCCAAATGCTCTTTGCCCTAGCTGTTCATAGGCTCGGATACCTGTCCAGGAGAACAAAACCAATGAGTAGCAGTCTTTGCCCTCCTTCCGTCATCCCTTACATTTGTGATGACAACTGAATGATCGCCCAAGCTCTTTTAATAAACTTTCGTTATCCCTTACATTATACAGCAGGAGGCAGCAGTGAGCACATAAGAAAGCTCCTCCCACAATAAAGGAAATAGGAAATATGTGCTTTATCCTCAGGCTTGATGACGTTCAAAATAATAAATTAAAGAAAATGGTATTCAGTAAAAAAAAAATAAAAAAAATTAAAGGCTTCTTTATTGATCATGTTGATCAGTCAGGATACATGCAGGGGAGGATGGAATGGACGCGGGGGTACAGGGAACGGCGACGGACCGTTTACGCGCCGGAGCGCTTCGTCAGGCCGGTGCTAGCACCGGCCTGACAAAGCGCTCCAGCGCGTAAACGGTCCGTCGCTGTTCCCTGGACCCCCGCATCCATTCCATCCTCCCCTGCATGTGTCCTGACTGATCAACATGATCAATAAAGAAGCCTTTTACTGACCTGGTGAGTGCTCCGCTATCTTCTTTTCATTTGATAACTTTAAAATGTAATGCTGGTTGTGGGAAGGGTTAATGAAATACATATGGACTAGATGTATGTATTTTGGCTTTTTGTTATAAGAATAGGAGTTTGGTAGGAACCAGCCCCAACAAACTTCAGAAAAAAGTTCACTTACCTACAACTGCAGAACACTTAAGGAGAAGATGGATGGAGTAAGCAGACAAGAGCGCAATGGATAACAGAAGGATCCTATAAAGTAGATTAAAAGCACATCCTGTAATAACATCACTGTAATAAGGTGAAGACAAAGTATCCAGGCTCTGAAGTGTTTATTTGTGCATGTATGTTGGGCTGTCTCTCTCTCTCTTATATATATATCATGCAGTCTCTGTTTTATTATGCCACTTATAAATCTGCATAATAATTCAAAGTCTGTGGATGAGTTTATTAGACCTAATCAAGTGAAACCTCTCAGAAAGACCGCCTCTATGAGATCATGGTTTTACTCTATACATTACACACGTAAATCTGCTGTGCAACATGCACAGTGTATACACCCTGTGTGAACATAGCTTTAATGGGCCCCTTCCCTATTGGATCCCTGTGCAGGTCCATAGGTTGCACATACCGTATATACTCGAGTATAAGCCGACCCGAATATAAACCGAGGCCCCTAATTTCACCCCAAAAACCCAGAAAAAAAAAAAAAAAAAATTGACTCGACTATAAGCCTAGGGTGGGAAATACATCATCACCCTGTCATCATCCCCCCCCCCCACTGTCATCATCCCCCTCGTCATCATCCCCCCCTTCATCATCACCGCCTATCAATCCCTTGGGCCTTTGTCATCATCCAGACCCCCCTTTTAGTTTTCTAGTCACCTCCCCTCGGTGAAGGGTGCTGGGAGATGTAGTTTGGCAACATCTGGAGGTCTGCAGGTTGAAGACCACTGAGAAGGGATTGACAGGCGGAGAGTTCACTCAAGTGTAAGCCGAGGGGGGTGTTTTCAGCACGAAAAATCGTGCTGAAAAACTCAGCTTATACTCAAGTATATATGGTAACTTATCTCTGCTATACATAGGCCTTGCAGGTCAGTTTTATATTTCTATGATATACAGAAGACTTATATATACATTATATTAGACTTGTACATGTAAAGTAGGTAGACTATATATCATTATTGCAGAAAGGTTGTGTTTGTTGAGTAGACTGTATTTATGAGTAGAAGATAGGCCTTACATCCGTATAGCAGGCTGGCTGTATATCTGTACAGTTGACGGGAGGTATATTTATACATTTTATTGGTCCTATGTCTGTATAAGAGGCAGGTTATATATCTGTATAGTGAGTGGCTGTGTGCAGTGACTGTGGGAATGTGAGCCTGCAATATATCTGGAAGCAGCTGCTTACAGTCATTGCAGAAGCTGTTCATGGAAAGGACTTTCCCAAACTGATAGCAAGCTGGACTGGAGCCAGGAGACCGCGCACAGTCAGAGGGAGCAGATACTTACACAAAAAGAATGATCCCTGTGTTAGACATAGCAAAGGCAAGGCCCAGGATTCCACTGCCCATGATGGCATTGCTCAGGTTAAACACTGACATCCCAAAAGACGTCTTTCCTTCAAACTGTGGAAGAAACAGCACAGGACTTGAGGCGCCTTATAATGACTGCAGTAAATTTGTATACATACATTTAATAGTTACAGAAGGCTCATACATAGCTCATGGTACACGGAGGTCTGGAATAAGGTCATTATATAGACCAGGTTTTTACAGCAATCGTTAATGTAAACCTCCCAATGATGTATCTGTGTCTGTCATGTGTCTTTGTAGCCTACGATTTCATGGCTAAAGAACATTTCCCCTAAAACCAACTCTTAGCCTTGTTCTCCCAAAGGGGTACTCCGGTGGAAAACTTTTTATTTATTTATTTATTTATTTTTATTTTTTTAAATCTACTGGTGCCAGAAAGTTAAACCGATTTGTAAATTACTTCTATTAAAAAAATCTTAATCCGTCCAGTACTTATTAGCTGCTGAATACTACAGAGGAAATTATTTTCTTTTTGGAACACAGTGCTCTCTGCTGACATCACGAGCACAGTGCTCTCTGCTGACATCTCTGTCCATTTTAGGAACTGTCCAGAGCAGCATATGTTTTGCTATGGGGATTTTCTCCTACTCTGGACAGTTCTTAAAATGGAAAGGGATGTCAGCAGAGAGCACTGTGCTCGTGAGCTCTGTGTTCCAAAAAGAAAATGATTTCCTCTGTAGTATTCAGCAGCTAATAAGTACTGGAAGGTTTAAGATTATTTAATAGAAGTAATTTACAAATCTGTTTAACTTTCTGGCACCAGTTGATTTAAAAATGTAACAGCAAAAGCCACTCGACATTGTGAGGACCCTGCAAACACCTCCCTAAGTTTTAGCATTTTAGACCCCTATGGCATGGAAAGTGAGATATTGGGGCCTATTGCGTTCTGATTTTCTATGGCGTCAACTTTTAACCCTATACATCTTAACTTAAGCCTTGCAGCGGGAATAAGAAACTATAGACAACGCTGATTAGTCTCCTTTACTGCCTACGGTTCAGAAAAGGTACAAGACGACACGGCGGCTTTACAGCTTTATCTTTGGTTGCCTAGAGACAAGCCGAGCCGAGCTATAACAAAATGATATAAGGCATCGTTCTTTTCTTAATGATGTTGAAGGTAACACACAGAGAACCTCAATAGCTAAAGAAAACAGCCATGGAGAAATGACAATACGTTTATGAGCAAAGTCTCCGAGGTTTCTGCACTGGAGCAGCTAGAAAAATGCCATTCAGCGGCTGTAAAATGTTATTTCTATTACAGAGTAGTTTTCCTTTATCAAGACTGTTATCGCTCATCTACTCATGCCAAGTCCTCAGCGGACGGGATTGGAATTGGTTGCAGTCAAAACTTTTAGCGTCGGGAAATAACAGAAGCCAAAGCTTCCTATGGAAGAGACAAAAAAAAAATAAAAATATGGGAACTAGAAAGCTGGAGGCTTTGATCTCCTCATCTGCCCCAGAATAAGCAATGTCACCATACAACTGAAAGAGTGATCCCGAAGGGTTATGTTCACCAGCGGTCTCCAAAATGTGGACCTCCAGATGTTGCAAAACTACAACTCCCAGCATGCTCGGATAGCCAACGGCTATCCAAGCATGCTGGGAGTTGTAGTTTTACAACATCTGGAGGTGTATACACTGTGTATCCCAATTAAAGGGGTATTCCAGGGATTTTTTTTATTTGACTATGCTGCAGGGGCTGTAAAGTTAGGCTGCATTCACACTATAAAATTCATCCGTTTTTAAAGATCCATTTGATGTTCCGTTATGAAAACCCTGAAAATCAGCCATTAAACGTCCGTTAGAAAATCCCATTATAGTCTATGGGATTTGTACATTATCCGTTTTAATCCGTTATAGTTCGTTATGAATAACGGACGTTACTTTGTGACAGAAGATAGTAACGGGAGAAATAGAGCATGCACTATTTCTTCCGTTCATTCTCCCGTCACAAAGTAACGTCCGTTTTTAATAACGGACTATAATGGATTAAAACGGATAATGTAAAAATCCCATAGACTATAATGGGATTTTCTAACGGACGTATGGGATTTTCTAAAGGATGTTTAATGGCCGATTTTCAGGGTTTTCATAACAGAACATCAAACGGATCTTTAAAACGGATGAAATTTATAGTGTGAAAGCAGCCTTAGTGTAGTTCATAAAGTGTCTGTACCTGTGTGTGACGGTTTCCTCACAATTCTTATGTGATTTTCACCCTTCACCCTAGACATTACATCACTAGTCAGCTGATGACAGGGAGCCTGTCCGTTTCAATGGGTGGAGTGCTTGCTTGGTGGGAGAGAGATCAATCTGCAACTAATGCAACAGCTGTAGGCACCCTGATTGAAAACCACAGGTCTTTTGAATGGATGCAGCTCATTTATGTTTCAATGGGTGGGGTGGCTGATGTGTGGGAAGGAGGAAAATGGAATTATGGGATTTGTAGTTAAAAAAGAAAAACTCAAACAGGAAATACCAGTTCACAAAAAGCTAGCCACAGTGTTATGCTAATCTCACAACATAGCCATTTAGCCCCAAGACAAGCGCAGATCCTTCCTAAGCATGTCCATTACTGTCTGCCAGGTACGTACTAAAATCACCTTATGGTGGAGAACCCCTTTAGATTCCTAAGTGTGCCATAAAAACTCATGTTGGATTGACTGCCATCACATTATAAGACTATTTTAGGTGACCTCCAAAAATTTTAGCACAAATATATAATTTCTTTAATTTCATACAATGTTCTCAAAACACCAAGGATTCAGACATATATTTCAGGCATGATTTTAGCAGGTATGTTGGTATGTTATCATCCAGGTTAAAGGGGTACTCCGGCGCTTAGACATCTTATCCCCTATCCAAAGGATAGGGGATAAGATGCCTGATCACGGGGGTCCCACCGCTGGGGACCCCCGTGATCTTGCACGCAGCACACCAGCTGTCACGCCCCCTCCCATAGGCTTGCATTGAGGTGCAGAGCGTGACGTCACACGGGGGCGGAGGCGTGACGTCACATGCCGCCTGCCCCCTGGTCGCCAGTAATCCGACCCGGAGAAAATATGCTCCGGGGACTGATTTTAACTGGGGTGCTGCTGTGTGCAAGATCACGGGGATCCCCAGCGGCGGGACCCCCACGATCAGGCATCTTATCCCCTATCCTTTCAATAGGGGATAAGATATCTAAGCGCTGGAGTACCCCTTTAATGGATAGCTTGTAGCCGATTGTAGACATTGGATTTGACAAAAGCATCTACTGAGCAATGGGTTAGACTGAATAGTTTGTACATCTTTGGTTATTCTTGGGCTTTCTGAATTATGGCAAATGCTTGTAACATTGAGAATTAGAGGAAGACGTAAAAGTCAGGCTGTCACTCGCCATCAATAGTCCATAATAGTCTGCTATATGTACCAGGGTAGTTACAAATATCAGGAATGCTATCTCTGGGCAGTTTCAGATTTTTGGCAGGACCCTTTTTTTCAAGGATAACAACTTGTTAGTTATATTCTTTTCCAAATCGGTAGGCCTCTACAGAGTTTATTTCTAGGATGCTTCACCAAGCAATGTCTAATAGACAAAGGTATCACTAAACAAATGTAATAAAAGACTTTAAGGGGTACTCCGGTGGAAAACACATATGTATATATATATATATATATATATATATATATATATATATACCGTATATATATATTTTTTTTAAATGAACTGGTGCCAGAAAGTTAAACAGATTTGTAAATTACTTCTATTAAAAAATCTTTACCCTTCCGGTACTTTTAAGCAGCTGTATGCTAAAGAGGAAATTATTTTCTTTTTTAATTTCTTTTTGTTTTGTCCACAGTGCTCTCTGCTGACACCTGATGCCCATATCAGGAACTGTCGAGAGCAGCATAGGTTTGCTATGGGGATTTTCTCCTGCTCTGGACAGTTCCTGATATGGGCATCAGGTGTCAGCAGAGAGCACTGTGGACAAGACAAAAAAGAAATTAAAAAAGAAAATAATTTTCTCTGTAGCATACAGCTCTTAAAAAGTACTGGAAGGGTGAAGATTTTTTAAAAGAAGTAATTTACAAATCTGTTTAACTTTTTGGCACCAGTTGATAAAAAAAATAAATAAAAATGTTTTCCACCAGAGTACCCCTTTAAAGGGGTACAACTGGTGCCAGAAAGTTATACAGATTTGTAAATGACTTTTGTTTAAAAATCTTAATCCTTCCAGTACTTATCAGCTGCGGTATGCTCCAGAAGAAGTTGTGTAGTTCTTTTCTGTCTGACCACTGTGCTCTCTGCTGCCTTCTCTGCCCATGTCAGGAACTGTCCAGAACAGGAGAAATTAGCTATGGGGATTTGCTCCTACTTCTGATATGGACAGAGGTGGCAGCAGAGAGCACTGCAGTCAGACTGGAAAGAACAACTTTCTCTAGAGCATACAGCAGCTGATAAGTAACCCTATAAGGATTTTTATCTGGGACCTGATCAGTGATGGCTCTTCAAACCTTCACCTATACCAGGCACAGCTACTAAAGTACAAGGCTACAGCTGGGAAAACATAAGGGGGAAATGGCACTTCACCCCCTTCAAATAGCTGAATATAAAGGAGAGAGAGCTGAGAGTGCACACCCCCACCAATTTAATAATGTTGACCTATCCTAAGGATAGGCTATTCATTTAGTCTCAGAAAACCCCTCTGTGTTCAAGGAATTTTTTTTTTACATTTTTTTAATACAAGAAATACAACAAATAAAATCCATAGTACATAGGAAATGTAAAGTTATATTCCAAAGAGAAAAAGGAGTCCAAACGTATAAAACAGGTAAATCTAACAGATGATCGTCTTATTGCCCACCATGTCGACAGTCCATACCAATTAGTATAGGTCAGCAAAAATAAAACAGAATACTAGGGAATAGAGAGAGAGACTCGGTAATGTCCCATATACATGGATAATTCAGGTAAACGTGACAAGGTAAGACCCAATGTTCCCGGGATTGCAAACAAGGCCAGAAAACCCTTCTAATATGAAAGCAGGATTATTGAAAAGTTCATTTTTTTTTTTTTTTTTTTACTGTATATAGATTGTATTTTCCATCAAGAACGTACGGTCTTCATCTTTACTTTGTAATGACTTAGTTATAAAGTTTACTATATTTTCATTGAGCATCTTAAAGTATTTGATGAGAAACTTTGATGGCATATCCTATGTATATGACATGGATGGCTGATGAGATTTGCACCTCTGGATATCCCACATTTAGTTGTAGATGATGGCTGGTGGCTGCTGCAAGGAAGGGTAGATGAAAGGAAGTGCCACTGATACAGATCTTTTTGACTTGAATGATATAATGTAGTTTGATTAGTCTGAACCACTATTTTTTAAAGTCTTCAGATCCTTTCGGACAATTGAAGAAAAGTGAATAGCAAAGGAAAAAGGACACCATATGCAGCCTGTTGCTTTAAAGTGAGTATTCCCATCTTAATATGCCATTACTTTATACTGTAAAATGGAAAGACCCTATTAAAACATATCATAGACAACAAATGTATCATCTTATGTTGAGATTGTTTAGAAGATCTCAGACCTCTATATAGAAGTCTTTGCTGACGTTCTTTGACTTCTGACACGCATGTGAAATCATATCATGCTTTCTGGCGAAGTTGTGAAAATATATTTCATTGCCAGATTTCATAGTATACTGAATAAGGTTACTAATGATACTTACATATATTAAATGCATTCTTTATTTATATATTAAATGCATTCTTTATTTATATATTAAATGCATTCTTTATTTAAAATTAAAAGACAACTTGTTGTCTTTCTCAAATATCTTGGCTGTTTAGCTAAAAACAGAATTTGCTGTTCCCAATGTCAAGCTTTTTGTTTACTTAAAACATAGATGCAGAAAATTGCCAGTATAAAGTGACCTCATTTAAATGGTACCTGTCACCATCAATGAAATTCAATATATTTTAGAGATTAGCCTATTTGAATTACGGTACTTTTCTAATATACTCCTTAATAAAATGTTGTAACTTTATGTTAAATTAACTCCTAAAAGTGTGTCCACCAGGGGTCCTCTTTCTGGTCCTGCCTGCAGTCCTGCTAGCAGATGGTCTCCTGCAGCAGAGACCAAAGTTAGGAGATGCAGGTGGGACCTCAGCTCAGCATTGTGTATAGAGCCAAAGGTTGTCCAGGCATGCTCGGAGTTGTAGTCTTGCAACAGCTGGAGCACCCTAGTTGGGAAACATTGCTGTAAAGTCATGCTTTCAGTGCACAGTGCTGAATATTTCTGCTCCTTTTGCAGCTGCTGGGCAGGGCTGACACACTGTAGAATTCCGTGCACAGAGCTGAAAGGGGGGGGGGTGCAGTCTCAGCCAATCACAGCCCATCACACACTAAACTGCTCTAGGCTGTGTTCAGATCAGCATAGCAGAGTAAGGGAGGAAGTTCTCCCCTGTACGGCTTCAGATGATGTAATGCCTGGTGGGAAGCTGGCTGAGACAGAGCAGAATATACAGCTCAATATCAAGGTAGAAAACTACAAAATAATAAAAATAAAGGCCGGGGGTTGTTTATGATGATGAAGTGGGAGGGTTAAAAAGTTTATCAAGATCATGACAGGTAATCTTTTATAAAGAAGTCAATACTCACATCAGTAAACTGGGTTTTCTGACTCGATACATGTTGCAGGAATCCCTCCTGCTCCTGGCTGACTGGTTCATCTGCCTCATATCTGCAATAAAACATATATAGATGGCTAATCACATGAAGAACACCTGTCCTCTCACCACCATCTACCTGAGGCACAATGAAATGTGCTACTGTTTGTCACAAGGCAGAATCCAAAATGTAAAATTCAAGATGACACCTTTGAAAATACTAGAGCACATAATGGGTACAGCCATTGGTCTAATCCAGTGTTTCCCAACCAGGGGGCCTCCAGTTGTTCAACCCTAATATTCTCAGCATGCCCTGACCTTAGCTATCCGGGCATGCTGGGAGTTGTATTTTGCAACAGCTGGAGGCCCCCTGATTTGGAAACACTGGTCTAATTATATGAGATCAAGTCTTCTCTTACCCCTCCTCTAGCGTTACTCTGTCTGTGTTCAAGCTTTCCGAAACACTTCCGTTCAACATAAGAGAATCTTCACCATCCGCCAATTTCTCCATTTCCATACTGAACACCCGACACCTTTATTAATGAACTGATGACACAAAGGACGATTCGTGTTGAGATGGTATGGAGCAGTGATCCTACCGAGGTGACAGAAGGAATCTTTAATGAGTAAACATGAAGCATTACTTACGCATGTGTTCATACGCTACATTTTTATGTTTCCATGAGCTGTATACTAACTTATCTGTTGGGTCTAATGCAACCAGCCAGGGTGCCTCCAGATGTTGCACAACTACAACTCTCAGCATGCCCGGCTGTCTGGACATGCTGGAGGTTGTAGTTTTGCTACAGCTGGAGGCACACTAGTTGGGAATCACTGGTTTAATGTTTAGTGACAAATATATTTTGGGTTATAAGCACAATCCAACATTGACTTAACAAATGTAAAAATCTAAAATGTGTTGGCTTTATTATTGTGGCGATTTTACCTATTTATCTATTTTATTATGAATTTTTACACTAATTTTTAATTTGTCGCAAGATTTGTCACAGTTGCTGTCCAGAGACATTTATTTCATTGCAGCTTTTCATTTTGTAGCTATGCCATCATCTGGTTAACTTTTTGCAGTAGTCATGAATTTATCATGTGCGATTTGCCGCAAAGCCCTCAATGTGTATACTAGCACCATATTTATCACTTGACATGGAACCATTTAAGCAATTTGGTGCACATTACCACCACACAAAATACAAAGGGTAGGACCATACGTAGCATATAAATATACACTCCTCAAAAAAATAAAGGGAACACTTAAACAACACAATGTAACTCCAAGTCAATGGCACTTCTGTGAAATCACACTGTCCACTCAGGAAGCAACATTGATTGACAATCAATTTCACATGCTGTTGTGCAAATGGAACAGACAACAGGTGGAAATAATAGGCAATTAGCAAGGCACCCCCAATACAGGAGTGGTTCTGCAGGAGGTGACCACAGACCACTTCTCAGTTCCTATGCTTCCTGGCTGAGGTTTTGGTCACTTTTGAATGCTGGCAGTGCTTTCACTCTAGTGGTAGCTTGATACGCAGTCTACAACCCACACAAGGGGCTCAGGTAGTGCAGCTCCTCCAGGATGGCACATCAATGCGAGCTGTGGCAAGAAGATTTGCTGTGTCTGTCAGCGTAGTGTCCAGAACATGGAGACGCTACCAGGAGACAGGCCAGTACATCAGGAGATGTGGAGGATCCTTAGGAGGGCAACAACCCAGCACCAGGACCGCTACCTCCGCCTTTGTGCAAGGAGGAGCAGGAGGAGTACTGCCAGAGCCCTGCAAAATGATCTCCAGCAGGCCACAAATGTGCATGCGTCCACTCAAACGGCCAGAAACAGACTCCATGGGGGTGGTATGAGGGCCCGACGTCCACAGGTGGGGGTTATGCTTACAGCCCAACACCGTGCAGGACGTTTGGCATTTGCCAGAGAACACCAAGATTGGCAAATTTGCCACTGGCGCTCTGTGCTCTTTACAGATGAAAGCAGGTTCACACTGAGCACATGTGACAGATGTGACAGAGTCTGGAGATGCCGGGGAGAACGTTCTGCTGCCAGCAACATCCTCCAGCATGACCGGTTTGGTGGTGGGTAAGTAATAGTGCGGGGTGGCATTTCTTTGGGGGGCCGCACAGCCCTCCATGTGCTTGCCAGAGGTAGCCTGACTGCCATTAGGTACCGAGATGAGGTCCTCTGACCCCTTGTGAGACCATTTGCTGGTGCGCTTGGCTCTGGGTTCCTCCTAATACAAGACAATGCTAGACCTCATGTGGCTGGAGTGTGTCAGCAGTTCCTGCAAGACAAAGGCATTGATGCTATGGACTGGCCCACCTGTTCCCCAGACCTGAATCCAATTGAGCACATCTGGAACATCATGTTGTTGCACCACAGACTGTCCAGGAGTTGGCGGATGCTTTAGTCCAGGTCTGGGAGGATATCCCTCAGGAGACCATCCTCCACCTCATCAGGATCATGCCCAGGCGTTGTAGGGAGGTCATACGGGCACGTGGAGGCCACACACACTACTGAGCCTCATTGTGACTTGTCTTAAGGACATTACATCAAAGTTGGATCAGCCTGTAGTGGGATTTTCCATTTTGATATCCATAAATTTGATTTCCATTGATCATTTTTGTGAGATTTTGTTGTCAGCACATTCATTTTTATGAGATTTTGTTGTCAGCACAAGTGTTATCTTAGTGTTCCCTTTATTTTGTTGAGCAGTGTATATAAGTTCCACTGCACAGCAGGAAAACCCTGCGTATACCTACATATCTGCGGCAGCCCTGTGTGTGCGGTAAAGTTTGCAGACTGGGCTGCGTGTCACAGACAAGTCTACAAGCTAGCCCCGCCTCCAAACCCTACTGCAAACACAGGGCTGTCGCAGGTAGCCCTGTGTGTCTGCTCATAAGAGAAGATTTTGCGCATCATGAAATACGCTCCGTATACGTTAGGGGTGACCCTACCCTAATGTGTAAAACCATACCCTTGATAAATTCCCCCACATAAGTAAGGTGAATATAAATCCCTAATAAGATCTGTCACTGGCAATAAACCTGCTTGATCTCCACTGAAAAGTAAGTAAGAGAAACTGGATTTTACTTCCTTTACTTTAAAGGGGTACATAAGCAGATTTGTAAATTACTTATATATAAAAATCTTAATCTTTCCAGTACATATCAGCTGCTGTATGCTCCAGAGGAAGTTCTTTTCTTTTTTAATTTCTTTCCAGTCTGACCACAGTGCTCTCTGCTGACACCTCTGTCCATGTCAGGAACTGTCCAGAGCAGGAGAAAATCCCCATAGCAAACCCATACTGCTCTGGACAGTTCCTGACATGGACAGAGGTGTCAGCAGAGAGCACTGTGGTCAGGCAGGAAATAAATTCAAAAATAAAAGAACTTCCGGTGGAGCATACAGCAGTTGATAAGTACTGGAAGGATTAATATTTTTATATAGAAGTAATTTACAGATCTGTTTAACTCTCTGGCCCCAGTTGATTTAAAAAAAATATTTTCCATTGGAGTACCCCTTTAAGCATTACATTTTGGGCATGATGAGAGTTGTAGTTTGGCGACACCTGGAGCAAACGATGGTGTGCCGTGTTGTTAACTAGTGTTAAAAGATAGCCTTCCTGTGAGAGTTACTGAACTCCATGTTCTTCTTCAGTGTTGTGCAGGTGTCTGGGAGGACGGAGTTGCTATATACGGTTACACTTCTAAAAATACACGCCTGCATCGATGCAAGGACTTTTTAACCAGAAGTTAAACAACACGATAGCAAAGCAGATATGAATCCCATGACTGCTGCTCAACGTGTCATTTATATAATAATTTGCTTCAAGTTCTGTAAGCAGCCTTATACACAGAACTCTAGAAAAAAGTTGAATGAGACCGTCTGTGTTCTCTTTAATAGCGGCCATATTAGCTGCCACGCAGCTTTTTTTTTTTTTATAAACGTGAACAACAACCAGCTGAATGGCATGACATAGAGCAAGAGACACTATGTTTGGATATATAGTTTTCTTTTATTGAATTCTATGTTTTCACATAAAAAAAATTGTGTAGGTGCTGCCAGGACTTGTAAAGAAAACCCGTGAGTCCTGCTGTATCCCCGCCTATACACAGTGATTGATGAGTTTGTATATATGCCAAACTTTCTGTATGGGTGAGGCAGACAGGACTCACAGACACAAATGATTGTTTTCCCTGCTGAATTTGTACATTTGCCCACTGAAATATTATCAGTCTATAATTTTAATAGTCTGTTTATTTGAACAGTAAAAGACAGAATAACAGCAAAAAAAATACAGAAAAAACGCATTTCGAATAAGTTATGAATTGCATTTTACTCAAGTATTGCACAAGCATTTGTCCACCTATCAATCAGCAAGATTTCTATCTCCTAGGTGTTTTTTAAACAGGAAACAAGCTGAGATTAGGAGCACTCACTTAAAGGCAGTCAATCAATCAATCAATCAGATTCCAAACTCTCCACCATGGCCAAGACCAAAGAGCTGTCCAAGGAAGTCGGGGACAAGATTGAATGATTCAGAGGTTCATTGGCAAACTTCAGATGGGCCTGTACATGTGCTTTCTTGAGCAGGGGACTTTGGGATGCTACAGGATTTCAGTCCTTTGTGGTATTCTTGGTCACTATGGTCCCAGCTGCCTTGACATATTTGATAAGGAACCCTCCTGTGTATTTCTGGGCTGATTACTTGCCTCATGATAATTGAAACTCCACAATATAAGATCTTACATAGAGCCCCCGACCGAGGGAGATTGACTGTTATTTTGTGTTTTTTTCCATTGCCAATAATTGCCCCAACTATGGTAAACTTCTCACCAAGTTGTTTGGCGATGGTCTTGTAGCTCATTCCCGCCTTGTGTAGATCTACAATCTTGTCCCTGACATTCCTGGGCAGCTCTTTGGTCTTAGCCATGAGGTTGGATGGCCATTAAGGGAGGACTGTCTTTGAGGTTGTTCATGCATGCCCACGACCTGTGCAGAACCCGGTACTGCCCCAGTGCCTTATTGCACTGGGTCAGTTGAACCCCCTGGAACTTGAACTTAGAGACTCTGGGAGAGATTTATCAAAACTTGTGCAGAGGGTAAGTGTGCCAGCTGCCCATAGCAACCAATCAGATTGCTTCTTTTATTTTTAAAGAGGCCTGTAAAAATGAAAGAAGCTATCTGATTGGTTGCTATGGGCAACTGGTCAACTTTTCCTCTGCACAGGTTTTGATAAATCTCCCCCTTTGTACTCAGGGACAGCCTATCGTACCATTCTGTGCTTTACGGTCTGTCCCAGGGGTCCACGACGTGGAGGCCATCTAGAAGGCCTGGCACCTTATGAACTGTTCTAAAGGGGTAGTCCGGCCATAATACATCGTATCCCCTATCCAAAGGAGTGTGAAGCGTGACGACCACGGGGCCAGATACGATACTCTGCTCCGTGGTCGTCATGCTTCACACTCGGAGCCTCCAGCACTGCGGAGAGCTCACAAAGGTGGGTGCGGAATGACAGATTGCGGTGGGACCCCTGTGATCATACATCTTATCCCCTATCCTTTGGATGGGGGATAAGATGTATTAGGGCTGGAGTACCCCTTTAAGGATGCTATATGGCTGGCCAGGAACAACATCAACATGGAGAACATGTCTGTCCAGGACTGCCACAGGTTGATCCACAGCCTGCTTAGAGACTATGCAATCTTGGACAGCCGATGTCGATGAAGAAGAGGAGTGAAGACCCCTCTACTTCCCCATGTACCCCTGACATTATTGCTCAGTAGTTTGACCCTGTGAGCCGCCCCCTCCCTACCCCCATATTTTCTCATGCCCCACACCCCTTCCCACCCCCATAGCCCCATGCCCCTCCCCCCGATCACAGATTGTATTGTTTGGTTATTTCAAATTTTTTTTTTTTCTCTTTCAGAATTGAGCGGCGTGTTAGTGTAGCATGATGTGCGATGTATAGCTTAGGGAACCTATGCTCCGTATTGTGATGTGTATTGTTTGTGTGATTGTAATTTATTGTATTTCTTGTACTGATGATCAATAAAGCTCTTTCAATCACCCCATGGTGCAGAGTTTTGAATCTGATTGATTTCTTCTGTGGACAGGTGTCTTTTATGCAGGTAACAAGCTGAATTTAGGAGTGTTCCCTGTAAGGGTGGGTTCACACTACGTTTTCTCCCATACGGGAGCGCATACGGCAGGGGGGAGCTAAAACCTTGCGCTCCCGTATGCCTTCGTATGCGCTCCCGTATGTAATTCATTTCAATGAGCCGGCCGGAGTGAAACGTTCGGTCCAGTAGGCTCATTTTTGCGCCGTATGCGCTTTTACGACCTGACCTCAAACCGTGGTTGACCACAGTTTTAGGTCCAGTTGTAAAAGCGCATACGGCGCAAAAATGAGCCGACCGGACCGAACGTTTCACTCCAGCCGGCTCATTGAAATGAATTACATACGGGAGCGCATACGGCAGGGGGGAGCTAAAACCTCGCGCTCCCGTATGCCTTCGTATGCGCTCCCGTATGTAATTCATTTCAATGAGCCGGCCGGAGTGAAACGTTCTCCCGTATGGGAGAAAACGTAGTGTGAACCTATCCTAAGACAGTGCTCCTAATCTCAGCTGTCCTTCCTGTTTAAAAGACATCTGGGTGCCATAGTTCCTGCTGATTGATAGGGGTCAAATACTTATTTCAAATCAGTTCAAATTTCAAATCGAAATCCAAATCAATTCATACCTTATTTGATATGTTTTTTTTTTTGGTTGTTATTTTGCCTCTTCCTGTTCAAAAAAAAGACCATTAAATTTAAAGCCTCGTCATTTCTTTGTCTGTGGGCAAACATGCAATATCAGCAGGGAATCAAATACTTTTTCCTTCACTGTAGAAACCCAACAAATCCGGTGTAAAATAAAATATTCTCTAGGTTACCCAGCTGCCAGAGATAACTTTGATCCCAGCCATCTAACCCTACTGACCACTTCATCTAAGCAGTTAGGGTGACAGGGGGAGTTCCCTGCATTTTTCTATCAGCACCCCTGTAAAGTGATCATGGGGTGCCATGTGGCAATGTAAAAAGTAAAAAATAAAAAATAATAATAATAATAATAATAGAAGAAAAAAAGCAAAAGAAAAAAAAAAGCATTTGACGTTAAATAAAAAAAAATCCACATAAAAAATCCCTTACTATTATAATAAAATAAAATAAAAACATAAGAAAACTACACCTAATTGGCATTGCTTACCTCCAACAACCCAAATAAAAAAAAAAAATGTTTTCACTTGCAGTATAAATTAAATAAATTTAAAAAGTAGCATATACCTAAAAATGTTTGCAAAGGAATCGTCAATTTATCCTCTCGAAAACAAGCCCTCACACAGCTCCATCAATGGCAAAATAAAAATGTATCATTATAACAATATGATGACGCAAATTTTTTTATTTTGTTTTGTTTCAAAAATTTTTTTTCTTATGCCTATGCTGCAAGACATCATTTTACAGATGACACTCATATATATATATATAGCACTGCTGCAAAGCATCATGGTACAGATGACATTCATATATAGCACTGCTGCAAAGCATCATGGTACAGATGACATTCATATATAGCACTGCTGCAAAGCATCATGGTACAGATGACATTCATATATAACACTCCTGCAAAGCATCATGGTACAGATGCTTGTGGTGGCCCAGTAAAGGAGATGCACCCCTGTACCCTTGCTGTCCTGTCAGGCAGCCTCCATACAGTGTCACCTGCCCCCCCCCCCCCCTGCATCTGTCCCCCTTGCATATTCATTTGTATGTGTGTTATCTCCTGTAATATACCTATAATGTGTTATAGCTTTAAGAATACTTGACATGTGATTAACCTGATGTCATGTGATTGTAACACAGTGAGGTGTCAGTGACCATGTGACCTAAGGGTGACCTATGGGACCCCTCCTTGTCTCCCCCATATAAGCCTGGGGAGGAGCTAGTTGTCTCTCTTAGCTCTTACTTTCTTGTATGCTGAGTTGTAGTGAGGTCAAGTCCTGGGTGTATGTCTGGAGTCCAGAGGAGGCCTAAAGTCAGTCAAGCAGCCACAGATTCTCAAGTCCGTTGCCCCACAGGTCAAGTCAAAGCCTGGTAAGCTACAGAAGGGGTGAAGTCAGTCATAGTCTGTCATAGTCAAGTCAGTCCAAGTCATCTTGTCTCAAGTCAGCGTGGTCTGCATCCAAATTGTCCAAGTCCACCATAAGTCCCAGCAAGCCCTAAGGTCTCTGAAATCACTGGTCACCTCCATGGGCCTAGCCAAGCTGTATAGACTGTTACATCTGTGCCTCTTTATCTAAAGCCGAGGAACGTGCTTTCGATTCACCCAAAGTGCAAGAAAAAGTGCAAACATGTTACACTAAAAAAACGTGCACAAAGGATGCGGTCTATCGCAAGCCCTTCTCCGATAGGAGAGAGGCCCCCCAACAAACCTTACCCTTCGCCTCCGGACCAAAAGGTACCTGCGAGGTTCCAGGTTCGATGTCCCTTTTCGCCGAAGCTACTAGGGGACCACAAATGCTCCCGGCATCCCCCTTGGCGTTGGCCAAGGTATCTGCCCGCAGAGCCGATTACGGTAGGTACCCTGCCAAAGCAGGAGTACCCGGGGTGTTTGCAGGGAGGTGCGGAACCTAATGGCCACACACACCTCCCCTAGACCGCCAGGAGGGACACCCAGAAGGGCTACCGCATCCTGACAAATCCTGTGAACACACAACACGCAAAAAGTGACACAGTGAGACAAAAAAGAAATAAATAAGTGAATGTGTGCAGATATACTGCCCGGACATCCGGCCGGATCTATAAAAATTTCTCTGATCCTAGCCAGAAGGCCGGGAATCAAGAGGTGAGTGCCACAAGGTGGAGAGATTATGGTGCCCGTGCTTCAACTCAGTGAGTCTATTCTCCCAGTGAGTTTCGGCACCTCGGGGTCACCACTCCCCGAGGCACAAAAGTACCTCGGCTCTAGACCCTCTCAGCCTCATGGCGAGACCCGGAGGGAACAGGTCACATCGGGGCAGCCGTCGAGCTGATTCCTCAGAACCAGCCCCGGAAAGCCCTGGTACACCTGCATCCTCCATGCAGCACCCATCCCCACCAGCATGAAAACTGATAAGAACAGATACTACACTTGATCTTAGCCAAAAGGCCGAGAAGCGATTACATCTGTGCCTCAGTAAAGCTGCCGTTGTTCCATAACTTGGTGTCGGGGTCATTATTTGCCCCCGTACCTAGCCCAGGATCCAGCGGTATTCCTTTGGGTGGTGTAGAGGATAAACCACGCCCTAGCGTCACAAACACAAGGGGTTAATGCCATCTGCCCCTAGGGTAATTCCATCTGCCCTCATCACACCCTCACCACAACATTAATATATAGCACTCCTGCAAAGCATCATGGTATAGATGACATTCATATATGGCACTGCTGCAAAGCATCATGGTACAGATGACATTCATATATGGCACTGCTGCAAAGCATCATGGTACAAATGACATTCATATATGGCACTGCTGCAAAGCATCATGGTACAGATGACATTCATATATGGCACTGCTGCAAAGCATCATGGTACAGATGACATTCATATATGGCACTGCTGCAAAGCATCATGGTACAGATGACATTCATATATGGCACTGCTGCAGAGCATCATGGTACAGATGACATTCATATATGGCACTGCTGCAAAGCTTCATGGTACAGATGACATTCATATATGGCACTGCTGCAAAGCATCATGGTACAGATGACATTCATATATGGCACTGCTGCAAAGCATCATGGTACAGATGACATTCATATATGGCACTGCTGCAAAGCATCATGGTACAGATGACATTCATATATGGCACTGCTGCAAAGCATCATGGTACAGATGACATTCATATATGGCACTGCTGCAAAGCATCATGGTACAAATGACATATATACCACTGCTACAAAGCATCATGGTACAAATTACATATATAGCACTGCTGCAGAGCATCACGGTATAGATGACATTCATATATGGCACTGCTGCAAAGCATCATGGTACAGATGACATTCATATATGGCACTGCTGCAAAGCATCATGGTACAGATGACATTCATATATGGCACTGCTGCAAAGCATCATGGTACAGATGACATTCATATATGGCACTGCTGCAAAGCATCATGGTACAGATGACATTCATATATGGCACTGCTGCAAAGCATCATGGTACAGATGACATTCATATATGGCACTGCTGCAAAGCATCATGGTACAGATGACATTCATATATGGCACTGCTGCAAAGCATCATGGTACAAATTACATATATAGCACTGCTGCAGAGCATCATGGTACAGATGATATTCATATATGGCTCTGCTGCAAAGCATCATGGTACAGATGACATTCATATATGGCACTGCTGCAAATCATCATGGTACAAATTACATATAAAGCACTGCTGCAGAGCATCACGGTATAGATGACATTCATCTCAAACTATTCTGTAATTTGATCTTTATTCTAACTACTGTTTTATCTCTTATGAATCCTCCCAGATATATGGAATTAGAAACATCTGCAAATGAGAAGATTAATATCCGGATTATAGAAAATTGCTGCCAGCCTGGCACTGCACCCAGATACTGCCTGCTGTATGGTATGTAATTGTATGACCTGCTAACCCCATTTCTAAATCATTTGGCATCTGACATAAAGACGTACAAAGGGAAATTCTGTTGTACGGATATTTGTTCTCCAGGACTAAGTCAATAGAGTGTATTGAAGTGGGCACAGGATATGCATAGAATTTGTACCACATGAGCCTTGACTCTGTGACTAAAAGGTTGTAAAGAACAAAACACAACAGCGCCTATACATCATACATTTCCCAAACAGAGTGCCTCCAGCTTTTGCAAAACTGCAACTCCCAGCATGCCCGGACAGCCTTCGGCTGTCCGGGCATGCTGGGAGTTGTAGTTTTGCAACAGCTGGAGGCACACTGGTTGAGAAACACTGATCTAGCAGTTATCACCTTTCCAGTGATACTGTAACTGCATCCGTCTAGAATACCCCTTTAATTGTTGTATTGATGCATCTGATGGTTTAACCTGATGTTTTGTACCTTAAAGGGGTGCTCCGGTGAAAACATCTTATCCCCTGTCCAAAGTATATGGGATAAGATGTCTGATGGCGGGGGTCCTGCCGCTGGGGACCCCCGGGATCTCCGGGCTGGCAGCAGCGGCGTCATCAACACAGAATCTTGGAGCTTCTGTGTTCGTGAGGTCATGCCACACCCCTCCATTCATGTCAATGGGAGGGGGCGTGATGGCTAGTATGTAGGCGTCACGCCTCCTCCCATAGACATGAATGGAGGGGACGTGGCGGCTGTAGTCACCAGTCATCCGTCACGAAGCGGAGTTTGCTCTGTGGCTCGATGGCCGTAGTCCTGCGCCAGAGATCACTGGGTCCCCAGCGGCAGGACCCAGGCAATCAGACATCCTTCAGATAGGGGATAAGATGTTTTTCGCCAGAGTACCCCTTTAGGGTAGGGTAATTTTGCTGCGCAATTTTGCTTTGTATTTTCTGTAGATGATTCTGCTACCCATTGACTTCAAAGGGTAGGAAAATACACAGCAGCAAATATGCAGCAAAATACAGCACATGTGACCCTACCCTTATGCTTTACTTAATTTTCTGTCTTTTTTTTTTCTCTGCTATCAGCCATTTCAGGCTAGAGTGAAAGGGTGACTATAGTGCCCTTTATTAGGAAGTCCAGGAAAATCTTTATGCAGTGGCACATACTGTATCTGTCAAGAGCTGAAAATCTCCAGAAACATTTCTACCCAAAGATGCGATACCAGCAGTGAGATTTTAGGCTGTTGGATTTTAGGATTAGTGGCCCTCTTGTAAAAGTATCAAACAAAAATGTTTCACATAAATAAATATTTGCATGAGATATAAGCATGTGGGGCGTTTTCTGGACAGTGGGAGGAAGAAGAAGCCTTGTGTCTTATAATAGTCGCTCCTGACATGCCGGTGACCAGCAATTACCCTGTCAGTTCAATGGAGGCCTTTTATACACCAGTACTGCGCCTGCAAATATAGCCGCGTTTGTGCATTCATGGAAAGTCCTTGAGTCGTCCTCTTCTTTCCAAAACTTACATTCAGCCCATGTTTCACTTTTATCTTTATATTTCCACCAAACTTTCTAGGGCTTCTGAATGGCAGACTTTGCCTGGTTAAGCATCCCCAATCTAGTTTTCAGTCTATGACAACCTTTGTGGAAGCTGTCATGGTGCCCGAAATGGTTGTCACCCAGCTTTTCTGGGAAAGTAAAACTGATGTTTTTTTGTTTAAAATAAAATATTGTCAGGGGTGCACAAATATCTATCCTAAAATACAGATTCTACAAAATGTGTAAAAAAGGAAAAGGTATATTTACCTGTGGTGGACGGCCCGATGGTGATAGGCTGATGGGGTGTTACAGTGTTCTACAGCAGACAGTGACTTTTTCCATCCTACCCTGCAATACACAAAATATAAAGTCAGCACCTCATAGTTACTTGTGAGATCCCCACACAGGCCATGAATGTCACACACACGCGACACAACAAGTGTCACACTGTACCATCACCTAGTGGCACAGAGGCGGCTCTGTATTCCAGTTGTTAGGGTAGAAGTTGCTCTGTGTCCAAACTAATGGGGTAGAAGCTGTACTGTATCCCAGATAATGGGGTAGAAGCCGCTCTGTATCCCAGATAATGTGGCAGAAGCCGCTCTGTATGCCAGATAATGTGGCAGAAGCCGCTCTGTATGCCAGATAATGTGGTAGAAGCTGTTCTGTATCCCAAATAATGGGATAGAAGCTGTTCTGTATCCCAAATAATGGGATAGAAGCTGTTCTGTATCCCAGATAATGGGGTAGACGCTGTTCTGTATGCCAGATAATGGGGTAGAAGCTGTTCTGTATCCCAGATAATGGGGTAGACGCTGTTCTGTATCCCAGATAATGGGGTAGAAGCTGTTTTGTATCCCAGACAATGGGGTAGAAGCCACTCTGTATCCCAGATAATGGGGTAGAAGCCGCTCTGTATCCCAGATAATGGGGTAGAAGCCGCTCTGTATCCCAAATAATGGGGTAGAAGCCACTCTGTATCCCAGATAATGGGGTAGAAGCCGCTCTGTATCCCAGATAATGTGGTAGAAGCCGCTCTGTATCCCAGATAATGGGGTAGAAGCCGCTCTGTATCCCAGATAATGGGGTAGAAGCCGCTCTGTATCCCTGCTAATGGGGTAGAAGCCGCTCTGTATCCCAGCTAATGGGGTAGAAGCCACTCTGTATCCCAGCTAATGGGGTAGACGCTGTACTGTATTTCAGATAATGGGGTAGAAGCTGCTCTGTATCCCAGATAATGGGGTAGAAGCTGTTCTGTATCCCAGATAATGGGGTAGAAGCTGTACTGTATCTTAGATAATGGGGTAGAAGCTGTTCTGTATCCCAGATAATGGGGTAGAAGCTGTACTGTATCCTAGCTAATGGGGTAGAGGCTGCTCTGTATCCCAGCTAATGGTGTAGAAGCCGCTCTGTTTCCCAGTTATTACGGTAGAAGCCGCTCTGTATCCCAGATAATGGGGTAGACGCTGCTCTGTATCCCAGTAATTAGGGTAGAAGCTGTTATGTATCCCAGCTAAGGCTGCTTTCACACTATAAAATTCATCCGTTTTAAAGATCCGTTTGATGTTCCGTTATGAAAACCCCGAAAATCTGCCATTAAACGTCCGTTAGAAAATCCCATTATAGTCTATGGGATTTTTACATTATCCGTTTTAATCCGTTATAGTCCATTATTAATAACGGACGTTATTTTGTGACGGAAGATAGTAATTTATTGGGGTAGAGGCTGCTCTGTATCCCAGTTATTATAGTATAGGCTGCTCTGTATCCCAGTTATTAGGGTATAGGCTGCTCTGTATCCCAGTTATTAAGGTATAGGCTGCTCTGTATCCAAGTTATTAGGGTATAGGCTGCTCTGTATCCCAGTTATTAGGGTATAGGCTGCTCTTTATCCCAGTTATTAGGGTATAGGCTGCTCTGTATCCCAGTTATTAGGGTATAGGCTGCTCTGTATTCCAGTTATTAGAGTATAGGCTGCTCTTTATCCCAGTTATTAGGGTATAGGCTGCTCTGTATCCCAGTTATTAAGGTATAGGCTGCTCTGTATTCCAGTTATTAGGGTATAGGCTGCTCTGTATCCCAGTTATTAGGGTATAGGCTGCTCTGTATCCCAGTTATTAGGGTATAGGCTGCTCTGTATTCCCTTTATTAGGGTATAGGCTGCTCTGTATCCCAGTTATTAGGGTATAGGCTGCTCTGTATTCCAGTTATTAGGGTATAGGCTGCTCTGTATCCCAGTTATTAGGGTATAGGCTGCTCTGTATTCCAGTTATTAGGGTATAGGCTGCTCTGTATCCCAGTTATTAGGGTATAGGCTGCTCTGTATCCCAGTTATTAGGGTATAGGCTGCTCTGTATTCCAGTTATTAGGGTATAGGCTGCTCTGTATCCCAGTTATTAGGGTATAGGCTGCTCTGTATTCCAGTTATTAGGGTATAGGCTGCTCTGTATCCCAGTTATTAGGGTATAGGCTGCTCTGTATTCCAGTTATTAGGGTATAGGCTGCTCTGTATCCCAGTTATTAGGGTATAGGCTGCTCTGTATTCCAGTTATTAGGGTATAGGCTGCTCTGTATTCCAGTTATTAGGGTAGATGCTGCTCTGTATCCCAACTAATGGCGTACAGCAGTGTTTCCCAACCACGGTGTCTCCAGCTGTTGCAAAACCACACTTCCCATCAAAGGCTGCATGGGCATGCTGGGAGTTGTAGTTTTGCAGCATCTGGACACATCCTGGTTGGAAAACATTGGGGTAGGGGCTGCTCTGTATCCCAGTTGTAAAAGTAGAGGCTGCTCAACATCTCAGTTAATAAGGTATAAACAATAAAAAAAGAAGAGTAATTCTGGGCACTAACAGCAGTGATCTGTACATCTCTTGTAGTTATTTTTTCATCTGTTTTTTTTTTTTACTATAAAAGAATAATATGCAAATTTCCAATTGAGGAAGACACAAGTGTTACGTTTTTTAGAACAAAGAAATTCAAGACACCAAGAAAAGTTGGCTCGATATTGGAATATCTATGGTTTGTTGTCTATAGTCACATAGATCCAGGTGTTCTGTTTAGTGTAACTAGGTATACTGTATATATATTTGCTAATATTCAGATCATCAGATAATTTATGGCCGTATAATGATGGTGTGTGCTGGTCATGTTCCCCAACCTATAGCACTCCAGCTGTTTCAAAACTACAACCTGAAGGCTGCCACGGCTTGATAGAAGTTGTAGCTTTGCAATAGCTGCAGAGACACAGGTTGGGGAGCACTGCTGTAAAGAAACATTAAGTCATCTGTCCATGTTCCTGAGGAAAGTCTGGTCTGTAGGTGCTGCTGTTTTACTTCTTCTATTATATGACTGCTTCTATTTTCTTGTTTGGATTAGAATTTTTTTTTCCTGGAGCTGGTTCAACCCCTAGAGCTTGCACCTAACTTTAACATTGCATAAACAGCCACAGTGCAGGGAGCAAAAGTAAATAAAAACATTTTTTTAAAGGTGTACTCCGGAGGAAAAAAAATGTTTTTAAATCAACTGGTGCCAGGAAGTTATACAGATCTTAAATTACTTCTTATTAAAAATCTTAATCCTTCCAGTACTTATCAGCTGCTGTATGCTCCAGAGGAAGTTGTGTAGTTCTTTCCTGTTTTACCACAGTGCTCTCTCATGACACCTCTGTCCATGTCAGGAACTGTCCAGAACAGAAGAGGTTTGCTATGGGGATTTGCTCCTGCTTTGGACAGTTACTGACACGGACAGAGGTGTCAGCAGAGAGCACTGTGGTCAGACTGGAAAGAACTACACAACTTCCCCTGCAGCATATATCAGCTGATAAGTACTAGAAGGATTAAATAGGTGCTCCCCTGGAAAACATATTTTTTTACTCAACTGGTGCCAAAAAGTTAAAAGATTTGTAAATTACTTCTAATTAAAAATCCAAATTCTTCCAGTACTGCTGTATGCTTGACAGGAAATTATTTTCTTTTTGAATTTCCTTTCCATTCTGACCACAGTGCTCTCTGCTGACACCTCTGTCCATTTTAGGAACTGTCTGGAGCAGGATAGGTTTGCCATGGGGTTTTGCTCAGGACAGTTCCTGACATGGACAGAGGTGTCAGTAGAGAGCACTGTGGTCAGACAGAAAAGACAAAAAGAAAAGAACTTCCTCTGGAACATACTGGAAGGGTTAAGATTTTCAAATCTGTTTAACTTCCTGGCACCAGTTGATAAAAAAAAAAAAAAAAAAATGTTTTCCAGTGGAGTACCCCTTTAAGATTTTTGTAAAGAAGTAATTTACAAATCTGTATATCTTTCTGACACCAGTTGATTTGAAAACATTTGTTCTCTACCGTAGTACCCCTTTATGTACTCAACATGCCCAATCTTCCTTTCCCATATTTGAGGCTAGGATCATATCCCATTACAGCCCGTTTAATTTTGCTGTATGCAAAAACGTGGCCAACCACTCTGTTGTGTGTTTTTCCCAATGTGGATTTACCACAGTGAAATTACTGAGAAGAAAATCACCAGCAAATTACATTGACCTCAATTGGGTCTGCAGAAGATTTTCAACAGCGGAAATTCTGTCACGGGAAACACATGAGTAACCTGCCCGTGTGTACCCTTAGGCTAAGTTTCTACTTGGTTTTTTTTGTGGCCCAAGAATGCAAGAAAAAAACGTCAGAAAAAAACACCAGAAAAAATGCCACAGCATTTTCCTGTGTTTGGCGTTTTTTTCTTTTGTCTATTCTGGTGTTTTTTTCCTTTGAGTGGAAGTTGCATTTTTGGCCCCTTTGACGTTTTTTCTAAATTTGTTGGGTACCAAAAAACAAAACAAAAAAAAAAAGCATGCAGTAGTGATGGAAAAAAAAATATTTAACGAAATTTAGATTTTTTACAACAAAATTTGAATACATTTTTAATAAAGTGCATGTGTTTAACTTTTTTCCCCTCTATTTTTTACATTTTTAGGTAGTACTACTACTCCCAGCATGGAACAGACTGTTCCATGATGGGAGTAGTAGTACCTGTACTAATAGACATATTGCCCCGGGTGTCAATCCTGACACCCGATGCGATCTTCCATTATATAGCAGAGAATGCGGAGCGGCTCTATACAGCGCTCACATCTCTGCACTATACTCCTGCCAGTGATGTGAATAGAACATCATTCAGTCATATTTTCCGACCAGAGTGGTGATTGGCCGGATGATTGCAGCCAATCACCGCTCTCAGAGGGAAATATGAATGAGTGATTACATCACTGGCCGGAGTATAGTGCAGAGATGTGAGTGCTGTATAGAGCTGCTCCGTATCTTTGCAATAGATAGGACGATCGCATTGGGTGTCAGGAGTGACACCCGCTGTGATCTGTCCTTAACTGCAGGTACTACTCTGCTCCATGCTGGGAGCTGTAGTACCTGCATTAATAGACAGATCGCAGCGAGTGTCACTCCTGACACCCGCTGTGATCCTTCTGTATAATGTATAGATGCGGCGGCTGCTCTTCTATGGTCTCCTGCACTGATGTATATATACACATATTCATATTTCCCACAGAGTTGTGATTGGCTGGAACCATCTGGACAATCACAGCTCTCTGCGGCAAATATGAATAGGTGCATATATATATATATATATATATATATATATATATACGGCAGTGCAGGGGACCATAGAAGAGCGTCCGCATCTTTACATTTTACAGGATGATCGCAACGGAACCCAGGCCGATCTATCAATTAGTACAGGTATTAGTACTCCCATCATGGAACAGTGTGTTCCATGCTGGGAGTAATAGTACTACCTAAAAAATTAAAAAGTGGAAAAATAATTTTGCGATTTCTCATTGATTTTCAATGAAATATCGCCATGGGGGCCACTTTGGCGTTTTTTGGGGAGTAGAAAGTAGCTAAGTAGAAACTTAGTGTTATGCTTTTAAAATAATTAGTAGATAAATGTTTCGGAAAATACAGAGACTAATAATTCAATTAATATAAGGCTGTTTATATTTTAGGTAATCAAAAAAACTAAATGCAGTAACTGATGTAGTCAAGAAAAACAGCCTAAGCATTTCACACTGCGCAAAATTCGCTACGCAGTAGGAAATACGCTGAGTTTTTTTCTATTAGCAATCACAGAGGGCTTCCCTGCGGAGAATATGCTGCATATTTCCCGCTAGGCAGTGGATTTTGCGCAGCCTGAAATATGCAATGTGTGGCGCAACCCTAAGGGTCTTTTCGCACGGCAGAATTTCCGCTTGCGGAATTCCGCCTCAAATTTAAGCGCATAGATTTCTATGGGATTCCGCACTCGTATTCACACTTCTGAATTTTTGCTTGTGCTTTGTAAAATCAATGATAAATTCCCTCCCCCTATGTGTCCTGGCACCGCAATACGATTTACACACAGAATCCTCACAGAAACCCACCAATAAGTGACACAGATTTTTGAATTTGTGTCAGAAATATCAGCTCTGTATAAACTACAATATGGGTTCCCATTGAAGAAAGTGGGATGTGGTTTTTGGAGTAAAATTCACTTGGCATTCAGTGAGAATTCCAGGCTGAAATCCATGTAAAATTCCATCGTGTAAATGGGGCCATTTACTATGATTTTTGTCTTCTCTGATCCTGGATTTTTATCTGTTCTTCCACTGACTGTAAAGTACTGCATCGTATGTTGGTGATATATACAGTGGTCCCTCAAGTTACAATATTAATTGGTTCCGGGACTACCATTGTATGTTGAAACCACCGTATGTTGAGACCAGAACTCTATGGAAACCTGGTAATTGGTTCTGAAGCCACCAAAATGTCATCCGAAAATAGGAAAAAGTGAGGATTAAAGATAAATAAGTAGATAACTAATACAGATAAAGCAAATCCTTACATATAAAAGTAAGAAAGATCTGCTGGGAGCTGTAAATCACTGTCTATTTCAGTGTTTCCCAACCAGGGTGCCTCCAGCTGTTGCAAAACTACAACTCCCAGCATGCCCGGACAGCCAAAGGCTGTCCGAGCATGCTGGGAGTTGTAGTTTTGCAACAGCTGGAGGCAACCTCTTTGGGACACACTGGTCTATGTAGAGGACAGAAGCTTCTTCAGGGTCCTGTACAGAACACGCAACGTCCTAAAAAAAAGGAAAATGGCGCCGCCCTCACCGAATGCCCAAAGAAGAAGCTAACCCTGGCACAGGTAAAGAGTGCAGAACATGTAATACCTCCCTGTACTGTAGGGGGCGCTACCAGACACCAGTCAGTGCATACACTTCAGTAATACAGGTAAAGAGTACAGAACATGTAATACCTCCCTGTACTGTAGGGGGCGCTACCAGACACCAGTCATTGGATACACTTCAGTAATACAGGTAAAGAGTACAGAACATGTAATACCTCCCTGTACTGTAGGGGGCGCTACCAGACACCAGTCATTGGATACACTTCAGTAATACAGGTAAAGAGTACAGAACATGTAATACCTCCCTGTACTGTGGGGGGTGCTACCAGACACCAGTCAGTGCATTCACTTTAGGAATACATGGGTTTTACCAGTGAAATATCCATTCTGATTGGTCGGTTCTTCCAGTCATTGACACGTTTTGCAGATTCCATAGCATTGTATGTTGAGTCTGGTTTCAAGTTACAATGGTCCAGAAAAGACCATTGTATGTTGAAACTATTGTATGTTGAGGCCATTGTAAGTTGAGGCATCACTGGATATACATACACAAATAGATCCCAGTATTTGGAAACAAACTTTTGTTGCATTTAAAATGCATACAAAATATACAATGTATCCAATGTAACAAATGTTATACATATGTTTTTCCTGTCACCACAGAGAAGTGCAGCTCTGGAAGGGGAGGCTCCTTTGTTCTGCTTATTAGGAAAAAGTTTCCTTCTGTTCCATGGTGGGCACTTGGGTTAGAAAGGGGGAGGTCTCCTTACTGTATACAGTAGGATTTTTTCTGTGCCTTTTGTAAGCCTCTAATCCTCTATTATGGAGCGGAAGGAACACTGTCAGGTTCACTTTGTTTGTCCTCTATTTACTTTGTTTCCTTATTTTTTTTTCAGCCACGTTTTCAAGCAGAGAGGGCGGCATAACAAGGAAGGGGGGGGGGGGGGGGGCGGGGGCGGCTATAGTAATAGATAGGAAGAATGCACTAGGGGGTAACCGATTGCCAACAGATGTAGAACATTTCCACCCAAAACTCAGTTTTAACTATATCCTGCCCACAATGAAAAGTTGTAAAGTAATTGCTGAGTTTCCAGCTGTTGTCAAACTGTCGATGTAGCAGAGATGATTTTGTCTGCTGTAACTGAGCTGATTTATTTATTTTTAATGTGCAAAACTCGTTGGGACATTAAAAAAAAAGTGTTATCTGTGTTTTTACGTAGGACTGCAGGACAGTCTACTACATTACACTAATGCAGAGAGTTATCCCAATGCGCAGATGATCAGCTTGGACACAATGTTTAGCTCTGCTATTTTTTAAATTACCCCAGGCTGTCCTGCTGGGATTTGTAGTTCTGCTTACGTCACTGAAAGGGATTTATCAAAAAGAACTGAGTAGATGTGCAGGAAAGACAAGAAATGTGTTTCCTCCCTGACACGTGTTCTGCCACCAAGATGGTAGATAGGAGAAGCCTCCTGCTTTCTTTTATTTTAGCACACCACCCACCAGGGGTACATCCCTTTATTAAAGTAGGGACCCCAGTTCCCTATGTGAGTCCCCCCCCCCATGACTAATGGGAGGGGCCCTTGCACTTGAAGTTGGCTGGCTGCTTAAAGGAGCAGATCAAGTGTCGTCTGATGCAAGAGGAGCATGGAATTGCATCAAGGCTGCTTGAAGTCACAGATTCTGGGTTTAGGAACCCCCCTGATCCGCCTCAGTCACACCCCACCTCAACCCAGCACTCACCCAACACATCTCAGGGAAGGGGTGCTCCACTCTTGGGGGATTTATACTTGCAGCTGGAATTCACAGGACAGAGGATCAATGCTGTCACCCTGCACACACATACACACACAGGCAGAAAGGCCCACCCTGGCCAACCCAAATCCAGTGACACATACAGGCAGGTCCGCCCCTTTCCAGCATATAAGGTCTCAGAGTTGTGTTAACTGAGAGCAAAGCATTCATATAGTTCCCTGGATGGAGGATGGGGGGGCTCCCCAAGAAGAGAGGCCGCACTGTTCTCCTTTAAGAATTCCTGCCAGTCAGATACACAGTGTCCACTCACAGCCAATATCCCTGGAATTATAGAATCGCCCCTTCCTAAGAACCGTTCTAACTTTTTACGTACATGCTCTTTTATTAACGTCACTGGATAACAGATTTTCTTTTTTAGTGTTACAATATCCTACATTGGGACCAGGAACAGGTTCTAGGATAGGGCCAAGCCTATGGGGAAATCCCTCGTTCTTGTGGAACTACAAGTCTCAGCAGGGTTTCTGTAAGTGACGTGTTGGGCAATAGTTTAACATTTAGTCACCCTTAATAAATACTACATTAAAGGAATATAATAAAACTGACCACAAATTATTATTATTAAATATGATATTAAATGGCTGATACTAAAGAGCAATTGTTTTATTTTTAATAATATAGAACAGTGGAATCCAAAATGTGGACCTCCAGATATTTCAAAACTACAACTGCCAGCATGCCCAGACAACCAACAGCTGTGCGAGCACCCTGGACGTTGTAGTTTTGCAATAGCATGTCCATACTTTGTCTGTTCGGGCATGCTGGGAGTTGTAGTTTTGCAACAGCTGGAGACACAATGTTTGGAATCACAATGTTCAGATCCCGATCAATTGTTACAAGGATAAGAAAATCACTGCTGACACCAAGATAGACCTACATTTTAAGACTTTCTCCTAGACTTACATTGTAAGACTTTCAATGTAACCAGGTAAAAACTGCACTGAATCCAAAGCCAAAATTGTTACACGGTTGGACCCATGCAATCACCCTTTTAGGCGTATCTCTTGCAATATGCTATAGAAGTCTATGGTGGGAAAAATTATTTTGAAGGTTAGGATCATGTTAAAAATACATGATTCTAAAAAATAGTTGATACTAGTATCATGTAAAAAAAAACTTAACTTAAGTTTAAGATTGCGGGGGGGTCCAAGTGCCATTTAGAGCCCTGGCTCTCCTATACAGCGGCATGTCATAACCCCCACCCCCTCTATATAGTTCTATGGGAGAGCCAAAGATTGCTGATCGTCTCTCTCATAGAGCTATATCATAGAGCTATATGGGGATACATTTTCTTTTTACATGATACTTGTCCTTTAAGAGAAGGTTTTCTGCACGTAGGCAGCCACACTAAACACCCAGGGTTGGGCTTCCAGGAGGGAAAGGAAATAATTTTAACATCTGCAGATATTTGGTCTGTGAGCTATTCCTGGAGAATAATATTCCCCACAACATATTGTCATCAGTTTCATCTCTATCCACAGCACTGACAGCGTTATAGTGACTATTTTGGGTTAGAATTTCCTTTTTTTTTTTTTTGCTTCTTATTATTATTATATAATTTTTAAAGTGGGGAAGAATTCTCAGATCCCAAATGATAAAATATAAAACACTACTGTTTGTTTTAGCTCTGGTGATTCATTGTTGTTATAAGGACATTTGATCTAAATCACCACCAATGGGGCAGATCTATCAAAACCTGTCCAGAGGAAAAGTTGCTGAATTGGCCATAGCAACCAATCAGATCGCTTCTTTCATTTTTGAAAAGGCGATCTGATTGGTTGCTAAGGGCAACTCAGCAACTTTTCCTCTGGACAGATTTTGATAAATCTCCCCCAATATGTCTATATCCTAACCAGCTTGAGCGATGTGTGTGGTTGCCCAGTATGGTAGGTGTTACCCCCATACTCTTGCGGTCCTCTCAGGCAGCCTCTCTTCATTGTCCCCTGGGTCCCCCTTGCATCTGTCCCCCATGTAGTAGTAGTAGTAAGGAGTAGAGAGCAATCAAGCAACTATAGGCCAGTAAGTCTGACATCAGTAGTGGGGAAATTTATGGAAACTCTACTAAAGGATAGGATTGTGGAACATCTTAAATCCCATGGATTGCCAGATGAAAAACAACATGGGTTTACTTTAGGGAGATCATGTCAAACAAATCTTATTGATTTTTTGACTGGGTGACTAAAATAATAGATGGCGGAGGGGCTTTTGACACTGTCCCACATAGAAGACTTATCAATAAACTGCAGTCATTGAGCTTGGACTCCCATATTGTTGAGTGGATTAGGCAGTGGCCAAATGACTGGAGAATATTCAGAGCAAGATCTTGTTACCAGTGGGGACCTCAGGGATCTGTACTGGGACCAATTTATCTTCATTAGTGATATTGCAGAAGGTCTCGATGGTTCGGTATTGGTCTTTTTGCTGATGACACAAAGATATGTAACAGGGTTGATGTTTCCGGAGGGACATGCCAAATGGAAAAGGATTTAGGAAAACTAGAAGAATTGTCAGAACTCGGGCAACTGAAATTTAATGGGGATAAGTGCAAGATAATGCACCTGGGGTGGAAAAACCCTCGGGCAGAATATAGAATATTTGACACAGTCCTGACCTCAGTATCTGAGGAAAGGGATTTAGGAGAAATTATTTCAGAAGACTTAAAGGTCGTAAGACAATGTAATAGAGCAGCAGGAAACGCTAGCAGAATGCTTGGATGTATAGGGAGAGGTATAAGCAGTAGAAAGAAAGAAGTGCTCATTGATGTATAGGGAGAGGTATAAGCAGTAGAGAGAGAAGTGCTCATGCCGCTGTACCGAACACTGGTGAGACCTCACTTGGAGGATTGTGCACAGTACTGGAGGCCGTATCTCCAAAAGGATATAGATACTCTAGAGAGAGTTCAGAGAATATACTAAACTAGTACATGGATTGCAGGATAAAACTTATCAGGAAAGGTTAAAGGACTTTAACAAGTATGGAAGAAAGAAGAGACAGAGGGGATATGAGAGACTTTTAAATACATAAAGGGAATCAACACGGTAAAGAAGAAAAACTACCACAAGAGGACATAGTTTTAAATTAGAGGGGCAAAGGTTTAAAAGTAATATCAAGAAGTATTACTTTACCGAGAGAGTAGTGGATGCATGGAATAGCATTCCTGCAGAAGTGGTCGCTGCAAATACAGTGAAGGAGTTTAAACATGCATGGGATAGGCTTAAAGGGGTATTCCGCCCCTAGACATCTTATCCCCTATCCAAAGGATAGGGGATAAGATGTCAGATCGCCCCGGTCCCGCTGCTGGGGACCCCCGGGATCCCCGCTGCGGCACCGCGCTATCATTACAGCACAGAGCGAGTTCGCTCTGTGCGTAATGACGGGCGATATGGGGGACGGAGCAGCGTGACGTCATGGCGCTGCCCCTCGTGACATCACGGCCCGTCCCCTTAATGCAAGTCTATGGGAGGGGGCGTGACGACTGCCACGCCCCCTCCCATAGACTTGTATTGAAAGGGGCGGGCCGTGACATCACGAGGGGCGGAGCCGTGACTTAACGATGCTCCGGCCCCTGTACCGCCCATCATTACGTGCAGAGCGAACTTGCTCTGTGCAGTAATGATAGTGCGGTGCCGCAACGGGGATCCCAGGGGTTCCCAGCAGCGGGACCGCGGCGATCTGACATCTTATCCCCTATCCTTTGGATAGGGCCAGGGACTATTGTTAGGATTCAGAATATTGGGCAGACTAGATGGGCGAAATGGTTCTTATCTGCTGACACGTTCTATTTTTATTATGTATTATACTGTGTAATGTGTAAATAAATCGTTGTCACTTTAAGACTGTTTACCATGTGAGTTGTCATGTGATTGGTACCCAGGAGCTATCAGTGACAAGGTGACTTAAGGGTAACCAATGGGATCCCCCCCAGAGCCTCCCCCATAAAAGCCCTGGGTGGAGCCTCTGCTCGCTGTCTTGCTTCCTGCTGAGGTCCAGTCCAGTTGGGCCTAAGTGTGTGTGCAGAGTCATAGGAGGCCTCAAGTCCAGTCTGCAGCCACAAGCTACAAACCTGCACATAGCCACAGTCACAGTCTTGTCAGTCATCAGTCACAAGTCAAGTCAGTCACAGTCATCATTTCAACTCAACGTGGCCTGCATTAAATTGACCTCCATCTACTACCAGTCCCAGCAAGCCCGTAAGTTCTCTGAATCACTGGTCACCTCCTTGGGCCTGGCTGAACTGTATAGAATTTTCCACCTGTCTAACCTCAGTAAAGCTACCGTTATCCGTAACTCTGCGTCGGAGTCATTATTGCCCCCGTGCCTAGCCCAGGATCCAGTGGTATTGAGGATAAACCACGCCCTGGCTTCACGAATACAAGGGTTAATGCCATCTGCCCCTAGGGTAACAACATCTGCCCTTTGCATCACACCCCATACAACATGTGCAAATGTCAGTGTTTCTCAACCAGGGTGCCAACTGTTGCCAAACTACAACTGACAGCATGCCCGTACAGCCCTTGAGCTGCTTTATCAGGACACATAACATGAAGTGTTACAATGGGAACACGACTTTTAAATGTTTGAAAGTGCCCTACATGTTTTTTTCCTTAGCAAAAGGGGATGTACATATCTGGAATTGTGTTTAAAAGTGTTTTTTTTTTTCTCCCTAAAACTTCATAAGTACTTCCATGCAGCCATAATACTGTGAAGGAAACTTTATAATCGTTGTTCATGCTCTTCTGTTCCCTGATGAATGCCTGTGAGCCTCTGCTGCAGTGAAGGCCGGTGGGCGGTGTTATGGCTCATGTCCACATGACCACACTTGCCAACACTTTGCACTATGTCGGATATTAGGAGCTTTGTGAAAGATATGAATTCACAGCCAGCATATTTAATTGTAGGCGATGGTTGCCTCCACAAAATGACGACTGTATCATAAGGCTAAGTTCATTTTCGGCGCCAGAGGCTCCATTTGGGGCCTGCGCCACAGAGTCCGTTCACTACAGAAAAACTGAGCTGGTCTGTGCTTCCCTTAAAGGGGTGCTCTGGTGAAATTAGGAAAAATACAAATTCCCCAAAGCCTCCACAATACCTGTTCTGTGTCCCCTATAGTTATCCATGTAATTTTGTCAGCTCCTGTGGCCCCGGATGTCTCCTGAATATTCTTTTTGCTTTTGCTATCTGTGTGCATGCTGTGTTGTTGTAAACACACTGTACATGTCTTTTCTTTCAAACTATCCTCTCCCTGCCCCCCCCTTCCCCAGCAATAAATCATAATATTCTCTGAATGGCAGCAGTCAGTGATTAGATCTACAGCAGGAAAAGAGCAGCGTTATGTGCTAAGTGGACTGGGCTGCCAGCAAGATCCACACACAGGGGGGGAGGTGTGGCTGTGAAGCCAGAAATCACATGGTGTTTTTCTTCCAAGAGGGTGGGGGCTAGTCTCATTGAGGGGTTTGAACAAAGACAAGGAGGATCTGATAATGACGTCTTTCTCTCACTCCCTGCATGTAAGTCATAGCTGAAAGAGGGAAACTGCTCTATCTAGGGCAACATCGGCGCTCTTAAAGAAATTAATGAAGGTCATGCCGTCTACTGGTAGATGACATGGGCTCCTTACTGAGAGCATCTGATGCATTTTTGTATTATTTTCCTGTGGATTGGGGATAAGTTAACCTTTGCTGGAGTTCTCCTTTAATGGTGTCTTTCTTGTTTCTGTCTAGTGTCAATACTTGAGCGAACAGAAAATGACTTTTAGTATTTTTTTCCGCCCATGTCAGACTATTACAAATGGATTCTGTGTCACAGATTCAAAACTCTTTTTTTTTTACCAATTGCTTTGCAGTATCCTCCTTTTGCTAAGCAACATATTTTGCACCACTGTACAGTGATCTCCATCACTAAAATATCACATTAACCTATCTGTATAAATTCTGAGTTTGGGAGGAAACTGAAATATCTAAGGAAAACCCAGACAAATTCAGAAGTTGTTCTGTCAGATTCGAACCGGGTACCCCACAGTTGCTTGAAACTTAGTAAAAACATCTGTATGCATTAAGCTCCCTCTAGTGGTTGCTATAGATGGACAGAATCTGGTAAGTGGGAACTCTGTATAAGGCTGGGTTCACACTACGTTTTCTCCCATACGGGAGCGCATACGGCAGGGGGGAGCTAAAACCTTGCGCTCCCGTATGCCTTCGTATGCGCTCCCGTATGTCATTCATTTCAATGAGCCGGCCGGAGTGAAACGTTCGGTCCGGTCGGCTCATTTTTGCGCCGTATGCGCTTTTACAACCGGACCTAAAACTGTGGTCAACCACGGTTTGAGGTCCGGTTGTAAAAGGGCATACGGCGCAAAAATGAGCCGACCGGACCGAACGTTTCACTCCGGCCGGCTCATTGAAATGAATGACATACGGGAGCGCATACGAAGGCATACGGGAGCGCAAGGTTTTAGCTCCCCCCTGCCGTATGCGCTCCCGTATGGGAGAAAACGTAGTGTGAACCCAGCCTAAGAAAAAAAAACTCTCTTTTTACTATATATATTTTGAAATGAGCACATACAGTGCCATGCATAATTATTCAACCCCCCCCCCCCCCCTTAAACTTTTCTACATTTTTTCATGGTATAATAACCACAGATTCAAATGACTTCATTATGATTTCATGTAATGGCCTAGTACAAAATAGTACATAATTAGGAAGTGTGTGGGGGGGGGGATATGACATGGATTTTAAATTATTTACAAATAAATGACATGGATCAGCTGCAAACCCACCAAGACAAGGCTGTCTGCCCAAACTGACAAGCCCGGCAAGAAGAAAATTAATCAGAGAAGCAACCAAGACGACCGTCCATCTGTCCATAAGACATCTATTAGTCATGTACGCCACAAATATGGCCTTTATGGAAGATGAGCAAGAAGTCTTGGTTTAAACATAGCTACATGTGTTTGAAGTTTGCTACAAGCCATATGGGAGACACAGCAAACATATCGAAGAAGGTGTTCTGGTCAGAAAAGACCAAAATTGAATTAGCAAAATGCTATGTGTGGCGACAACCCACCAGTGCTCACCCTGAGCTCACCATCCACAGTGACACATGGTGGTGGTAGCATCGTGCTGTGGGGAGGCTTTTCTTCAGCAGGTACAGGGAAACTGATCAGAATTGATGGAAAGATGGATGAAGTCAAAGACTTGAGACTGGGACAGAGGTTTATGTTTCAGCAGGACATAACATAAAAGCCAGAGCTACTATGGCAGTGTTTCCCAAGCAGGGTGCCTCCAGCTGTTGTAAAACTACAGCTCCCAGCATGCCCGGACAGCCGGAGGCTGTCCGGGCATGCTGGGAGTTGTAGTTTTGCAACAGCTAGAGGCACCCTGCTTGGGAAACACTGTACTATGGAATGGTTTAGATCAAAGAATGTAGACCTCTGTTCACACAAGTCTACATCCAATCTGACGGAGCTTCAGTTTTTTGCAGAGAAGAATCAACAAACATTTTTATCTTTTATGTGCCAAGTTGGTAGACATACCCCCAAAAACATGCAGCTGTAATTGCAGGGAAATGTGGTTTTATAAAGTATTGACTCAGGGGGGCAAATACTTATGTATTCAACAGATGTACACTTATTTTTTTTCTCATTATTAGTTGTGCCACATTTAAAGGTATTTTGCATTTTCAAAGTACTATGGATGTTGTGTGGTTAAAATGTTAAAAGTATTTAAATACCGTATATCTGAATTCCAGTTTGTAACACTAGCAACATGGGCAAAAAGTCCAAGGGAATAAATACTTATTCAAGGCCCTGTAATCTTTGACTTAAAAAGAAAAGAAAACGAAAAGATGGCCAGCCTGCCATATAAAATGTCCTCCAGGAAAAAAAACAACTGTATGGAACGTTTCGCTTGTTTGTGATGTAAACATTACAGTTTAAGGAGAAAATATCTACAATGTAAGATAAGAGTTCAGACACGAGAGCTCTTCAGCACTGACATCTCTGCATTACAGTAAACGCTCCAATTAGAGATGAGCGAACTTCCAGTAAATTCGATTCCTCACTAACTTCTCGGCTCGGCAGTTGATGACTTTTCCTGCATAAATTAGTTCAGCTTTCAGGTGCTCTGGTGGGCTGGAAAAGGTGCATACAGTCCTAGGAGACTCTTTCCTAGGAATGTATCCACCTTTTACAGCCCTCCGGAGCACCTGAAGGCTGAACTAATTTACGCAGGATAAGTCATCAACTGCCGAGCCGAGAAGTTTGTGACGAATCGAATTTACTGGAAGTTCGCTCATCTCTAGCTCCAATATAAACCTTATTTCAGGGATTTGTTAGATTATCAGTTCATTAGCACATTCATATGATTCGAACCACTGCTTTTATAAGAGGGAGCAATATGAGTAATATACTCATCTATTCCATAGCTGCCATCCCAGCACCCCTTGGAGGAGGAGACTCGATGCCCAAGTGACTTAGAAGGGATAAGTGGGCATTTCCTGCCCATCCTAGAATGAAGTACAGACCTGTGGACACCCTGTGCTGTCAGTGCAGCTGCAGGGGATCGGGCAGGTGAGTATGTCTTCTTTTTCTCATTTTTTTCAGCACCCAATGACATTTAAAAAATAAATTAAATACTGTGCCTGCACACACCCTTTAAGGGCCCCCTGTCTTACCAATTATAACTCATTGAAAGGATTGTCCAGTTTAGAAACCCATTTTCATACACCCCCTTAGGGAAATCTAGGTTAAAACTAGGGTGAAATCTGCTCATCTCTTGGCCAGAGTGGAGAGAAGTTAGGGTCTCTATACACGGCAGAATTTCCGCTTGCAGAATTCTGCCTCAAATTAAAGCCCATAGACTTCTATGGGATTCTGCACTCCCATTCACACTTCTGAATGTCTGCTTGTGAATGGGAGTGCGGAATCCCATAGAAGTCTATGGGCTTTAATTTGAGGCAGAATTCCGCAAGCAGAAATTCTGCCGTGTGAATAGACCCTAAGGGTAAGTTCAGACGAACGGATCCCCAACACATATTACTGTATGCTGCCTTTACAGGTGCCTGCTCGGAGCGGTTTGCCTCGCGGCAGCTCTCGGCCTAGCTCATAGAGTACACCGTGCATGCGCAGCGACTCACACATCGCTTCAGTGTGTCTGCTTGTATTGCCGCTCCAAGCAAGCACCTTTAAAGGCAGCATACAGCGGTCCTTCAGCGGCGGATCAGCAGCGTAAAATACGCCATGTATCCGCTTGTCTGAACGTACCCTTAAAGTGTAAAGATTAGTTCCCCTGTTTTGATGTTGCAGAGAAACTGAACACTTACTGCCAGGTTTCTCTACTAATAATAGCTGATTGCTGGGGATCCCTACAACAACTCATGTTGTGATCTGTAGTTTGCCATGGGATCTGTCCAAAAAGTAGGGATTGTCTTGGTATAAGTGGCGTCTCTCTGTGACCACCTTGTGTTTATCCTGCCCCAGCTCTCTGGGTGACCTATAAGATCCTTGGGCTGAACAGTAACGAGTCTGTTATCCCTTTGTGTAATTTGCAGGGAATTATCACAGTACAAATATGTCTTATGTTAAAGGTGGCAATTTACTTTCATTGTATCGAGATATAAACTGGGAAGAGTTCCAGCATTACCTTAGATCTACCTCTCAGCATGTTCACCTACATAATGTGAACATTCCTTTCTTAGCTATATTCGTTTCTAGTAATGTGGGTCACAACCAATATAGCTTCCACAGTGGTTAACACCAAGCGTTCCTGGAGTTCTGAATGCGTAATGGGCCAGTGATGAATAGTAAGAGGTTCCAGTCCAGGACATCTATTGGGGGGGGGGGGGCAGTTATTTACTTGCTTCTCCAGATAAAGACGTAAATAAGAAAAGCTGGACATAAGTATTATCCACTGGACTGAAGAGGTCAACCAAGTCCTCATGTAGATGGCAGAGACTTGTACACGGAGACTGTAGAAAAAGAGACTTTATTACAAAGTTGTAACTGCGCCATATAATGAAGACACCATATGGCAGCACAACACCATATCCTCCACTAGAAATATTTCCATAGATTACTTCTATGGACGAAGGACACAGTTTTCTTTTCTTATGAACAACAAGGCCCCATAGATTTCTGTAGGTGATGTATTATGTAGCCACATACTGCTCTGCTATAGTACTATGTAGTCATGAAGGATATAGGTAATGATACAGGAAGAGCTGGAAACTTTAATTCCTCATCTGCAGAGCATCTCCTTGTTCTATTATCTGCAGACCATCTCCCTTGGCTACTTGTGGGTTTCCCCTTCTTGCCATGAGTCTGTTCTGCAGGGCCCAGACAGCAGGGAGCCGTAATATCACATTGCTTCTGTCTCTGGCTGCCTCTGTCATGTTTCAGGCAAGCAGAGAGTCGTCATATTACAACATACTAAGATGGGGGAGGGGAAATAATTTTGGGGGGAAGGGGTGGGGGAGGTGCACCTGGTTGGTTGCAATATTTTTTTTTATAATTCTTCTTACATGTAATGTCCACAAGGACATAAGGCAGCCATAGACGTGAAGGTAATGATCCTGTTCAGAGATTGTATAGATATTACATTGCTACAAATACTATACTTGACATTTATAATTTAAAAGACAGATGGCGCTTCATGTGCAGGATTGTGGCAGTCGTTCTCAGTGTGTGTGCAGCCACGCTGAGTGTAGTCATTCGGATGGACACCACTGCTGGGGGCTCCTCCTGATGCTTGCTGCTACAGTCATGGCCGTAAATGTTGGCACCCCTGAAATTTTTCTAGAAAATGAAGTATTTCTCACAGAAAAGGATTGCAGTAACACATGTTTTGCTATACACATGTTTATTCCATTTGTGTATATTGGAACTAAACCAAAAAAAGGGAAGAAAAAAAGCAAATTGGACATAGTGTCACCAAACTCCAAAAATGGGCTGGACAAAATTATTGGCACCCTTTCAAAATTGTGGATACATAAGATTGTTTCAAGCATGTGATGCTCCTTTATACTCACCTGGGGCAAGTAACAGGTGTGGGCAATATAAAAATCACACCTGAAAGCAGATAAAAAGGAGAGAAGTTCACTTAGTCTTTGCATTGTGTGTCTGTGTGTGCCACACTAAGCATGGACAACAGAAACTGGAGAAGAGAACTGTCTGAGGACTTGAGAACCAAAATTGTGGAAAAATATCAACAATCTCAAGGTTACAAGTCCATCTCCAGAGATCTAGATTTGCCTTTGTCCACAGTGCGCAGCATTATCAAGAAGTTTGCAATCCATAGCACTGTAGCTAATCTTCCTGGGTGTGGATGAAAGAGAAAAATTGATAAAAGGTGTCAAGGCAGGATGGTGGATAAGCAGCCCCAAACAAGTTCCAAGGATATTCAAGCTGTCCTGAAGGCTCAGGGAGCATCAGTGTCAGTGTGAACTAACCGTCAACATTTAAATGAAATGAAATGAAACAGCAGGAGACCCAGGAGGACCCCACTATGGAGGAGACCCAGGAGGACCCCACTGCTGACACAGAGACATAAAAAACCAAGACTACATTTTGCCAAAATAAACTTGAGTGAGCCAAAATCCTTCTGGGAAAACGTCCTGTGGGCAGATGAGACCAAGATAGAGCTTTTTGGTAAAGCCCATCATTCTACTGTTTACCGAAAATGGAATGAGGCCTACAAAGAAAAGAACACAGAACCTACAGTGACATATGGTGGAGGTCAATGATGTTTTGGGTTGTTTTGCTGCCTCTGGTACTGGGGGCCTTTAATGTGTACAAGACATCATAAAATCTGAGGATTACCAACGGATTTTGCGTTGCACTGTACAGCCCAGTGTCAGAAAGCTGGGTTTGTGTCCGAGATCTTGGGTCTTCCAGCAGGACAATGACCCCAAACATACGTCAAAAAGCCCCCAGAAATGGATGACAACAAAGCGCTGGAGAGTTCTGAAGTGTCAGCAATGAGTCCAGATCTAAATCCCATTGATCACCAGGGGAGAGATCTTATAATTACTGTTGGGAAAAGGCGCCTTCCAATAAGAGACCTGGAGCAGTTTGTAAAGGAAGAGTGGTCCAACATTCCGACTGAGAGGTGTAAGAAGCTTATTGATGGTTATAGGAAGACACTGATTTCAGTAATTTTTTCCAAAGGGTGCGCAACCAAATATTAAGTTAAGGGTGCCAATAATTTTGTCCAGCCCATTTTGGGAGTTTGGTGACATTATGTCTAATTTGCTTTTTTTCCCTCCCTTTTTGGTTTAGTTCCAATACACACAAAGAGGGACATTTATCAATGTTTGCTTATATATTCTTTTTTTTTAGTAATTTTTTCCTTACTTTCTTTTTGCTTATGTGTGACTTATTTATCAACTGGTTTCAGCTGGTTGATAATTTTCTTTCACGTAAGTAATTTTTCCTTTTTTACTTTGGTAGTAGCTTTTTCTGCTCCATGTTTGAGCTGGAGTAAGTTTAGTCAATTTTTAACCCTGTTGCGACTTTTTTTGCGCAGTTGCGACTGTCGCAGTTCATAAATACCTGACTACCCGTAGTTCATTTTAAAATTATTACTACGTAGTTCATTTTTGGAAAACTTGCTTTTCTCGCTTTCCAGTCAAAATGTTGCACGAAAAATCGCGTAGTCGCAGTTGCGACAATTTTGCGACAATTCTAGTAAAGAAAACCTGACTAAACCCGTTGATAAATGTCCATAAAAGGGAATAAACGTGTATAGCAAAACATGTGTTACTGCAATCCTTTTCTGTGAGAAATACTTCATTTTCTTGAAATATTTCAGGGGTGCCAACATTTTCGGCCATGACTGTAAGTTCTGTTTTGTACAATGATATACAATATCTGGAGGTGTCAAAACGACGCCACCACAAAAGATTTAGCCTTCAGATGTAGCTCATTGTTGTCTATGGTAGAAAATATAAAAGGTCCAAGCCGACAGAATTTTCCGTGTCACCATACAAATCTTTCAGACCTGACTTAGTGTTTGCTAATAAACACGAAATGCGTAGTCTGTATAACTATACTGTTTGTAAATAAAAAGACACAGAGAATTCTGTCAGCTTGGACCTTTTTTCACAATATACAAAAGACACCTGCGCTACATCTGAAGGCTCAACCTTTTGTTGTGGTGTCATTGTGAGTTGTATATAATTATACTTGTCATTGAAGAGCTGCTATGGGAAATGTAGCAGGGTCCAGGTTGGTTGTCAGTCATAAATAATTAAGAAACGGCTGAAAAGAATGTTTGACAACTTGGCAGGATAGGACAGTTTTAGGACTTTTGCTATAGATTTCCTTGGTGAAGCAGGTTGCTGCAGGTTGTGCTGGGTGTTGCACCAGGCACCGTGGCCTTGTATCCTATCAGTGACAGGTCTCCAGTGATATCAGGATAATATTTCGTGTAACAGGTGTGTGCGCCTCCTCCTACAGAGCTGAAGGCAGGAAGTCGAGATGGGGTGGGGGGAGGGTATATAATGTACCATAGGGGAGGACAGGGAGCATGTATGAAAACAGAACACGCCATCAACCCATGACAAGGAAAAATAGAACCGAGTGTCAACATGACCTTAGTTGGGAAGATATTGTAGTTTGAATTATGTCAACAAGACAGAACAAAGTGAAAAGAAAAAATGCAGCGCTTTAACGTTAAGCCTGGTGTATCTAATCCTATCAATGATACTGTCTGCTGTACTTGTGTATCATGTGTGCTACTGTTTGCAGACCCAGTGTATCCAAGCATGTGTGACTGTATGTCATCCATCATATATCCCTAAAGCTGAATTTCATTTAAAAAAATCTCCACGTGAGTATGTGCGGCTGTAATGTATATCGTCATGTCACATGATATTGATTCTAATCCATAAAGTGGAGCCACTGGGTTAAAAGTAAATTTACCTTTTGATGTATCCTCCTTCTTTCCTCGGGGATAAGATTTCTGATTTCAGGAGGTTCGGCCGCTCAGGATCAGTACAGGATAAGTAATGTAATGTATGTACACAGTGACCTCACCAGCAGAATAGTGAGTACAGCTCTGGTGTATAATACAGGATATAACTCAGGATCAGTACAGGATAAGTAATGTAATGTACGTACACAGTGACCTCACCAGCAGAATAGTGAGTACAGCTCTGGGGTATAATACAGGATATAACTCAGGATCAGTACAGGATAAGTAATGTAATGTATGTACACAGTGACCTCACCAGCAGAATAGTGAGTACAGCTCTGGTGTATAATACAGGATATAACTCAGGATCAGTACAGGATAAGTAATGTAATGTATGTACACAGTGACCTCACCAGCAGAATAGTGAGTACAGCTCTGGTATATAATACAGGATATAACTCAGGATCAGTACAGGATAAGTAATGTAATGTACGTACACAGTGACCTCACCAGCAGAATAGTGAGTACAGCTCTGGGGTATAATACAGGATATAACTCAGTATCAGTACAGGATAAGTAATGTAATGTATATACACAGTGACCCCACCAGCAGAATAGTGAGTACAGCTCTGGAGTATAATACAGGATATAACTCAGGATCAGTACAGAATAAGTAATGTAATGTATGTACACAGTGACTTCACCAGCAGAATAGGGAGTACAGCTCTGGAGTATAATACAGGATATAACTCAGGATCAATATAGAATAAGTAATGTAATGTATGTACACAGTGACCTCACCAGCAGAATAGTGAGTACAGCTCTGGAGTATAATACAGGATATAACTCAGGATCAGTACAGGATAAGTAATGTAATGTATGTACACAGTGACCTAACCAGCAGAATAGTGAGTACAGCTCTGGAGTATAATACAGGATATAACTCAGGATCAGTACAGGATAAGTAATGTAATGTATATACACAGTGACCCCACCAGCAGAATAGTGAGTACAGCTCTGGAGTATAATACAGGATATAACTCAGGATCAGTACAGAATAAGTAATGTAATGTATGTACACAGTGATCCCACCAGCAGAATAGTGAGTACAGCTCTGGAGTATAATACAGGATATAACTCAGGATCAGTTCAGGATAAGTAATGTAATGTATGTACACAGTGACCTAACCAGCAGAATAGTGAGTACAGCATGTACACAGTGACCTCACCAGCAGAATAGTGAGTACAGCTCTGGAATATAATACAGGATATAACTCAGGATCAGTACAGGATAAGTAATGTAATGTATGTACACAGTGACCTCACCAGCAGAATAGTGAGTACAGCTCTGGAGTATAATACAGGATATAACTCAGGATCAGTACAGGATAAGTAATGTAATGTATGTACACAGTGACCTCACCAGCAGAATAGTGAGTACAGCTCTGGAGTATAATACAGGATATAACTCAGGATCAGTACAGAATAAGTAATGTAATGTATGTACACAGTGATCCCACCAGCAGAATAGTGAGTACAGCTCTGGAGTATAATACAGGATATAACTCAGGATCAGTACAGGATAAGTAATGTAATGTATGTACACAGTGACCTAACCAGCAGAATAGTGAGTACAGCATGTACACAGTGAGCTCACCAGCAGAATAGTGAGTACAGCTCTGGAGTATAATACAGGATATAACTCAGGATCAGTACAGGATAAGTAATGTAATGTATGTACGCAGTGACCTCACCAGCAGAATAGTGAGTACAGCTCTGGAGTATAATACAGGATATAACTCAGGATCAGTACAGGATAAGTAATGTAATGTATGTACACAGTGACCTCACCAGCAGAATAGTGAGTACAGCTCTGGAGTATAATACAGGATATAACTCAGGATCAGTACAGGATAAGTAATGTAATGTATGTACACAGTGATCTCACCAGCAGAATAGTGAGTACAGCTCTGGAGTATAATACAGGATATAACTCAGGATCAGTACAGGATAAGTAATGTAATGTATGTACACAGTGACCTCACAGCAGAATAGTGAGTACAGCTCTGGTGTATAATACAGGATATAACTCAGGATCAGTACAGGATAAGTAATGTAATGTATGTACATATTGACCTCACCAGCAGAATAGTGAGTACAGCTCTGGTGTATAATACAGGATATAACTCAGGATCAGTACAGGATAAGTAATGTAATGTACGTACACAGTGACCTCACCAGCAGAATAGTGAGTACAGCTCTGGAGTATAATACAGGATATAACTCAGGATCAGTACAGGATAAGTAATGTAATGTATATACACAGTGATCCCACCAGCAGAATAGTGAGTACAGCTCTGGGGTATAATACAGGATATAACTCAGGATCAGTACAGAATAAGTAATGTAATGTATGTACACAGTGACTTCACCAGCAGAATAGTGAGTACAGCTCTGGAGTATAATACAGGATATAACTCAGGATCAATATAGAATAAGTAATGTAATGTATGTACACAGTGACCCCACCAGCAGAATAGTGAGTACAGCTCTGGAGTATAATACAGGATATAACTCAGGATCAGTACAGGATAAGTAATGTAATGTATGTACACAGTGACCTCACCAGCAGAATAGTGAGTACAGCTCTGGAGTATAATACAGGATATAACTCAGGATCAGTACAGGATAAGTAATGTAATGTATGTACACAGTGACTTCACCAGCAGAATAGTGAGTACAGCTCTGGAGTATAATACAGGATATAACTCAGGATCAGTACAGGATAAGTAATGTAATGTATGTACACAGTGACCTCACCAGCAGAATAGTGAGTACAGCTCTGGAGTATAATACAGGATATAACTCAGGATCAGTACAGGATAAGTAATGTAATGTATGTACACAGTGATCTCACCAGCAGAATAGTGAGTACAGCTCTGGAGTATAATACAGGATATAACTCAGGATCAGTACAGGATAAGTAATGTAATGTATGTACACAGTGACCTCACCAGCAGAATAGTGAGTACAGCTCTGGAGTATAATACAGGATATAACTCAGGATCAGTACAGGATAAGTAATGTAATTTTTGTACACAGTGATCTCACCAGCATAATAGTGAGTACAGCTCTGGAGTATAATACAGGATATAACTCAGGATCAGAACAGGATAAGTAATATAATGTGTGTACACAGTAACTCTTTCAGTAGAATAGTGAGTGTAGCACTGGAAAATACAGACTGTATCTCCGGATCAGTACATGATAAGTAATGTAATTTATACAAATTCTAGATTCATAAGTAAAATGGTGATGAAATGTAAATCTTTTCTATAATGTATAAATGTGTCAATTGGCACAATGAGGAGATGTATAGTTAATGAGTAGACCATGTGAATTGGAGCCTCAGGGCCTTTGCTGTAGGGAATTAATGGTGACCTGACTGGTTCTATAAAAAAAAACAAGGGTTAAGGAAATCTGAGTCGATTGTGGGTTTTATTTTTTATACTGAGTCCTTTGGGCCTTTCATTCCCTGAAATACATGGATATTAATAGTCAAGTGCTGGAGAAAGGTCAGTGTATCCAGTGTGTGGCTCCGTATAAAATCAGAGGACAATGTTGTGTGTTATTTTATGCTGTGTGGTTGGATTCTGGTTCTGTGTGTTTTACTCTCGGCTGTGCTCTCATCTGTGAACATTCAAACACAGCTAAACCTCCAAGGTAACCATCAAGACGTCGTCCACAGAAGCCAGAGATGAGAAGAGAGACACATAAGTGAAATTATATAGAGGAGATAAGAGATAGAGCTGGTGTCGGCCTAAGGTACATGCCATTGTCTATGTTATAGTGGAAGAACTATTAGGCTATGTTCACACGGGGGAATGTTCACATGGAAAATTGAGAATCACAGAATATGCCGGAGCTGGGACTGCTCAGAAATGTGCCGTTACATAGCCAGCAATGCGTTTCCGAGCAGAATCCACAAAAGCATTGAAATCAATGGGACTCTCCCGCTTCTTAAAGGGGTATTCCAGGCCAAAACTTTTTTTTATATATCAACTGGCTCCGGAAAGTTAAACAGATTTGTAAATTACTTTGATTAAAAAATCTTAATCCTTGCAATAGTTATTAGCTTCTGAAGTTGAGCTGTTTTTTTTTCTCTATAACTGCTTTCTGATGACCCACATCCCGTGACATCATCATTGAGCAGTTAGACAGAAAACTTCAGAAGCTAAAAACTATTGGAAGGATTAAGATTTTTTAATAGAAGTAATTTACAAATCTGTTTAACTTTCCGGAGCAAGTTGATATATAAAAAAGAGTTTTTGCCTGGAATACCCCTTTAATGTCCGTGCAGAATATTCATGCGGAACATAGCCTTAGAGACAGTGTGTAGGAACATGACCATGTGGCATAGAAGCTGCCCTGGGGCAGCTCTCGATCTTGGCATATGGCTCGGACAACACTTTCTGCTTTTTTTGTTTTTGTTTTGATGATACCAACTTATACATGTATCTTCAAATGATATGGAAATGTGGAGCAAAAAAAAACTAAAAAAAAAGACAAAAAGAAAGACATACCCTTAAATGGGTGTTCCTAGTTAAATTCACTTATCCCCTATCCACAGGATAAGTGTCAGAATTCAGGGGGTCTGACTCCCCGATATCAGCCACTCTATCCATTGTGTATGGAGCTGCTGATGATAGCCCAGTACAACGATAAGCTACCTAAGACAGAATGAATGCAGTGGTAGCACACATGCCCAACACACGGGGCCTCATTCTGGAGATCGATGGTGGGGGGTGGCAGGGGTTGGAGGTTGTTCCAGCATCCGGAACCACCTGCGATCATGTGAGTGGTTTTAACTTGGAATACCCCTTTAGGGTACATTCACATGCCCACATCTGAAATTCTTGCAGAATTTTCCTAGCGTAAAATCCATAAGTGTTTTCCAGATGAGTACACCTTTAAGTAAGCGGATTTTTAGCTGCGGGCAACAGATTAGTTGCATTTAAATGTACCCTAAATGTATGGCTTAATACAGTGGTCCCTCAAGTTACAATATTAATTGGTTCCAGGACGACCATTGTATGTTGAAACCATTGTATGTTGAGACCATAACTCTATGGAAACCTGGTAAATGGTTCTAAAGGCACCAAAATGTCATCCAAAAATAGGAAAAAGTGAGGATTAAAGAAAAATAAGTAGATAACTAATATAGATAAAGCAAATCCTTATATATAAAAGTAGGAAAGATCTGCTGAGAACTGTAAATCACTGTCTATGTCAGTGTTTCCCAAGCAGGGAGCCTCCAGCTGTTGCAAAACTACAACTCCCAGCATGCCCGGACAGCCAAGGCTGTCCGGGCATGCTGGGAGTTGTAGTTTTGCAACAGCTGGGGCCACCCTGCTTTGGAAACACTGGTCTATGTAGAGGACACGAGCTTCTTCATGGTCCTGTAAGTAAAAAAGTAATGGAGTCGCCCTCACCTGTTGTCCAAAGGAGCAGCTAACCCTGGTACAGGTAAAGTGTACAGAACATGTAATACCACTCTGTACTGTAGGGGGCGCTACCAGACACCAGTCAGTGCATACGCTTCAGTAATACAGGGGTTTTACCAGTGAATGCCCATTTTGATTGGTGGGTTCTTCCGGCCATTGACACGTTTCACAGATCTGGATTGTCTGTACATTGTATGTTGAGTCTGGTTTCAACTTACGATGGTCCAGAAAAGACCATTGTATGTTGAAACCATTGTATGTTGAGGCCATTGTAAGTTGAGGGATCACTGTACATAGCTTTTGGCCTGTTGTCCTTGAAGGAGTAGTGCAGCTGCCTTCCTCATTCTGCCCACCCTAGAAGATAACAATATACTCTTCTCCCATTCCTCACCCACCAGAGGGTTATTGTGGTCTTCGTTGTATAACAGGGTACAATGTTGTCTCATACGGACATCTGATCCTGTGAGCGTTGCATATGAGGCATGTCACATGCATATAGCTATCTCCACTGACTCCCACGTAAACATTCAGGCATGGAGCAGTCGAGGGAGAGTGTTTTTTATTATTTTTTATCTAGGTATAGCATAAGCAACAGACATACACATTACAGATTAGACTGAAGGCCAATCCTGCCAACATCATCCAGCTGTGTGCATACAGTAAATACTAGCAATAGCTGCAGTCTAAGTCTCTATGACTCTATTTAAAAAGCCATATAGTGTATAGTGTATTGGAAATATCTATAAACACCCAGAGCATTGACGTCTTGGAAAATAAATATTAGTGTCTTGGTGGGTGGGGTAAAAATGTTGACAACTACTTTGAGTGGTCATCACTTTCCTTCTCTCGCACAGCAATAATGTGGAGATCTGCTCGCACAGGTGGAGAATTATGAGTGCAGCACATTTCTGAAAAGCATCATGCTCCCAAACAATGTGAAAGATATGTCCAAGTTCATTAGGTTAAGGCCTGGGCTATGAAGAGACATTTTGTAGCAGTCTACGACCACCTTCATGCACCCTTAAAGGGGTACTCTGCTGCTCAGCATTTGGAACAAACTGTTCCGAATGCTGGAGCTGGCGCCGGGAGCTCGTGACGCCATATCCCCGCCCCCTCATGACGTCACGCCCCGCTCCCGCAATACAAGTCCATGGGAGGGGGCGTGACAGCCGTCACGCCCCCTCCCATGGACTTGCATTGAGGGAGCGGGGCGTGACGTCACAAGCTCCCGGCGCCAGCTCCAGCGTTCGGAACAGTTTGTTCGAAACGCAGAGTATCCCTATAAGTATGCAAAAATGTTTTTTTTGGGGGGTGTTACATACATTTTCCCATTACAAGCTTCAGAAAAAGTAAATGAACCATTTGATATTATCTTGATTTCAGCATTTATTACTAATAAATTGTGGTCTAATTATTACAATTATGGAGAAACACAGTAGCCCAGATTTGTCAATCAGTCTATGACATAATTATGTCTGATTTTTGTCTCAGATAGCAACCAGTCGCAGCTCATTTTCAGAAACGAAACCTGAGCTGTGATTGGTTGCTATCTGTCTGAGAAAAAAAATCTGACTCATTTTTTGTCTCGGACTGATTGATATGTCTGGACCAGTGTCTCTGAACTAATTACACACAGGTCTTTGTGCCATTCATGTCTTTTATCGAGCACATTGCATAAACATCCACAGTGCAGGGGGAAAAAGTCAATAAAACCTTGAAATAAAATGGATACTCTGGAGGAATAAAAATGTTTTTAAATTAGCTGGTGACGGAAAGTTATACATATCTGTAAATAACCTCTAATTAAAGAATTAGAGATAATTCCTCCCTACAAGTGTGTCAATTCATCCAGATTTCAGGTCAGTCACAGCATCTATATATGGCTAAAGTCAGGACTATGGCCGCTCCAAAACACAAAGCATCTTTTTTTTTTTTTTTTTTTTTTACTATTCCTTTGTTAGTTTAGCCATGTGCTTTTGGTCACTCTCTTGTTGCAGCACCCAACGTCTCTTCAGTTTAAGGTCATGGACGGCTGCTTTTACACTCTTCTGTAAAATGTTTTGATATCTCTTAATGATAGCAAACCATCCACAAACCATAATACTTCCTCCACATTTGGGATGCGGCTTTCTGTTTTTGTGATTTTCTTTTTTCTTCCAAGCATAGCATTGTACATTTGTACTAAAACATTTCACTTTTGTCTCATCGGTCCATAGAACATTCTCCCAGAAATATTGTGAAATATCTAGGTGGTCATGAGACTGGCAGAAAACAAATTAATTTTTTAGCACAAATGCTACACCAAAGCCTCATCCCAGCTGTGAAGAATGATGGCGGAGGCATTATGGTTCGGGGCTGCCTGAAGGCATGGACGCCTTGTGATCTTTGAGGAAATGATGAATTTAAAGGTGTATGAAAGCATTTCATGGAAAAATGTAAGTAAGGGCAGCAAGTACCTCGTAATACAATAACAATAACCCAAAGCACACAACGCAATCAACTAAAATAGTTAAAAAAAAGAAAAAATACTTGTAATGTGAAATGGCCTAGTCAGAGTCCTGATCTCAACCCTATGGAAATGCTGGAGCCTGACCTAAAGGGGGCACTGCACACATGATATTCCAGGAATATTGATGAACTGAAACATCTGCAGGGAGGAAATGTCTATAATTGCTTCCTAACATTTTATAAATCCTATTTACTGACATGGGAAATGTTTGGTGAAGGTGGATCTACAGGTTCTTAAAGGGTACCTCTCATTAAAAAAAACTTTTGATATATTATAGATTAATGTATGCAGAATAACTTCACAATTGCATGTTATTAAAAAAATATGCTTCTTTCTACTTAATTTTCCACTTTGAAGAAATGGCCACTAGGGGTCTCCCTACCAGTCCTGGCAGCAAGCATTTCAGACTCATGCTGGAGTCCTAAACACTATGAGCTGCCAGTCTGCTTTGTTCACAAAGGAGAACACTCAGAGCTGCCAGCCTGCTTTGTTCACAGCCTGTTTGGCTGTGAACAAAGCAGGCTGGCAGCTCTGAGTGTTTAGGACTCCAGCATGAGTCAGAAATGCTTGCTGACAGGACTGATCGGGAAAAATACAATAGAAAGAAGCATATTTTTCATTAACATGCTATTGGAAACTTATTCAACATTCATTAAGCTAAAATATATCAAAAGTTTATTTGATGAGAGGTACCCTTTAAGTTCAAGTGTTCTCTGTCTTTTTTTACCCCTGCACTGTGGATGTTTACTCAATTTGCGCAATAAAAGACATGCACAGCCCAATTGTGTCTTTCTTCTTTTTAGTTTAGTTACATTGGGTTTAGCTGTTTTGTTGTGATTTGTTGATCAGTTCACACTTCATTTATACTCTATGAAGGAAAAGTGAATATCTCAATTCAGAGCTACTTAGTTCTTTCATCAATTCTGACAGCTCTGTTCTAGTACCTAAGGATTTTATTAGTAACAGCACAGTAGACATGTTCACACTTCCCCAGATCTCAGTTGCATGGGAAGAAGCGCAGCGTGTTTCATGTCTTTTCAATAAAACATTCCATACATGACAATATATGGCTCTGATCCAACAAGCGTTCTGGAATTTCTTAACTGTTGTCTTTTCTACTGGGATAGTGAAGGGATTGTCCTATGTAAATAATGCAATATTCTGTTGCTTTTTAGTATAACTTCACTGTTCTCAATATCTTTGCTTGTCACCAATGAAAGAAAAAGTTTAAATGAACTGTAAGAACATGGTCCTATTTTCTCACAGCTGCATTATTATACTATAGCCCAGATTTATCAATCCGTCTGAGGACAAAAAAGTCTGATCTGCCCATAGCAACCAATCACAGCTCAGCTTTCCTTTTACCAGAGCAATTTGAGAAATTAATCCTGAGTTGTGTTTGGTTGATATAGGCAGATTAAACGGTTTTGCCTACGTATAAGGGCAAGTAAGGGCTCAGATTAAACTGGGAATTTATCAATGCTTTCACATAAAAACTGATGTAAAAAATGTGCATATTTTGGGTGAGATTTATCAAAACCTGAGCAGAGGAACAGGGGTGCAGTTGCCCATAGCAATCAATCATCTTGCTTCTTTCATTTTTAGGAAGGCCTGTGAAAAATGAAAGAAGCGATCTGATTGGTTGCTATGGGCAACTGGACAACATTTCCTCTGCACGCCATGCGCTCCAATAAAATGAATGGAGCGCGTGCCCTCTAGAGGTAGACGCCATGAGCTCCTGACTGAGCCGGATGGGGTCCTGTTCAGGAAATCGCAGGGGGCCCCAGTGGTCAGACCCTCGAGATCATCTACTTATCCCTTATCCTGTTGATAGGGGATAAGTAAATTTTGGTTGCAGTATCCCTTTAATTCCCCCTACTGTCTACATTGCATACATTATGTTGTACGTGTTTTGTGTCTGTAAGAACCTTTGAAAGTAGACAAGAATGTTCCAATTCACAGACAGTAAGCAAAAGATATTGTAAACTTTAAGGAATCAAAACAAAAAAGTCCATATTTATGGAGACTGTCTAATTCTTATTTGTCACTGTGGCCCAGCCTGATTAATAAATGTATCTGAAGACTGTCTGTAGCAGTGTTTGCCAAAGTGAGTGCATTAAGCTGTCACAAAACTACAACTCTCAGCACTGTCTGACATGATGAGAGTTGTAGTTGGAGGTATCCTGGTTGGCAAACACTAGTTTATAGTCTAAATTTAGATCAACTATTAGTTTGGGTACATTTCATGCCATGACTAAGGGCCAAATGGCCTGAAACGCGTCGGCGTCTAGAGGCGCTCCAACCTTGCACATATGCACTTTTGTCCTAGTGCTCATTTTTTCCTCTGCTTTTCTATGGGCTTTTAACCTTGATTTCAATAAAGGAATAGTTTTACATAGTGCTGGCTCCACCTTCACCTTTGCTTGCTCCTTTTAACTTTGAGGCTGGCCATGCACATGTGGAACAGGTGAGCTGAATCCCCCTATATCGTCATTTATCAGTTTGGGTACTTCAAACCAGAATAATGCGTCACAATTTTAGGCCATGACCTCTTTTATTGACCCCTTTTACTGTGGCCACACACCCTTAACCAGACCCAGCAAAAAAGTATCAAGAACGCATCTAAAACTCATAAATGTAGTACAAGTCATATAAGTCTGTGTTTGTAATTGTTAATCTAGGCAAAAGTCAATTATAAGGTTACAGAACTTCTCATGATCGAATATTTAAGCCATATGCATATGAGACAGCCTTCACATTGTCATTTGTATATTGTGAGCTAAAAGGGGTATCCCTGTTAGAAGCAATAGTTATTTGTATGGTGTGAGCTAAAAGGGGTATCCCTGTTAGAAGCAATAGTCACCCCACCCCCCACTGATCGGTGGGGATAGCCAGAGAACGGCTATTGTTACCAAAGCCTTATACAGTACTTTGGATTCAATGGTGCGGCCAATCTTCGATTGTCTCATGCAAACTCTGCATAAGGTCCACCATTCTGGGGATCAGTGGGTGTCCCAGCAGTGGACCCCCACCAATCTAGCAGTTATCACCTATCCACAACTTAGCTCCTTTCCCGCCAATGCAACTGAGCTTTTTTATTTTTTTCTAAATAAATCAGCTCTGTATTTCTGATCATAGATAACCCCTTTTGATCATTAATCTTAAAATTTTACATTAGGACGTGTATTTCTACTGTGCTAATAGTATTGTCATAAAATCCTATAGAAACCCTTAAAACAAGTCCCCTTTTGGGTATTTTGATGCAGATTTTCTGCTGCTGATTTTCCAATTCATTGAGCCCAATGGAAAGGAAAACCAGCAGCAAAAAAATATGCAGCAAAATATTCATATGTTAACATACCCTTAGGGTAGGGTCACGCGTAACGGATCCGCATCATATTTTACACTGCGGATCCGCCGGTGACCCTATAGTTTGCCGAACCGAGAGACCAAACTTCAACATACATAGACTTTGTTTACCCTACACTGGATCAGGGCTTATTATCGTGCATCAGAACTACAACTCCCAACATGTCCAGGTAGCCAAATACTGAAGAGACAAGTAGTAAATTGTAGTAGCATAATAAAGGGTAAGACCTTTAGATACCTCTTCATAAATAAGTTTATAAAATTATTGCATTAAGTGGTAATATCACCCCAATATTGTCCCCAAGCTCCGTCATGATTGTGTACAGAATATAGAACACTATACACATGCCATCAGTATAGCCTCTATAAAGAAACATAACAGAACTTTGGAGCAATTTATGACATTTCGTAGGTTATGAAGCCCCTCTTCTATCACTTTACATCAGTGTTTCTCAACCAGTGCGCCTCCAGCTGTTGCTAAACTACAACTCCCAGCATGCCTGGACAGCCGTTGGCTGTCCAGGCATGCTGGGAGTTGTAGTTTCGCAACAGCATGATGCACACTAATTGGAAAATACCACCTAACATGTTCATACACGCATACGTTAACATATAGAGATTTACTTAGCATAGGAAATATATGCATAAAGATGTATAAGTGAACTCCCTACCTACCTGCAGCCTCAGATCCTGATGCAGCTGCTCACACAAGTATTTTATACTCTACTAATCCAGAGCAGAAGGTAAGTATATGGTGCAGATGTTACACGGGGGGTTATAGTCTGGGCAGTCCCTGAAAGCCTGTCTGTATGGGAAGCTGTGGGGAGGGGCGTACAAGGGTCTACGTGAAAATCAAGCTCCTCAGCCAGCAGGGACATAGCTCAACTTTCTTATTATTTCAGTCTCTCAGAAATTATAAAATGCAAAACGTCAATTCAGTATTGGGGTTACAAACATTAAAAATAATCCATACATTCCTCCCATCAAGCTACATATGAAATACCTATAGGAAAAGAATAAAGGACTGACCATGGTGCGATGTGAAGGGTCCAGTCGTGACGAGTCCTCGGTCCTCAGTAATAATGCCAAAATTGGACTGAGCTGCACTTATAGATTTGGGCACCACTTATAGTGATGATGTCATCGCAGTGACATAATGGAAGGGGCCGACCACGGACATCCCGGATGTAGGTAACCGAGTGGACAAAACTCTTCTTTTTTTTTTTAACCCCTTAGTGACCAAGCCAATTTGGGCCTTATTGCCCAAATAGTTTTCTTCCTTCATATTTATTTATAGTTGCTTCCAAAGGGCTCATTCACACTACACAATCAAAACCTGGAGATATTTTGGGAGGAGATTCCATCTGCAGCGGTAATACGCCATTTCCGTAGACACCAGTACATTTATGCGAAAATTCTGCTGAAAGAATAAACATGATTATTCTCTTTCAGTTGTATTTTTATTGAAAAGTTTTATACAATTGTAACAAAGTACAAGAAAAAAGTGGAAAACCAGAACGTGTTTGAGTACAGATATTATTCTTTCGGTGGAGTCTGGGGTGTAGAATTTTTGCGGTAAAACATAGTATAAATTGTGCAGCAGAATGCCATTAAAAGTACAGTGGTCCCTCAACATACGATGGTAATCCGTTCCAAATGAACCATCGTTTGTTGAAACCATGGTATGTTGAGGGATCCGTGCAATGTAAAGAATAGGAAGTTGTACTCACCTGTCCCCGCCGCTCCGAACCGTCACCGCTCGTCACCGCTGCCCTGGCCTGGATGTCGCCCTCCATCGCTGTCGCTGCGTCCCCACCACTCCGGAACGTCTCTGCTTCCCGGGATCGTCGCTCTCACGTCGCCGTCATCACGTCACTACGCACGCCGCTCCTATTGCAGGCCGGGACGGCGTGCGCGGCGACGTGATGACGACGATGGAGAGTGCCGACGATGGAGGGGATCCCGAAGAGGACGCTCCGTAGTCCTGAGGACAGGTAGGAGACCAGCACCGGAGCACACGGGGTACCGTATATGGCTATTCGGCGGCAGCTGAAGCAGTCAGCGCTGCCGGATAGCTGTTTATGCGATGGCCCTAAGAGCTGTAACTAATTATTTTATTGTCCACATAGCCATATGAAAGCTTGTTTTTTGCGGGACAAGTTGTACTTTTAATGGCACAATCTTGGGGTCCATATCACTTATTGATTTTGTTTTAATAATTGTTTAAAAAAAAAAAAAAGATTGTGGTGGAGTTATTTGGCACGATAGAAACACTTTTCATAAAAAAAAAAAAATATATATATATATATATTAAATAAAATACGTTTCAAGATTCAAAGACCCATAACCAATAATTTTATTCTCCTTGACTGAGCTGGTGGGGCTTGTTTTTTGCAGAAAAACTTGTAGTTTTTATCAGTAGTTTTTACAGGTACATATGACTTTTTGATTGCTGTCTTTTTTGTTTTTTGGAGGTGGATTAGCAAAATACTGCCATTTTCACATTGTTTTCTCAATTTAAATTTTTAAAATAATTATACATACATTTATATTTTTTTTGCAAGATACTACACATGCTTTGGTTATACTTTGGCTACAATTTTTACATTTATTCCTCAAAGGAATCTTTTATTTTTGCCTATTTTTCCTTACACTGGTGCCCATGAACCACCCTATCCTCCTGTGATATGTTCCATGGAGATATACTGTGTGTAAAGTGGAAATTCTCTTTAGTTAGTTATGAACAGGGAAATTCGTTTTTTGTGAGGATTTGTCCACTAGGGGGCTGTTTTATCACAGAATGAGATTTCATCCTTCCTGCACCTTCTGCTGACACAGCTGTATGAGGCCTAGATGTCAACCAGTACGCAGGTCCCTAGGTGCATAGTTTGCTGGGACCCGTTTTTCCACTTTGTCCTTATCTACTTTGACATCACAGACACTAACGTCCTAACTAAAAACTGTAGACGTATACAGAAGCCATTTTAAAGGGGGAGGGTAAAATTTGAAGTATTTAACAGAATGCTTGCTGTAGCCAAGGTAGCAATGCAGCCTTAATATTGAAGGCAAATATTGGCATGTGTAGGGTTCCATGGCAGGTGTGCCCAGCTATACATGTAATAAGCATCAGACGCACTTGCCTATTTCATAGGATATTGTTCTGCAGTCGGCTCTTTAGTATGCAGTATAGGAGATCATAGCTCAGCATGGGCTATATGATATTATGACCCTCTGTTCTTAGGGCCTCCTGCAGGTTGTGGCGCCAGCTCCTGTAGTTTTGCTTCTTCTCATTTATAGACTTGGCATAAGAGTAAGGAAATGTGGAACAATGCAGATGAACTCAGGTGTCCCCAGAGCGGTACACATCACAACCTCAGCAGCGTGTATATACTGTAAAGGTCATCTGGATACGACAGCATTGTACATACTGTGTGAATGATAGGAGTCCTCTTTATACTGTAGCATTGTACATAGTGTGTGAATGATAGGAGTCCTCTGTATACACCAGCATTATATATCCTGTGTGTATGATAGCAGTCCTCTGTATACAGCAGCATTATATATACTGTGTGAATGATAGGAGTCCTCTTTATACTGCAGCATTGTGTATACTGTGTGTATGATAGGAGTCCTCTTTATACTGTAGCATTGTACATACTGTGTGAATGATAGGAGTCCTATTTATACTGCAGCATTGTACATACCGTGTGTATGATAGGAGTCCTCTGTATACACCAGCATTATATATCCTGTGTGTATGATAGCAGTCCTCTGTATACAGCAGCATTATATATACTGTGTGTATGATAGGAGTCCTCTTTATACTGCAGCATTGTGTATACTGTGTGTATGATAGGAGTCCTCTTTATACTGCAGCATTGTACATACTGTGTGAATGATAGGAGTCCTCTTTATACTGCAGCATTGTACATACTGTGTGTATGATAGGAGTCCTCTGTATACACCAGCATTATATATCCTGTGTGTATGATAGCAGTCCTCTGTTTCAGCAGAATTATATATACTGTGTGTATGATAGGAGTCCTCTTTATACTGCAGCATTGTGCATACTGTGTGTATGATAGGAGTCCTCTGTATACAGCAGCATTGTATATACTGTGTGTATGGTAGAAGTCTGTATACACAGCATTGAACAGTTTTGGTCAACACAATAAGCAGTCATTTTTATAATAAACATTTTTTGAGACCTTATTATTGTATTTACACAGCTTTTTATGTGTACATTTGCCGCAACTTGCTGCCCTGTCCGTCAGCCTCCCTTTAGTGTACCTGGGCTCCCTTGCACCTGTTTCACCCCTGTACATATGTTCTGCATTGTAATGTATTATAAAATGTCTTGTTGCTTTAAGAATTGTACCATGTGATATGTCATGTGATTGTTTCCCAGGAAGTATCAGTGACCAAGTGACCCCAAAAGTGACCTATTGGCTCCCTGCTATTCTCCCCCATATAAGCCCTGCCTAGCCCATGATCTAGCCGTATACCTTCGGGTGATATCGAGGATAAACCACGCCCTGGCGTCACTAATACAAGGGGTTAATGCCATCTGCCCCTAGGGTAACAACATCTGCCCTCATCACATCCCGTTACAACAACTTTTGGCATCCTACGAACAGGATACGGGTGTGTGCCTTATGCCACAATTCCTCCCCCCTAGTCTGAATTGTGTCCAGTGTTGTCTGCAAAAATTGCATGCCGATGCGAATGAAGTTTGCGCCAGAAAGTGTTCGGAACTTTGTCAGAGGAAAGTGTTTTACTCGTGGCATTTGTAAAATAGAGGGGGAGGTGAAGAAAAGACTGTTATCTGCTACTGTGAACTGTACAGAGATAGTACCTGAAGGAGTTAAGTTGGTCCAATATATCCCGCATGCGCGAGCAGTCGCAGCTCCACCCAGTAAGTCCCAAGCAGTGACGCCTCTTCAATCAAGCGAGGAGGAACCAAAAAGCCACCCTGTGTTGCACAGGGGAAGATTTTGCCGACCGGACCAAAACAGGAAGTTCCCTTGGCGCAGCCATATTGGAGGTTCCAGCTGCTTTGTCCTGCTCTGCCACTATTCGGCAAGCACCCGCTGCAGCGCAGACTCTGCAAACACCAACCATTGTCAGTATTAAGTCTCCGGTGTCAGTGCCTGTTAACATTAACCCATTAGTATCTGCAAGTCTTGTCGCAAGACTATTTACCACAGAGTGCCTGCAGGTGGAGCGTCTATTACAGTACTCTCATTAGCCAAGTCCAAGCCGCTGCAGCACTTCAGCAATCATCTTAAAGTGGAAAGCACCTTATTCTTCTTAAAGCGACAGCGCACTCAAAACTCAACAAGATGTCAGAACCCAGCTCTCCAGATCAACCAGGCGACAGCGCCCCTTTATCTCCAGCAGCGAGGTCATCACCTGCCCCAGCAGCCAGGATCTTGCCAGCTCTACCTGCAGTCAGCATCAACAGTCCTAGTGTTCCAGCATCTGCACCTGTATTCATGGGGAACCCTGTCCTCCCTACCTACAATGGAGACCCCTTCACCTTGAGGAATTTCAAAGAGAGGATCCAGAGTTTGTTTGTCTTTTACTCTTTCCCTCCTAATCAACAGGTTCAATTGCTCACAGGACAACTACAGGCACCAGCGTTAGTAGAAGTCCTCACCTGGCCAGCCTCTGAGAAGGTGACCGTAGAGCAGATCTTTGAAGGACTGTACCAGGCATTTGAGTCACATTCTCCATCAGAGATACGTCTTCGGCTGTATGAAAGGCGACAAAAGCCAGGGGAGACCTTGAGAGCATATGCCGTAGCCCTACAGAATGCCCTAGAGACTGTCCAAAAATTAGATGGTATAACTTCCGAGCAGGGCAACATGGTGTTAATGGACAGATTTATTGATGAGGCTTATAATAAGTGGGACAAAGCCCAGCTGAGAATGTTAGCGGTCCAAAACCCCAGTATGTCCTTTCAAAAGACTGGCTAACCTCGCTTTCAAAAGACTGGCTATCCAAGTGATTGATTCAGAGTGGACCGAGTTAGAGGAAATTTGTACATCCTTTACACCCATTCAAGAGCCAATAGGGGTGGGAGCCAGACCTATACACCACCATCACAGTCATCTAGTTTGTCAGTCACCGCAGCCTCAGATCTCCAGAGTGTTAGGCAGGACATTGAACAACTGATTAAGACTGTGAAGGAGCTTGCCACCCGGACCGCTCCACCTGACCGTGAACCGCCCCTGCTCCCTGCCATTTCAATTACCGCAATCCTCCGTCCAATAGACCCTCGGGGACTCAAAGACCCTTTTGCACTTACTGTAACAAGTCAGGACATTAGAAAATGTAGTGCTGGGATTTAAACAAATTTCCTCTGAGGTCGCGGACTGGCCCTCAGAAAAACAGTCATCAGGTCCAATCCACGAACGACCTAAGTCAGGACTCTCACTTTATGTCGCCTCCTGTCCCTATGTAAAAATTGTTGTAGAAAGTGTACCGTTGGAGGAGTTGATAGATACAGGGTCGCAAGTGTCTACTATTGTTACGCCGAGCGCTCCGGGTCCCCGCTCCTCCCCGGAGCGCTCGCTTCTCTCTCGCTACCGCAGCGCTCCGGGCAGCTCCACTGACCCGGTGCGCTGCGATACCGTCTCCAGCCGGGATGCGATTCGCGATGCGGGTAGCGCCCGCTCGCGATGCGCATCCCGGCTCCCGTACCTGACTCGCTCTCCGTCTGTCCTGTCCCGGCGCGCGCGGCCCCGCTCCCTAGGGCGCGCGCGCGCCGGGTCTCTGCGATTTAAAGGGCCACTGCGCCGCTGATTGGCGCAGTGGTTCCAATTAGTGTGCTCACCTGTGCACTCCCTATTTATACCTCACTTCCCCTTCACTCCCTCGCCGGATCTTGTTGCCATTGTGCCAGTGAAAGCGTTTCCTTGTGTGTTCCTAGCCTGTGTTCCAGACCTCCTGCCGTTGCCCCCGACTACGATCCTTGCTGCCTGCCCCGACCTTCTGCTACGTCCGACCTTGCTTCTGTCTACTCCCTTGTACCGCGCCTATCTTCAGCAGTCAGAGAGGTTGAGCCGTTGCTAGTGGATACGACCTGGTCACTACCGCCGCAGCAAGACCATCCCGCTTTGCGGCGGGCTCTGGTGAAAACCAGTAGTGACTTAGAACCGATCCACTAGCACGGTCCACGCCAATCCCTCTCTGGCACAGAGGATCCACTACCTGCCAGCCGGCATCGTGACAGTAGATCCGGCCATGGATCCCGCTGAAGTTCCTCTGCCAGTTGTCGCCGACCTCACCACGGTGGTCGCCCAGCAGTCACAACAGATAGCGCAACAAGGCCAACAGCTGTCTCAACTGACCGTGATGCTACAGCAGCTACTACCACAGCTTCAGCAATCATCTCCTCCGCCAGCTCCTGCACCTCCTCCGCAGCGAGTGGCCGCTTCTGGTCTACGACTATCCTTGCCGGATAAATTTGATGGGGACTCTAAATTCTGCCGTGGCTTTCTTTCCCAATGTTCCCTGCACTTGGAGATGATGTCGGACCAGTTCCCTACTGAAAGGTCTAAGGTGGCTTTCGTAGTCAGCCTTCTGTCTGGAAAAGCTCTGTCATGGGCCACACCGCTCTGGGACCGCAATGACCCCGTCACTGCCTCTATACACTCCTTCTTCTCGGAAATTCGAAGTGTCTTTGAGGAACCTGCCCGAGCCTCTTCTGCTGAGACTGCCCTGTTGAACCTGGTCCAGGGTAATTCTTCCGTTGGCGAGTACGCCGTACAATTCCGTACTCTTGCTTCAGAATTATCCTGGAATAATGAGGCCCTCTGCGCGACCTTTAAAAAAGGCCTATCCAGCAACATTAAAGATGTTCTGGCCGCACGAGAAATCCCTGCTAACCTACATGAACTCATCCATCTTGCCACTCGCATTGACATGCGTTTTTCCGAAAGGCGTCAGGAGCTCCGCCAGGATATGGACTTTGTTCGCACAAGGCGTTTTTTCTCCCCGGCTCCTCTCTCCTCTGGTCCCCTGCAATCCGTTCCTGTGCCTCCCGCCGTGGAGGCTATGCAGGTCGACCGGTCTCGCCTGACACCTCAAGAGAGGACACGACGCCGCATGGAGAATCTCTGCCTGTACTGTGCCAGTACCGAACACTTCCTGAAGGATTGTCCTATCCGTCCTCCCCGCCTGGAAAGACGTACGCTGACTCCGCACAAAGGTGAGACAGTCCTTGATGTCTACTCTGCTTCTCCACGTCTTACTGTGCCTGTGCGGATATCTGCCTCTGCCTTCTCCTTCTCTACTATGGCCTTCTTGGATTCCGGATCTGCAGGAAATTTTGTTTTGGCCTCTCTCGTCAACAGGTTCAACATCCCGGTGACCAGTCTCGCCAGACCCCTCTACATCAATTGTGTAAACAATGAAAGATTGGACTGTACCATACGTTTTCGCACGGAGCCCCTTCTAATGTGCATCGGACCTCATCACGAGAAGATTGAATTTTTGGTCCTCCCCAATTGCACTTCCGAAATCCTCCTTGGACTACCCTGGCTTCAACTCCATTCCCCAACCCTGGATTGGTCCACTGGGGAGATCAAGAGCTGGGGGCCCTCTTGTTTCAAGGACTGCCTAAAACCGGTTCCCAGTACCCCTTGCCGTGACTCTGTGGTTCCCCCTGTAACCGGTCTCCCTAAGGCCTATATGGACTTTGCGGATGTTTTTTGCAAAAAACAAGCTGAGACTCTACCTCCTCACAGGCCTTATGATTGTCCTATTGACCTCCTCCCGGGCACTACTCCACCCCGGGGCAGAATCTATCCTCTGTCCGCCCCAGAGACTCTTGCTATGTCGGAGTACATCCAGGAAAATTTAAAAAAAGGCTTTATCCGTAAATCCTCCTCTCCTGCCGGAGCCGGATTTTTCTTTGTGTCCAAAAAAGATGGCTCTCTACGTCCTTGCATTGACTACCGCGGTCTTAATAAAATCACGGTAAAGAACCGCTACCCCCTACCCCTCATCTCTGAACTCTTTGATCGCCTCCAAGGTGCCCACATCTTTACCAAACTGGACTTAAGAGGTGCTTATAATCTCATCCGCATCAGAGAGGGGGATGAATGGAAAACGGCATTTAACACTAGAGATGGACACTTTGAGTATCTGGTCATGCCCTTTGGCCTGTGCAACGCCCCTGCCGTCTTCCAAGACTTTGTTAATGAAATTTTTCGTGATCTCTTATACTCCTGTGTTGTTGTATATCTGGACGATATCCTGATTTTTTCTGCCAATCTAGAAGAACACCGCCAGCATGTCCGTATGGTTCTTCAGAGACTTCGTGACAATCAACTTTATGCCAAGATAGAGAAATGTCTGTTTGAATGCCAATCTCTTCCTTTCCTAGGATACTTGGTCTCTGGCCAGGGACTACAAATGGATCCAGACAAACTCTCTGCCGTCTTAGATTGGCCACGCCCCTCCGGACTCCGTGCTATCCAACTTTTTTGGGGTTCGCCAATTATTACAGGCAATTTATTCCACATTTTTCTACCGTTGTGGCCCCTATCGTGGCTTTAACCAAAAAAAATGCCAATCCCAAGTCTTGGCCTCCTCAAGCGGAAGACGCCTTTAAACGGCTCAAGTCTGCCTTTTCTTCGGCTCCCGTGCTCTCCAGACCTGACCCATCTAAACCCTTCCTATTGGAGGTTGATGCCTCCTCTGTAGGAGCTGGAGCGGTCCTTCTACAAAAAAATTCTTCTGGGCATGCTGTTACTTGTGGTTTTTTTTCTAGGACCTTCTCTCCGGCGGAGAGGAACTACTCCATCGGGGATCGAGAGCTTCTAGCCATTAAATTAGCACTTGAGGAATGGAGGCATCTGCTGGAGGGATCAAGATTTCCAGTTATTATTTACACCGATCACAAGAACCTCTCCTATCTCCAGTCTGCCCAATGGCTGAATCCTCGCCAGGCCAGGTGGTCTCTGTTCTTTGCCCGATTTAATTTTGAAATTCACTTTCGGCCTGCCGATAAGAACATTAGGGCCGATGCTCTCTCTCGTTCCTCGGATGCCTCGGAAGTTGAACTCTCTCCGCAACACATCATTCCTCCTGACTGCCTGATTTCCACTTCTCCAGCCTCCATCAGGCAAACTCCTCCAGGAAAGACCTTCGTCTCTCCACGCCAACGCCTCGGAATCCTCAAATGGGGTCACTCCTCCCATCTCGCAGGTCATGCAGGCATCAAGAAATCTGTGCAACTCATCTCTCGCTTCTATTGGTGGCCGACTCTGGAGACGGATGTCGTGGACTTTGTGCGAGCCTGCACTGTCTGTGCCCGGGATAAGACTCCTCGCCAGAAGCCCGCTGGTTTTCTTCATCCTCTGCCCGTCCCTGAACAGCCTTGGTCTCTGATTGGTATGGATTTTATTACAGACCTACCCCCATCCCGTGGCAACACTGTTGTTTGGGTGGTCGTTGATCGATTCTCCCAAGATGGCACATTTCATCCCTCTTCCTGGTCTTCCTTCAGCGCCTCAGTTGGCTAAACAATTTTTTGTACACATTTTTCGTCTTCACGGGTTGCCCACACAGATAGTCTCGGATAGAGGCGTCCAATTCGTGTCAAAATTCTGGAGGGCTCTCTGTAAACAACTCAAGATTAAATTAAACTTTTCTTCTGCATATCATCCTCAATCCAATGGACAAGAAGAAAGAATTAACCAGGTCTTGGGTGATTATTTACAACATTTTGTTTCCTCCCGCCAGGATGATTGGGCAGATCTTCTACCATGGGCCGAATTCTCGTATAACTTTAGAGTCTCTGAATCTTCCTCCAAATCCCCATTTTTCGTGGTGTACGGCCGTCACCCTCTTCCCCCCCTCCCTACTCCCTTGCCCTCTGGTTTGCCCGCTGTAGATGAAGTGACTCGTGATCTTTCCACCATATGGAAAGAGACCCAAGATTCTCTTTTACAGGCTTCATCTCGCATGAAAAAGTTTGCCGATAAGAAAAGAAGAGCTCCCCCCATTTTTGCTCCCGGAGACAAGGTATGGCTCTCCGCTAAATATGTCCGCTTTCGTGTCCCCAGTTACAAACTGGGTCCACGCTATCTTGGTCCTTTCAAAGTCTTGTGCCAAATTAATCCCGTCTCTTACAAACTTCTTCTTCCTCCTTCTCTCCGTATTCCTAATGCCTTTCATGTCTCTCTTCTTAAACCACTCATCATCAACCGTTTCTCTCCCAAATTAGTTTCTCCCACTCCTGTCTCCGGTTCTTCTGACGTCTTCTCAGTGAAAGAGATACTGGCCTCCAAGACGGTCAGAGGAAAAAGGTTCTTTTTGGTGGATTGGGAGGGCTGTGGACCTGAAGAGAGATCCTGGGAACCTGAGGACAACATCCTAGACAAAAGTCTGCTCCTCAGGTTCTCAGGCTCTAAGAAGAGGGGGAGACCCAAGGGGGGGGGGGTACTGTTACGCCGAGCGCTCCGGGTCCCCGCTCCTCCCCGGAGCGCTCGCTTCTCTCTCGCTACCGCAGCGCTCCGGGCAGCTCCACTGACCCGGTGCGCTGCGATACCGTCTCCAGCCGGGATGCGATTCGCGATGCGGGTAGCGCCCGCTCGCGATGCGCATCCCGGCTCCCGTACCTGACTCGCTCTCCGTCTGTCCTGTCCCGGCGCGCGCGGCCCCGCTCCCTAGGGCGCGCGCGCGCCGGGTCTCTGCGATTTAAAGGGCCACTGCGCCGCTGATTGGCGCAGTGGTTCCAATTAGTGTGTTCACCTGTGCACTCCCTATTTATACCTCACTTCCCCTTCACTCCCTCGCCGGATCTTGTTGCCATTGTGCCAGTGAAAGCGTTTCCTTGTGTGTTCCTAGCCTGTGTTCCAGACCTCCTGCCGTTGCCCCCGACTACGATCCTTGCTGCCTGCCCCGACCTTCTGCTACGTCCGACCTTGCTTCTGTCTACTCCCTTGTACCGCGCCTATCTTCAGCAGTCAGAGAGGTTGAGCCGTTGCTAGTGGATACGACCTGGTCACTACCGCCGCAGCAAGACCATCCCGCTTTGCGGCGGGCTCTGGTGAAAACCAGTAGTGACTTAGAACCGATCCACTAGCACGGTCCACGCCAATCCCTCTCTGGCACAGAGGATCCACTACCTGCCAGCTGGCATCGTGACAACTATACCTAACAGTGTTTTCTATCAGTATTGGGATGCTAGTTTATTTTGTGAGCCTGAGGATGTTAACTTCAGAGTAGTTGTGGGTGATGGGCAACCAGTCCCCAGACATGAATACTCATGGATACTGGGAGCCAACCATTCAGTTGGGAGAGCATGTACTTAGCGGGCAGGGAGTGATTGTAACTAATGTGACAGATAAGGGGTCTGCTGAGTTTATCTTAGGGATGAACATTATGAAGAATTGTTTAACTGAAATATTAGATGCCTTGCATGACTCTCTTCCCCATCTGTCCCCTCCAGGCCAGCGGGCTGCACAGCACCACTTGAAAGTCCTAATGGCGGAGCGGAAGTTTGCCAACAAGCAAAGTGAAATCTGCAGAGTACGAGTTCAAGACATCAGGTCGTGACCTTAGAACCCAACACGGAGACCGTCATCTGGTGTCATGCACATCCCAGAGTCAATAATAGGGACTATCAAGCCCTGCTGGAACCTATGCAATTGGAAGATCATCCTCTTGTTCGAGCTGCGAGAAGCCTGTCTGATTCTGCTACTGTCTTGCCCAAATACACTCCTGTAGTCCAGCCGTACCTCCTAGAGTCAAAAGACATTGTGACAGATCGTCTGGTGACCCGACAGCGTGCAACTCAAGTGGCCGAAGGATCCATTGTGAGCCCTCCAGAGCCCTGGTGGGCACAACTCCAGGTTGGAGACATCACTACCCCAAGGGAACAAGTTAGTGGAATCATTAATGTTGCCACGAGGTACCATGAGGCTTTCAGCAATCACCCCACAGACTTCGGAAGACTTCAATGATCCAGCACCGTATGCTCACAGGTGACAGCCCACCTGTCAACCGACATGATCCAAGAGTGTCAGAGCCCCTGGGCGGCGCCACTTGTCCTAGTCAAGAAAAAGGATGGAACCATCCTCTTCCGTGTCGATCACAGGAAATTGAACAATGTCACACACAAGGACGCTTATCGATTGCCATGGATCGAGGAGTCACTCACCGCCCTCGGGTCGGCTGCTTACGTCTCCACCCTAGACTCAACCAGTGGATATTGGAAAGTGCCCATGGCCGTGGAGGATTGGGAGAAGACCGCCTTTGTGACGCTTATGGGACTGTTCGAGTTTAAAAGTATGCAGTTTGGGCTGTGCAACACCCCTGCTACTTTCCAGCATTTTATGGAAAGGTGCCTGGGGCATCTGAATTTTCAAAGTGTCCTATTGTACCTGGACGATGTCATTGTGTATTCCAAGTCCTACCAGGAACACCTCAGTCATCTGTCAGACGTCTTCCAAATCCTGATCAAGCATGGGCTGAAGATAAATCCGAGGGGGTCCAGCCCAATCCTGGAAAGGTGGAAGTTGTAAAGAACTGGCCTACCGCGTGCATGGTGAAAGATGTCAGGAGTTTCCTGGGATTTGCCGGCTACTATCGTCGCTTCATTCCCCACTTTGCCCAGATTCCAGAACCCCTCACAGCACTCTTACGGGGTACGGCAAGGGAGAACTACAATGGAAGGCTACCTATTGAATGGGCTGAAGAGCAAGAGACAGCATTCCAAGCTTTTAAACGTCTGCTGACAGAACCCCCCATCTTGGCATATCCAGACTACAGTCAGCCGTTTCGGCTATATACTGATACCAGTTTTGAAGGCTGGGAGCTGTCCTGTCCCAAGTTCAAGAGGGGCAAGAGAGAGTGATTGCTTATGCCAGTCGTAACCTGCAAGGGGCAGAGAAGAACAATGCAAATTACAGCTCATTCATGTTGGAACTTCTCGCCCTGGTATGGGCCTTGACCGAAAAGTTCAAAGACTATTTGGCTGCCACGCCATTTACTGTCTACTTGGATAATAATCCATTGGCCCACCTAAACACTGCCAAGTTGGGTGCCATCAAACAGTGTTGGGCTTTAAGATTAGCCAATTACAGTTTCACCATCAAGTACAGAAGCGGCAAGTTGAATTTCAATGCCGACGTACTGTCTAGGACGACCCCCGATGAAGAACCCCCTGTCGAAGACGTGGAGATGCCCCCATTTTGCCAACGGTTCAGAATGTTATAACCACCTAGATGGACGGTGAACCCAGGTCCGAAAAGGTTAAAGAAGACCTATACACCTGGAAGACTCTTCAAGATGAAAGTCGAGTCATGGGGTATCTGTTGGACTACCTTCTGGCGAAAAAGGTACCAACCCATCTACGCCAGGCTCAGTGTGACTATGAGCTGAAACATGTGTGGCGACAGAGGAAGCGACTGTTTGTGCACAAGGGACTGTTTTACCGAAATTCTTTGGATCCGGTCTCTGGTGATCGATCGACTTCATCAGATTCTGGTTCCCTGAGGAGATGCGGCGATGGTCCTCAATGAATATCATGATCAGTCGGGACACTTTGGAGTCCACAAGACCGAAGATACTGTCAGGCGAAGATTCTATTGGATCGGAATGGGGAGCGACATTGAGAAATGGTGCAATGAATGTGCAGGTGATTGTGAACTACAGTTACCAGGATAATTCTCCAAATAAGTTGGTGTGGAGACTTAATGAACTGCTACTTTCTGACACACTATATGTGGCTGACTTGAAGGAAGCCTTTTTAACTTTCGCCCAGGTGCATAGACCTGACTCTACGTCCCCCTTTGTTCAATGGGAGGTGCTTTAATGTGTCCTCCATGAGATATTGATATAACATGGGGCTAGATGTAAGAGAGAGACAGCTTATAAATTGCCCTCTTTGCTTACTCATTTACATTGTCTTAAGGCTCTTCACAAATTTTCCCACATTGATGATATTTTGCATGAGCTCCTTAAGGCTCCGTAAAGAGGTGCAGATGCTATAAGAAAACCACCAAATCTGTGCTAGTTCCCATTATTAGTGGGGCAATAAGGCTGGAAGATAGTTGGCTCAAGCTCTCTGTGATAACCCTGTGGCTTTATTTGTCCACTTGATTAAGAATCCCGCTGGTCAGCTGAAACATCTCACTTCTTGTATCTTGGCCTCTTTACAGGATTATTATTCTGAGCTTTACAGTCTCTCGTCCGTCTTTCATTCTGGTAATTCCGAAGGAAGAGAAGGATACTAATCTTTGTCATCTTTGATGCCAAGTTGTATGCTAAGATTCTGGCTTTGCAGTTGTCTCTTGGACTCCCTGATCCAGATTAAGTCAGTTTTGTTCCTGCAAGAAAAACTTGTGATAATACTTTGAAGACCTTCTCTATCATCCATCATGCCTAGTCTAATGATTGTAAATTTGGACTGCTGTTAGACCAATTTCAAGGAGGTTTAAGTAAATGGAACTATAAAGATTTTTTGTGGATTGGGCGGATTTGTTGCACCGCCCTCTGTATCGCTTCTAGACCCTCCTCATTTTTCTTCCCCTCTCTATTTTCATTCGCTCACAAAGCTTTTTATGTGATACGTTTGGACCAATGCTTATCATAGAGTTGCTTGTGAGACCCTTTATAGACCTAAAATGGTGGGAGGGCTGGCAGTTGCGGATCCCTTTTGTTATTATTTAGCATCGGTTGCTACTTGATTAATAGACTAGTTCCACTGTGCTCTCTCTAGGTTGTGTGATAATATGGAATCTCAGGTTTCACCACTCCGGCTCACCTCTGTGCCCTGGCTGTGATCCTCTCATTGGACAGTATCTTTCATTAAAGGGGTACTCCGCCCCTAGACATCTTATCCCCTATCCAACTACACAGGAGTTAACTTGCAACTTCAGCAGCCATTAGTAGAACAGAGCTTTCATATTGTGTCATAAAGTGTCTGTATCCCTTAGAATACAGGAATTCAATTTCAAACTTCTGGCCGACCTGAAATGTACCTCGGAGAAATATGTTTCCCGATGGCAACCCTGTATTAAGTACTTGTCTTTATCACCCAATAGTAATTATTGTGGATATTGATACAATTATGTTCTTCCCTATTTCTTTTACCATGATCCTTTGGTCTTTCCTGTCTTCTTTTCTTCTTCTCCTTTCTTTCCCCTGTCGGTTCTTCCAGGCTTATCTTCAATGTTTCACTTTCTTTTGTTAAGTCTGATAAATAGAAAAATCTTGGTTCTCCCATTCCAGTTATTTAGTTTTGTCTCTGCTATAGGCAGCCATGCGTTCAACTCTTTATTATTGTCATGGTATTTTGTCCCTATTCACCTGTGTAATTTGACTTCATGGAGAGCAGAGAGAGAGAAAAACACAGAGACGGCGCTCCAATAGTGAAGATCGTAGGTGAAAGGTGATATTTAGGAAAGGTAGAATAAAGCTCACCTTTAAGTGTTGTGCGGGCAGGCACAACACTGGTACGCGCTTTGGATTCAAGTATGTCGGGAGGCAGCCGGCCGTCAGTCCCACTTAGCAAGCGGTCAGGAACAGGTTAACAGATGCGGAATCCGGGTTGCCTGGCAGGGCTAACCAGATGTCCAATGAAAGTCCGACCTGTGGCTGCATAGGGAAACGCCAGAGGATGGACACAGAGCCAAAATAGAATTTTGAAGGCTTTATTTGGTGCAGAACAACGCGTTTCGAGGGGTTTGTAAATAACAGCTGATATTTTACGAATTTTCTTAAAGGGGTTATCCAACATAAGGCGACCTTAGTAAGTATCATACAGTAATGGACATGCTTACCAAGGATCTGTGCTTGTGTTGGTGGTAAATGGCCGTGTCCCCCATAACGCTGTTGGCTTCTTTTTAGGAACTGTCTGCTTCTGTTTTCCGTGATCTCCCTCAGACTGCAATCCCCAGGATCCTTTGTTTCAAGGTATGAGGTGACTTGTATCCCTCCACACATTGGTCGCTCTACCCGTTGCAGCACAGTAACACACCCTTTGATCACATGACTTGTCTGAAATCACCTGTTGATGTGTGATGATGAATGCATACACATGTGCACTGGTAATGTCCTCAGAGGGGCTGGCTACACGCAACAGATAAAGCAAACATGCCCCCTTTCAACACATGATTTGTGATGTATTGTCTTGGACTGCACAACAAGCTGGGAAAGTTTAGCGACAACACTTATTTTGTAGGCTGCAGAAAATGAACTTCTGGGGAAAAGAAAGACAAAGAAATTCTATACCAACCACCGAACACAACTAAGTGAAGTACATTAGTAACTAGACTAACTCTTCTGCCCCTGTCTAACATTCAAAGAACCAAAAATCCCAGAATACACCTATAAGGGTCTGGTGCTGTTCTCTAGATTATTAGGTTATTATTGTAAACATAGTCAGGGATTTTCTCAAATTCTCTGCTCACCAATTTTACAAATTATTCCACAGACAGGCAGATTGACTGGGGTGGGAATTTGTACCTGTTGATCAGATGGTGTCTCATGTGCCAACAGAAGTTAGTCTAATATTCCTCCTTCTTTCTTTTAAACCGTCTGTTCGATGGATTCAGCCTGTGTATACTTTCACCATGCTCACAAACTAGATAGACATAGATCTCCTTCATCCACCGTCAACCAAAGGGTGGTGCCACTTGGTCTGTACATCATTCTCCACAGGGCTGCAGGGAATTGTTGTTTCAATCACAGCACAGCATGCAAAAGAGCTCAGGTGTCCGGCAATGGGTGGGTTGGCCTATGTGTGGGAGGGAGAAAAGTGACCTCACACTTCCAAACAATGGATCCTGGAACTTGTATTTGGAGGGAAGGAACTCCAACAGGAAATAGCCAGTTCACAAAAATAAAGCAGCATTATCGCGGACTCCCAACACAGCCATTAAACCACAAGACAAGCATGGATCCTTCCTAAGCATGTCCATTAGTGTCTGGCAGGTATGTACTAAAGTCACCTTATAGTGGATAACCCCTTTAATTATTTTATTTATTTATGTATTTCCAGATTAATCACTTTAAATATTGTGACAATAAGGCAGGGAAAGGGTGTATTTCCCTAGCTGATCTTGGAAAAACCTCTACCTGGAATCTAACTAATGAGGCAACAGAAAGGGGAAGTCTGTTTAAAAGAAAGTCAGACAGGGTAGTCTGCTCTTTCCCCAGAAGACATTAGGGTGGCTGTGAGGGAGAGGCAATGGGTCCTTGCAAGGAACACACAGCCAGGTGCTGTGAGTGACCCACACTAGTAAAGTGGACTGTGACAAGTTGTGGTAACACAAGTGAAATGTAAGTTCTCCTGTGTGAGACAGACAAGGGGTCTAAGAACAAAAGGCAAGAGGGCGCAAACGCTGTGTGTGAACACTGAGTAAAGGTTGCTGTACGCATGTTTTAACTGGCAGGGAAAAGCCAGTCAGAGATGCTGTATTATATAGTTAGTGGCTGGATGTCTTAGGTTTTTATTTTGATTCCTGTGTTATGTTTTTGCTTATCCTGCAACCTATCTAATAAAGCTGGCGAGGAGCCAGACTTACATGAGGAAATTTTAGTACCTGTCCCTGTCGTTTGTGCGCATGCTTTTCCAGGGGCATTTCCGCTCCAGTGGATGAGAGCTACGTTCATGCGTCATGTTGTGCCATGCAGCATCGGTGTTGCGTTATGCGCTCCGGCCGCACACGCTGGCCGTGACCGCATGGTCCCCTTACCTGCTGCTCCCGACGGGCTGGGACTCGCATTGCGGGACGTGCCTGCATGCGAGCCCCAGTCCGTCACTCTCCTGCCTCCGCCTCTGCCTCTCTGCTCTGGCGCACGCTGTCCCCATCCCCTAGGGTGCACGCGCACCGGAGCTTTAAGATTTAAAGGGCCGTACTGGCTCACATGCTCATTAGTGTAATTCACCTGTGGCTCATTTATAAATTCCTCCACCCTCCTCACTCCCCTACTGGATCTTTGTTGCCTTGTGCCTTATAGAAAACGTTCCTCAGTATTGACTTGTCATGTATCTGATCCCTTGCTTTGTGACTTTGACCTTGCTCCTCTGCGCCTGACTACTGAACTCCTGCTACGTTCTGACTACGCTACTGTGCTGCCTGCCCAGACCTTCTGCTATCCAGACTACGCACTTCCTTATCCCTCGCATCTCCTTAGCCACCTGTGTGGTCGAGCCGTGCCAGGGGTAGCGACCTGGGTGCCACCTGCCGCAGCAAGTCCATCCCGCTTTGCGGCGTTCTCTGGTGAAAACCAGCGGCACCTTAGACTCCGCTCCCTGGTACGGTCCGAGTCATCTGTCACACAGGTCCAGCGGATCCACATCCATTGGTGTTCCTGTCTTCTGAAACGTGAGTGTTATAGTAAGTTCCGGCCATGGATCCTGCTAAGGTACTCCTGCCTGAAGTAGCGGATCTTCCCTCCGTTGTGGTACGCAGTAGTTGGCCTGACAGGTGCAGTAATTTTCTCAACTTTCAGCCATGATGCAACAGCTTTTGGCCTTGTAACAGCAGCAGGTACTTACGACTGCCTATTGATCTTCTGCCTGGTACCGCTCCTCCTTGTGGAAGGATATACCCTCTATCAGTTTCTGAGACCAAAGCCATGGCTGAGTATATCCAGTAGGATCTCCGAAAGGGATTTATCCATAACTCCTCTTCTCCTGCTGGAGCAGGTTTCTTCTTTGTAGGGAAGAAGGATGGCTCACTCCGTCCATGTATTGACTACAGGGGACTTTAAAAAAAATCAAGGTCAAGAACCGTTACCCTCTACCTCTTATTTCAGAACTTTTTGACTGTCTACGTGGTGCCAAGGTCTTCTCCAAGTTGGACTTATGCGGTACGTATAACCTCATTCTTATCCGCAAGGGAGATGAATGGAAAACGGCCTTCAATACTCGTGACAGACATTTTGAGTATCTTGTAATGCCTTTTCGTCTCTGCAATGCTCCAGCCTTTTTTCAAGAGTTTGTCAATGATATCTTCCGTGATCTTCTCTACGCCTGTGTTGTCGTATACCTAGATGACATCCTGATCTTCTCTTCCAACCTAGAGGAGCATCGTTCTCATGTTTGTCTGGTTCTTCAGCGACTACAGAAAAATCATCTCTACGCCAAACTGGAGAAATGCCTGTTCGAGAAATCTAGTCTTACGTTTCTTGGCTACATTGTCTCTCTCAGGGCCTGCAGATGTATCCAGATAAGTTGTCAGCAGTATTGGATTGGCCTTGTCCTTCGGGCCTACATGCTACTCAATGCTTTCTGGGATTCGCTAACTATTATCGTCAGTTTATACCACATTTTTCATCCTTGGTTGCTCCTATTGTGGCTCTCACTAAGAAGGCATCTAATCCTAAATCTTGGCCTCAAGAGGCTGAAGAGGCCTTCTCCCGTTTAAAGTCTGCATTTGCCTAGGCTCCCGTTCTTACAAGACCTGATCCGTAGGGGCCCTTTGATTTGGAGATTGATGCCTCATCTATTGGAGTGGGTGCCATTCTCACTCAGAAAAACGCCAAGGGCAAGAGTGTAACTTGTGGGTTCTTCTCCAAGACATTCTCTCCTGCTGAGAGGAATTACTCCATTGGAGATTGTAAACTCCTCGCTATCAAGCTAGCTTTGGAGGAATGGCGACATTTATTGGAAGGTTCTTCTCAACCGGCCAGCGTCTACTCCAACCATAAGAATCTTCTATCCCTTCAGCCTGCTTAGCGTTTGAACCCCCGCCAGGCAAGATGGTCACTGTTCTTTTCTAGGTTCAACTTCTTCATTCACTTCCATCCAGCAGACAAGAACATCAGGGCTGATGCTCTCTCCAGGTCCTCTGACGTCATTGGTTTGGACTCCACGTCTAGGCATATTATTCCTCCTGACCATTTGATTCCTGTCGTTCCTGCCAAGATTCAGCAAGTTCCTCCGGGAAAATCCTTTTGTGCCCGCCAGATTGAGACGCAAGGTCCTGAAATGGGGTAATTCGTCCTTGACAGCAGGACATCATGAAATATGCAAGACTCTACTTCTTATTTCCCAGCACTACTGGTGGCCCCATCTTGAACGTGATGTTTCTGATTTTGTTCAGTCCTGTGTATCATGTGCCGTGACTAAACTCCTCGAGAGACCTGCAGGACTCTTACAGCCTTTACCCATTCCAGAGACTCACTGGTCGCATATCGCCATGGATTTCATCACCGATTTGCCACCATCTCATAATAACACTCATCTGGGTTGTTATATCTAGGTTTTCCAAGATGGCTCATTTCATTCCTCTACCAGGTCTTCCTTCTGCCCCGCAGCTGGCGAAGTACTTCTTGTTACATGTCTTTTGTTTACATGGTCTTCCTTAGCATATCTTTTCGGATCAAGGTGTGCAGTTTGTCTCTAAGTTCTGGCGAGCCCTTTGTAACCATCTGGACTTGTCCAAGAAAGTCTCAAGGAGAGGGTTAATCAAATCCTTGAGACTTATCTTCGGCATTTTGTTTCAGCTCGCCAAGATGATTGGGTTGACCTTCTCCCCTGGGCTGAATTCTCATATAATCATAAGGATTCCGAGTGCACAAGGTCGTCCCCCTTTTTTGTTGTCTACGGACTCCATCTCCGTTCTCCTTTTCCTCTCCCAGTCTCCTCCGGTGTGCCTGCTGTTGTTATGGTCCTGAGGAGAGATCTTGGGAGCCTGAGGAGAATATCCTTGACCTTGACCTTCTCAGGAGTTTCCTCTCTAAAAGGAGGGGGTGACCAAAGGGGGGGTACTGAAACGTTATGCGCTCCGGCCAGACACTCTGGCCGTGAGCGCAAGGTCCTCTTACCTGCTGCTGCTGACGGGGCTGGGACTCGCATTGTGGGACACACCCGCATGCGAGCCCCAGTCCGTAACTCTCTGGGTGTTTCTCCTGCCTTTGCCTCTGCCTTTCTGCTCCGGCACGCGTGTCCCCATCCCCTAAGGCGCGCCTTTTATAAGATTTAAAGGGCCAGTTCGCTGTAATTCACCTGTGGCTCATTTATAAATTCCTCCACCCTCCTCTGCCGGGTCTTTGTTGCCTTGTGCCTTAGAGAAAGCGTTCCTCAGTATTGCCTTGCCGTGTATCTGATCCCCTGCTTTGTTACTTTGACCTTGCCGCCTGCCTACTGAACTCCTGCTACGTCATAACCACGCCCCCTGACGAAGCGCATTGGCGTGAAACGTGCGTTGGGGTAGGTGCAGGTAACTACATGGCTCTGTTGTGGTAATATACACTTGTCCTTTTCTCTGATTGTTGTTGCACTTGTACTCAGTTTATTTAGCTATACTGCATTGTCTGTATTCCTTCATTGAGTCCCCTGTTTATGCAACGTTTGTCAGTGTTCTTTACATTCAATACCCTTTACTTTGAGCCGTATGTTCTTGCCTTCTCTTCCAGCTGTGTACACTGTGCTTTTTATTTGCTATGATGAATATTTTATATGATTCTCAATAAATAAACTTTTGCAATGTTTCATACATTCTTGTTGCTGACGCTTTTGTTGTTGGTGTTAGATAGTCCTGACTACGCTACTGTACCACCTGCCCTGACCTTCTGCTATCCAGACTACGAGCTGCCTTATCCCTCCTGTGCCTTGCATCTCCTTAGCCGCCTGTGTGGTCGAGCCGGGCCAGGGGTAGCGACCTGGGTGCCGCCTGCCGCAGCAAGTCTATCCCGCTTTGCAGCGGGCTCTGGTGAAAACCAGCGGCACCTTAGACACCGCTCCCTGATACGGTCTGAGTCATCTGCCACACAGGCTCAACGGATCCACATCCACCGGTGTTCCTGTCTTCTGAAACATGAGTGTTATAATCGGTAAGTTTAAGTAGGCATTCTTTACAAACCTTATGTGATCTGCTTGGGTTATGTTGCATATAAATAGACATATGGGGTATTTATCATTTTTACCTGTTGTCAGTTTCTTTTTCACATTTTTTTTTTACTTTGGTTTTTATGGACGTGCACCAAATTTACCATTTTGCGCATGTCCTTTAGTAATTTTGGCACGTGTATTTTCCATGTCAGAATATTGTTGATGGTGATTTGCATCAAACAAGCGTCAAAAACTGACCACTGCAAAAATCAAACACAGGATCGCCAAAGTCCTAGCAAGTTTACAATTTGACAGAGGTGAGAATGCCCCAAATTTTGGCGCAAAAAGACACTGTGCTAAAGAAATGCGCCACAGAAAGGCTAAAAAAAACATACATAAATCTGTTAATTAATAGCCCATTATGTCTGGGATGAAGCCACTCCTAAACAAAGGTTACACGTGCCGAAATGCACATTAAAGTTGCGCCATCCCGGACACTTCACTATCTCTTCATCCTTCATTAGGGCCTCCAAACCTACAAAGCTTCTAGCAGTAGCACAATAACATGTCAACCCCAAAAATATACTTCCTTCAAACGACTGACACTGCATTGATGTGGGGGGGGGGGGGGGGGGGCGGGGGTCCGGCTGCTGGGATCCCCTACGATCTCTGAGTCGGCACCCCGGTGTTCCGAACACGGAAGCTTGGGGCTTCCTTGTTCGCCACTGCATGCGCCTTCCATTCATGTCTATGGTATGGGGTGTGACAGCTGTGCACTAGCCGTCACGACCCCTCCTATAGACATGAATTGAGGAGGCGTGGCGTGGCATCACAAACACGGAAGCCACAAGCTTCCGTGTTCAGAATGCCGGAGATGGTGGGAAATCTATGCCACGACCCCTCCTATAGACATGAATGGAGGAGGCGTGGCGTGGCATCACAAACACGGAAACACTGTGTTCAGAACGCCGGAGATCGCAGGGAGTCTTGCTGCTCGGACCCCTCGCGATCTCCGGGCTGACACCCCAGCGTTCTAAACATGAAAACTTGGGGCTTCCGTGTTTGGGAGGTCACATCACGCCCCCTCCATTTATGTCTTAACACCTATCCAAAGGATTTATAAGATGTATGGGGCAGAGTAGCCCTTCAAGCATCAAACCCACTATTCATAGGCTGATGACAGTCATGTAAGCATGGATAAGGAAGGGACAAGTCAAGGGCAAGGTGAGCTTGATTTCCAATTCATGTCCGGATAGTCTGATTTTGTTTTTTGTTTCACAATAAACACAGGAGCCAGTAATCCTGTCCTTTAATTGTTTTGTATGCTTATTTATGCCAAGTTTTTATTTAGCTATTTTTGTCTCATCTGTCCATAGAACAGATGGAACATTCAGGTGGGTCTCAGGCAAAAGTGTATGAACGGAAGGCCTAATAAAGGGAAGGGAAGGCCTAATAAAGGGAAGGGAAGGGAAGGCCTAATAAAGAGTTACCATAGTCAAGGAGAGAATGAATCAGAGCAGCATTATCTCTTTCGTATAACTGAAAAATAGATAATGTTAAATATCTCAGTATCGATGGTAATTGTTCATTGAATCTGGAGATTACTACTAAATCAGGCTAAATTTATACAGAAGATTAAAGCTCTTCGTAAAATTAATTTCTTAAGTACGTATAGTATCCACAAGATAATTGTCGTGTACTTTCCCCTTTTAGTATCTCTAAATAGTTTTTTTATATAGATCATAGTTGTTTGGTGGTAATAATTATGTGGTAATTTGATTGGTGGATCTTTTAAAGCAAAGTGGAATATTTGGTTTTGTTTAATATCCATTTTTGTTTATGATTATAAAATTATTTTGTACAATTAATTGTATATCTATTTTTGCATAATTCACTGTTTGCATTTTACTATATTCTATCTCCCAAATTAAGAGACAGTTAAATGTCTATCTTTAGGAAAGTTGCATGTTATAGATTTTGCCAACAATCCTTACCTTTTACCTCTTTACATTGCTTTATACTTACAAATACAATACAAATTCCAAGTATAAATATAAAGAATACACGCTAGAGACACTAGAATTAAAAGTAGACTATATAATAAGGGTACAGTCACACGTAGAGGATCCGCTGCATATTGTTACTGCACATTTTGTGTAGATTTTGCGACCCATTAACTTCAATGGGTAGCATAATCACCTTGAGAAAATATGCAGCAAAAATATGCAGCAAATCCTATACGTGTGAATGTACCCTAAAGCATAGAATTAATTTAAAGAACACTGGAAACAAATGCACAGAGCATATAGTATAATCCACACATAAATGCAAAAGCCAGAGATATTAAAAGAAAGGCCAACCAGTCAGGAACTCATCTAAATTATCTAAGAGCAGTGTAGCCAAGAGCAGCCTAGAGTAATATATCAACTGTGACCTGCCCCAAAAACTTGTAAATTGGAGGAGTCCAAATAGCAGGATGATCCCTGCTATATATAACACTTGCAATGTTTGTGCAGCAGCATCTTTTTAACGCTTGTCATTCTAGTTCAGTGGTTCTCTTATAGTGAACACCTTCTGTCTTCAGGTCATTTGCTGTTACCATTGTGTTCCTTTCTACTTCTCTCAGCTCTTGGAGAAGACAAAGGAGTGTGTGATAGAGATCATCTGTAAACAGCAGCATTGTATACACTGTGTGCCATAGGGGTCATCTGTATACAGCAACATTGTATACACTGTGTGTGATAGAGGTCATCTGTAAACAGCAGCATTGTATACACTGTGTGTGATAGGGGTCATCTGTATACAGCAGCATTGTATACACTGTGTGTGTAATAGGGGTCATCTGTATACAACAGCATTGTATACACTGTGTGTGTTATAGGGGTCATCTTTATACAGCAGCATTGTGTACACTGTGTGTGTGATAGGAATCACCTGTATACAGCAGCATTATATACACTGTGTGATAGGGGTTATCTGTATACAGCAGCATTGTATACACTGTGTGTGTGATAGAGGTCATCTGTATACGGCAGCATTATATACACTGTGTGTGTGATAGAGATCATCTGTATACAGCAGCATTGTATACACTGTGTGTGATAGGGGTCATCTGTATACAGCAGCATTGTATACACTGTGTGTGTGATAGAGGTCATCTACATACAGCAGCATTGTATACACTGTGTGTGTGATAGAGGTCATCTGTATACAGCAGCATTGTATACACTGTGTGTGTGATAGAGGTCATCTACATACAGCAGCATTGTATACACTGTGTGTGTGATAGAGGTCATCTGTATACGGCAGCATTATATACACTGTGTGTGTGATAGAGGTCATCTACATACAGCAGCATTGTATACACTGTGTGTGTGATAGAGGTCATCTGTATACGGCAGCATTATATACACTGTGTGTGTGATAGGGGTCATCTTTATACAGCAGCATTGTATACACTGTGTGTGATAGGGGTCATCTGTATACAGCAGCATTGTATACACTGTGTGTGTGATAGAGGTCATCTACATACAGCAGCATTGTATACACTGTGTGTGTGATAGAGGTCATCTGTATACGGCAGCATTATATACACTGTGTGTGTGATAGGGGTCATCTGTATACAGCAGCATTGTATACACTGTGTGTGTGATAGAGGTCATCTGTCCATAGGTGCGGGTCCTCTACCCCACTGTATGTGTGCACAATTGCACTTGGGGTTGAGCACCTGTTATCACTACGTTGTTTTGTTTTTCTGTCATCTGTATATGGCAGCATTATATACACTGTGTGTGTGATAGGGGTCATCTGTATACAGCAGCATTGTATACACTGTATGTGATAGGGGTCATCTTTATACAGCAGCATTGTATACACTGTGTGTGTGATAGGGGTTATCTGTATACAGCAGCATTGTATACACTGTATGTGATAGGGGTCATCTTTATACAGCAGCATTGTATACACTGTGTGTGATAGGAATCATCTGTATACAGCAGAACTGTATACCCTACATATATGATAGTCCTCATTATACAGCTGATTTGTATATTTTACATGTATAATAGGGGTTATCTGCACAGGACATTCCAGGATGCAGTCTGCTGTATATACCTTTGCATGAAGTTTGTTATGTTACTCGGCTGCTGTATACAGTATTTCTCTGTGTGTGATAATCCTCAGTTTGATTATTCATTCCTGTATAACCCTTAGGGTGTTTCATTTTGTAAGGCAAAAAATTAAATGTAACATTTTTGAACACTTTGCTTACACCCCAAGTGATGTAAAAGCTATATGTGCCAAATTTCGACAACAAGATTGGATAATATTTAGAGGTTGCACACTTTGATGAGTTTTGTAAAAGTAGGCAACAAATACGATTTTTCAATGTTAATTACTTTTATTGGGAAAAATAGAAATCATAAACTTAAAATCATATTAAAACTAGACACTAAGATAAATAAGTGATCTTAATTAATAATTAACATGTGTTATATTAATCAACTTTCAACGATGCAATCCCTTCTTTTGTTCTCTTGGTGGCGGCTTTTCTGTGATGCTCGACTACCCTCAACCAACATTGTTTTTGTTGTTTGTCCCTGAACGATTCATTAAACTTTTTCATCAGAGCAATTCCTCTTTCTGCAGTATCATTGACCACCTTAAAGGAAAACTGTCAGCTTGCTCCCCCCGCACTAACCAGCGGTACTGGCTGGTAGTGATGCATACCATGCCCGGATCCGCCTCACCGTTCACCTGTTATCTTCTTTCTTCTTGATATGAAATTAACTGCTTACTGGCACGGGCGGGGTTACGGTCTTCATCTGGCACTGTGAGCAGCACTGCCCGGCTTATGAATATTCATGTTCTCCCTCATTATCGCCCTCTCCTCCCCACTGATTTCAGGACTCCACTGCGCATGTGCTGGCTTCCTGTCTACACCCGAAAGCCACTTCAGCCAATTGGAGTCCTGAAATCAGTGGGGAGGAGAACGAGATGATGAGGGAGAACATGAATATTCATAAGCTGGGCGGTGCTGCGGGCCGGGCGGTGGTTATGTCACAGTACCAGATGAAGGCAGTAACCCCCCCGTGCCAGTTAGCAGCTAATTTGCATATCGAGAAGAAAGAAGATAACGGGCGAACGGCGCGGCGGATCCGGGCATGGTATGCATCAAACTGATCAGCGTCCCCCTCAGTACCAGTCAGTACCGCTGGTTAGTGTGGGGGGAGCAAGCTGACAGTTTTCCTTTAAGTGCCTTCACATGGCTGTTCTCGATCCCAAGTAGACATGAGTGTCTGATCAAGAGGTTTTAATCTAGGACTTGAACGTAATTTTTTCATTGCTGGAGGCGAAAACTCGGCCTCTTTGTCACTAGGTGCTGATGATTATGGAGATGAGTCTTTCAGTATAACTGTCTTATCGATTTCAGCGATAGCTTTGTAATGTTTAATCTTATATGAATCATTTTTGTCTTCTTTTGTACACTTAGGGGGAGATTTATCAAAACCTGTCCAGAGGAAAAGTTGCCCAGTTGCCCATAGCAACCAATCAGATCACTACTTTCACTTTGGAGGGGCCTTGTTAAAAATGAAAGAAGCAATCTGGTTGCTATGGGTAACTGTGCAACTTTTCCTTTGGACGGGTTTTGAAATATCTCCCCCATAGTTCTTATTTTCGAGACGAAAGCTCATACAATCTTCTCTTTGTGACCTAAGAAATTATTTATCTTCTTGTGATACGCTAGTCATGTCCATCACATTTTGCCGGGAAATGTTAAATAACTCGACGAGAACTGGTACACGGATCACCTGCTGTTTCACATTTGCTTTATCCGTGTATCTCTATTTCTCTTTACCTAGATTTTGGTATTCTTTGTACAGTTTCTGTATACCAGCATGGATATTCTCCTCCATCTTTACAGGGATATTTGCTTTCCTCCACACTTCCTTTCCTCCTCACGCCCCCTTTCCATAGACTTGCATTGAGGGGGCGGAGCGGGCGTCACACGGGAGCGGAGTCGTAACGTCACGATACTCCGGCCCTGTAGTCCTCATGCTTCACACTCGGAGCCTCCAGCGCTGCGGAGAGCTCACAAAGGTGGGTGCGGAATGACAGATTGCGGGGGTCCACAGCGGGGGAACCCCTGCGATCATACATCTTATCCCCTATCCTTTGGATAGAGGATAAGATGTATTAGGGCCGGAGTACCCCTTTAAGGCTGCTTTACATTGGGGGGGCCATGCTTCTCTATGTACTGGTATTTTGTTGCCATCTACTGGTTTCTTTAATAATGACAATGTTTATTCTCAAGGCACACAACTCCAGTGAGGAGGGGGGATCAGTACTGATAGTGGGACCTATAGAGACTGAAAGACTAAGCACTAAGCTGTTAATTTACCCATTATTTATATAAATTCAAGTGTTCACATTCTGTGTGAACATTTCATCACTTACATCGACTGACATATATTATAGTCAGTATGAACCTATAGACGCCACGGGGGTGTGAAGTGTAGTACCCCAACTAATAGAATAAATAATGAAAAATGTATATAAAATATATAGTTTTATAAAAATACAAATTACAAGGACATAACAATCATGAGTAGTATATATAAAACAGATTAAAAATTAAATTCATACATATACTAAAGTATATAAATAAATACATAAAATGCTTCTTTAGAAGAATAGCTAGTACGTATAAAACAATGGTAATCAATAAGTAGCAAAAGGGCACAGGAGCAAGGTAGGATACCTGATTATATTGTGCGTGTGAACACAGTGCAAGCTGTGAAATAAATAGTGGAGGGTGGTACAATAATAAGATAAGTGCAAGGAGTGTCAGTATTACCGCAAAAAACAAGGTGCAGATAGCAAACAATAGCCTCAAGACAATGAACACATGTGGACAGGACTTGCCCCGGCTCCACTACAGACCTCCAACGCGTTTTGCCTACAGGAAGGCCTTCTCAAGGAGTGTAAGAAGCCTTCCTAAGGGTTAGACCAACGCCAGCACCGCAACTCACAGGATCCCCACAAGTGCATCCTTGCATCCTACCACCCCAGTGAATGCACTGTATGTTTGGACCTGAGGAAGACACTCTCTGTGTGCCAAAACGCGTTGTCAGTTGTGTCAAATTCTTATTGTCCTGGCTCAAGTCTCTCCTTTTGTGACCTCCTTTGTGCAGCACCTCTAAGACCGTGTCTTTTTCCATTATCCACAATTTGCTAAAACTGGCCCTTTCAAGGGTCCAGTCCCGGTCTGAGTGCGGCAGCCATATTATATCTATACTATATTTGAATCAGCCTATTGTGAGCCATAATCCCAGGACACTTGGGATCTAGGCTTGTTACCCGATCTGTTGAGTACATCACTTAGGTGTGGTGGAGGGTCACACTAAGTCGATATGCAAATACAAAGGGAGCGCCCCCTGTCTTTTCCTTTTTTTTTCTCTCCCATATCTCTAAATTCTTAGTTGTTGCTTAATGACTTGAAAATGTGTTATTATATGTGAGGGGATTTAATTGTTTGCGAGTGATAGAGGTGACACTTCCTTCACTGCAGGACTGTTCAGTGACTCATCGTGATCAGTAACACAATCTTTGGTGAAAAGTCTGGAATCACCTTGTAATTTCCATTTCTAAGAGCAAATCCCAGTACAAATCTGAAATGTAAATTGTTCTCCAGGGAAAAATGGAAAGTGCTCACAGACCTCAACTAGCTGTAGACTTGAATTATTAATAGAAAGCATGGTCCCAACAAGAAAGCTGTCACTTGTATCAATAGGAAGAATTATACAACTCCTTCAAGATAGTAATCCATCACAGAGTGCGACACAAGGGCCCTCATTTACTAACAGCATTCCAACTATTTTTGTCGGGTTGTTCGCCTACCGGTAAATTCTGTGTAAATTCCTAATGTGCGACAGAAAAAAAACGACAGAATCAGAAACACTCAGAGTGAAAAAAACAACCTACAAAATGGGTGTGGTTTTCGGGAAAAGATGTTCCCTACATTTCATCCAAAATCACTCATCTTTTTTGAAAACCCCTCTGAAAATCGTGCATTTTCTGAAAAAAAAAAAAAAACCCTACACTTTAAAGCATGTATAAAGTTTACGACACTCCACTCTTAGTAAATCAGGACCAAGATGTTGGTTGTTCCCAGTCAGCTGTGTATAAAACACAAAGACAATGGTATGGGAACATATAGGTAGATGTCACAGCATTAGGACAGGTAACTCACAGCAATATAGCTGGAGAATAGAAAATGCTAAATAAAAGCGTGGAAACGGGAGTTAATGTCTGTGACAGAATTATGAATTATTTTTGCCTTAACACACAGGGCAGTGATACACTGTATCCTTAGTTCACCCTATACCTTTGTGTATGAGACACTTTGTGGGATGGTACTGGATAACATTTGGGTGTGTGATTGAGCATCTGACACTCTTTGATGCCGCACCAGACATATTAGATTCTATTTTTATTCCAGAGATCATTTTAATTGTGGGTTTAACACTTGTGGTGTATTATTTTAAGAATATGATTAACATTTTTGTTTTATGGCACTCCCTTTGGTCGGGTGGTTTGTAATGCCTGATCTAATTTGGTCCTTGTTGTACCCGACCTACAGCATATTTTGTAGTCTGTGACCGAGGTGTAAGAAATTAAATGGGATGCACAGTAATGCCTAGCTAGTGTGCAGCGGCAGTCAGGTGAGGTAGATGGCTATAAGACGTGCCAGGACCTCTGTGGCTTATCACTGCAACAAGGGTCCTAGCCTGTCATAGCTCTGAGGTCTTTAAAGGCAGACGACCTCTAGTGATGCTGCCTGTGGCCACTAGAGGTTGGAAACGTTACTTCTCCCAGTACACATATGATGACACCATTGTGCACGTCTCGTAGGTAGAGAAGTGGCCTTAGAGGCTGCTGAAAGAAGCTGAAGAAGATGCCAATGACTGTGGGAAATGCCAAGGTAAGTATGTCTTGTTGTTTTTTCTCCACAGGAAGGAAAGCTAACCACAGGAGGACCTATATACAGGGGGATAGCTATCGACAGGGGGCAAGCTAACTATAGGGGGACCAATATACAGGGGGCAAGCTAACTAAAGGGGCAAGCTAACTATAGGGGGACCTATATACAGGTAAAAAGCTATCTCAAGGGGGCAAGCTAACTATAGGGGGACCTATATATATTGGGAAAGCTATCTTCAAGGGGCAAGCTAACTATAGAGGGACCTATATACAGGTAAAAATCTATCTACAGGGGGCATGCTAACTATAGGGGGACCTATATACAGAAGGCAAGCTAACCATAGGGGACCTATATATATGGTGAAAGCTATCTACAGGGGGCAAGCTAACTATAGGAGGACCAATATACAGGGGGAAAGCTATCTACAGGTGGCAAGCTATATACCTGAGAAAGCTACCAACAGGGGGGTCCTACATCCGGGGGAAAAAATTCCTACAAGTTGGTCCTACTTACAGGGTATACATTCCATATGGGGTGTGTCCTGCGATAAAACTATTACTGTAAGGTGTGCCCCGAGCTAAAAATGGTTGGAAAAAACTGACATGGATAAAAAACCAAAGTGAGACCAACAATAGGTAAAGTAAGGAACTCATTGCCATGGACAGAAAAAAGTCCCCTTCCTGTATATCTGACCTGCCACCGCTTGATAAGATGGTTAGAAGCAGCTTGGCGTAAAATATTATTCATCCTCAGTGAAGTCCGGGCGTCAGAAAAACCGAGGAGGAGAACAAAGTAATGATGGGATTTTTCTGTTGATGATTCCAGATTTATTTATTTCTTTTACCTCTTTTCTATCTGGAGAGACATTGGCCATTAATAAACCCATTTCTTTTCATGATTGTTAGGGCCATGTGTCATGAAGCAGAATGTCCAGCTATTAAACTATACTGTACTGTTCTCATATCTGTGATTTGTGGATTTGCTATGAAGTAATAAAGCTGGAGACATCTTCTAATTGTGGGGAGTCCAGAATTTTTGTCACAGGGGATGTACTATGAGACGCCTGGTTTATGGGCCAATAAATGGCTGGACTGTTAGTTGTGCTCTGGCGCCATCTAGAGGAAAACTACTTGAAATGCAACTGCCAAAATGTAGAAGACTTTTGTACTGTACAATTTAATCAGCTTTATTCATCTATACCAGTGGTCTCAAACTGTGGCCCTCCAGATGCTGAAAAACTTCAACTCCCAGCATGCCCGGACAGCCGTTGGCTAGATTTGAATGAATGAACTAATCGTCTGAAATACTTTCCTCTTTACATAGCTGAATGTGCTGACAACAAAATCACACAAAAATGATCTATGGAAATCAAATTAACAATCCCTGGAGGTCTGGATATGGAGTCACACTCAAAATCAAAGTGGAAAACCACACTACAGGCCAATCTAACTTTATGTAATGTCCTTAAAACAAGTCAAAATGAGGCTCAGTAGTGTGTGTGGCCTCCACGTGCCCGTATGACCTCCCTGTTGGTGGATGGAGCAAGACATGATGTCCCAGATGTGCTCAATCGGATTCAGGTCTGGGGTACGGGCGGGCCAGTCCATGGCATCAACATCTTCCTATTGCAGAAACTGCTGACACACACCAACCACATGAGGTCTCGCATTGTCTTGTATTAGTGGGAACCCAGGGCCAACCGCACCAGCATATGGTCTCACAAGGGGTCTGAGGATCCAAAGAAATGCCACCCCACACCATTAATGACCCACCACCAAAGCTGTCATGCTGGAGGATGTTGCAGACAGCAGAACATTCTCCATGGCGTCTCCAGACTCTGTCACGTCTGTCACATGTGCTCATTGTGAACCTGCTTTCATCTGTGAAGAGCACAGGGCGCCAGTGTTGAATTTGCCAATCTTTGTGTTCTCTGGCAAATGCCAAACGCCCTGCACGGTGTTGGGCTGTAAGCACAACCCCCACTTGTGGACATCGGGCCCTCATACCACCCTCACGGAGTCTGTTTCTGGCCGTTTGAGTGGACACATGCACATTTGTGGCCTGCTGGAGGTCATTTTGCAGGGCTCTGGCAGTGCTCCCCCTGCTCCTCCTTGCACAAAGGCGGAGGTAGCGGTCCTGCTGCTGGGTTGTTGCCCTCCTACGGCCTCTTCCACGTCTCCTGATCTACTGGCCTGTCTCCTGGTAGCGCCGCCATGCTCTGGACACTACGCTGACAGACATAAAACCTTCTTGCCACAGCTCGCATTGATGTGCCATCCTGGATGAGCTGCACTACCTGAGCCACTTGTGTGGGTTGTAGACTCCGTCTCATGCTACCACTAGAGTGAAAGCACCGCCAGCATTCAAAAGTGACCAAAAACACAGCCAGGAAATGTAGGAACCGAGAAGTGGTCTGTGGTCTCCACCTGCAGAAACACTCCTTTATTGGAGGTGTCTTGCTAATTGCCTATAATTTCCACCTGTTGTCTGTTCCATGTGAAATTGATTGTCAATCAGTGTTCTTCCTGAGTGGACAGTGGGATTTCACACAAGTGTCATTGACTTGGAGGTACATTGTGTTGTTTTATGTGTTCCCTTTATTTTTTTGAGCAGTGTATAATATGGGGAGTCCTGGCCTGTGACCGTCTGTCTATCGACTTTCCATGCATTTTTTTTTTTAATCAACTGGTGCCAGAAAGTTATACAGATTTGTAAATTTCTTCTCTATAAAAATCTTAATCCTTCCAGTACTTATCAGCTGCTGTGTGCTCCACGGGAAGTTGCGTAGTTCTTTGCAGTCTAAACCTCAGTGCTCTCTGCTGCCACCTCTGTCCACGTCAGGAACTGTCTAGAGCAGGAGAGGTTTGCTATGGGGATTTGCTCCTGCTCTGGACAGTACATGGAACGAGATAGAAGCACGGAGCACTGTGGTCAGACTGGAAACAACCACACAACTTCCTTTGGAGCATACAGCAGCTGATAAGTACTGGAAGGGTTAAGATTTTTATATAGAAGTAATTTACAAATCTGTATAACTTTCTGGCACCAGTTGATTAGAAAAATGATTATAGAAAATTGTTTTCCACCGGAGTACCCCCTTTAATAGAATTAATGATAAGGAATTATGGATAATCAATAACCTTTATTACCTATAGGACATGCAGCAGAGTTTCTAGTGAGATTGGAGATGATAGGATATTGTATCGTACAGTCATCGGTTCCCAGGAGCTGCCACCAGAGAGTGATGCCCGCTTTGGCACGTCCCACTTGTGGGTGTGATGTCAGGCGCTGCTTCTTATTTAACCTGGGAGTGGGTGTTTGGTGATGTGACCTAAATACAAGGTGTGAGCTCGAGGATTGTGTTAGGTGCCCACAGGGGAATAGGATTACTCATCACAGATAGGAACATCCAAACACTGCACATCATCCATACAAAAGCCTGAAATCCTGGAGAGGTGCAGGAAATATTCGCCATCTGCGTAGTACAACTAAATGACGGATACAAATATGTAATCATTCATTATCCTACAGCAGTGGTCTTCAACCTGCGGACCTCCAGATGTTGCAAAACGACAACTCCCAGCATGCACGGACAGCCAACGGCTGTCCGTGCATGCTGGGAGTTGTCGTTTTGCAACATCTGGAGGTCCGCAGGTCGAAGACCACTGTCCTACAGTCACTGCAGAATAGTGGTGGGGCCCAGAAAGATGTCAGGAGCTCCATGTTCTGACGATATAGTTCAGTACAATAATGGAGGTATAGTCTTGTACATCGGGGATAGTATTATAGTAGTTATATTCTTGTATATAGGAGCAGTATTATAGTAGTTATATTCTTGTATATAGGAGGCAGTATTATAGTAGTTATATTCTTGTATATAGGAGCAGTATTATAGTAGTTCTATTCTTATATATAGGAGGCAATATTATAGTAGATATATTCTTGTATATAGGAGGCAGTATTATAGTAGATATATTCTTGTATATAGGAGCAGTATTATAGTAGATATATTCTTGTACATCGGGGATAGTATTATAGTAGTTATATTCTTGTATATAGGAGCAGTATTATAGTAGTTATATTCTTGTATATAGAAGCAGTATTATAGTAGTTATATTCTTGTATATAGAAGCAGTATTATAGTAGTTATATTCTTGTATATAGGAGCAGTATTATAGTAGTTATATTCTTGTATATAGGAGGCAGTATTATAGTAGATATATTCTTGTATATAGGAGCAGTATTATAGTAGATATATTCTTGTATGTAGGAGCAGTATTATAGTAGTTATATTCTTGTATATAGGAGGAGTATTATAGTAGTTATATTCTTGTATATAGGAGCAGTATTATAGTAGTTATATTCTTGTATATAGGAGCAGTATTATAGTAGTTATATTCTTGTATATAGGAGGCAGTATTATAGTAGTTATATTCTTGTATATAGAAGCAGTATTATAGTAGTTATATTCTTGTATATAGGAGCAGTATTATAGTAGTTATATTCTTGTATATAGGAGGCAGTATTATAGTAGTTATATTCTTGTATATAGGAGGCAGTATTATAGTAGTTATATTCTTGTATATAGGAGGCAGTATTATAGTAGTTATATTCTTGTGTATAGAGGCAGTATTATAGTAGTTATATTCTTGTGTATAGAGGCAGTATTATAGTAGTTATATTCTTGTATATAGGGAGCAGTATTATAGTAGTTATATTCTTGTATATAGGAGGCAGTATTATAGTAGTTATATTCTTGTATATAGGAGGCAGTATTATAGTAGTTATATTCTTGTATATAGGAGCAGTATTATAGTAGTTATATTATTGTATATAAGAGCAGTATTATAGTAGTTATATTCTTGTATATAGGGGTCAGTATTATAGTAGTTATATTCTTGTATATAGGAGCAGTATTATAGTAGTTATATTCTTGTATATAGGGGTCAGTATTATAGTAGTTATATTCTTGTATATAGGAGGCAGTATTATAGTAGTTATATTCTTGTATATAGGAGCAGTATTATAGTAGTTATATTATTGTATATAGGAGCAGTATTATAGTAGTTATATTCTTGTATATAGGAGCAGTATTATAGTAGTTATATTCTTGTATATAGGAGGCAGTATTATAGTAGTTATATTCTTGTATATAGGAGGCAGTATTATAGTAGTTATATTCTTGTATATAGGAGGCAGTATTATAGTAGTTATATTCTTGTGTATAGAGGCAGTATTATAGTAGTTATATTCTTGTGTATAGAGGCAGTATTATAGTAGTTATATTCTTGTATATAGGGAGCAGTATTATAGTAGTTATATTCTTGTATATAGGAGGCAGTATTATAGTAGTTATATTCTTGTATATAGGAGGCAGTATTATAGTAGTTATATTCTTGTATATAGGAGCAGTATTATAATGGTTATATTCTTGTATATAGAAGCAGTATTATAGTAGTTATATTCTTGTATATAGGGAGCAGTATTATAGTAGTTATATTCTTGTATATAGGGAGCAGTATTATAGTAGTTATATTCTTGTATATAGGAGCAGTATTATAGTAGATATATTCTTGTATATAGGAGACAGTATTATAGTAGTTATATTTTTGTATATAGGAGCAGTATTATAGTAGTTATATTCCTGTATATAGGAGCAGTATTATAGTAGTTATATTCTTGTATATAGGAGCAGTATTATAGTAGTTATATTCTTGTATATAGGAGGCAGTATTATAGTAGTTATATTCTTGTATATAGGAGCAGTATTATAGTAGTTATATTCTTGTATATAGGAGCAGTATTATAGTAGTTATATTCTTGTATATAGGAGCAGTATTATAGTAGTTATATTCTTGTATATAGGAGCAGTATTATAGTAGTTATATTCTTGTATATAGGAGCAGTATTATAGTAGTTATATTCTTGTATATAGGAGGCAGTATTATAGTAGTTATATTCTTGTATATAGGAGCAGTATTATAGTAGTTATATTCTTGTATATAGGAGCAGTATTATAGTAGTTATATTCTTCTATATAGAAGGCAGTATTATAGTAGTTATATTCTTGTATATAGGAGCAGTATTATAGTAGTTATATTCTTGTATATAGGAGCAGTATTATAGTAGTTATATTCTTGTATATAGGAGACAGTATTATAGTAGTTATATCCAAGTTCAAAAGAAATGTGAGTGTCATCACCTCTCAATGAAAACAACAAAAGTCCAGACAATAAATTACAATCCCGCAGGGGATGTATCTCTTATAAAGATAAGGGTGCTGGCTGGTAAGTCTGTGACATAATACAGTAGGTAAGAATTGAAAAAAGCCGCACTCTGAATGTATAAGTAGCTGCAGGGACAGACGGGGGAGAGGACGGTCATTCTTGTCTTAACCTATAACTCCTGTCAGTGTCTGCACTTGTCCCTCTTGTCATCATGCTCTCTCATTCACTAACCATAACATTTTTGGATGATAATTTTACTGTAATGATCAGCAATTGACATCGCCAGAACTTGACTGACTTCTTTGGAGAAGTGTTTCCCACTAGGGTGCCTCCAGCTGTTGCAAAACTACAACTCGCAGCATGCCTGTGGTATGCTGGGAGTTGTAGTTTTGCAACAGATGGAGGCACCCTGGTTGGAAAACAGTTCTCTGTAGAGCTGGACAGCTGTCTCCCCTCTCCGTGCTGACCAGCCATATGTTTTTAGTCATTCAGTTGATCACAAGTGGTTAAAAATCATTTAGAAAACAAGCGTAGCAGTATATCCATACACTGTATCCTTATATATAAAGTGGTACAACCCTGAAATATATAGACTTCATACTTCTGCACAGGCAGTGTTCCCCTACATTAGGCAGGCAGTGTTCCCCCACATTAGGCAGGCAGAGTTCCCCCACATTAGGCAGGCAGTGTTCCCCCACATTAGGCAGACAGTGTTCCCCCACACATTAGGCAGACAGTGTTCCCCCCACATTAGGCAGGCAGTGTTCCCCCACATTAGGCAGACAGAGTTCCCCCACATTAGGCATGCAGTGTTCCCCACACATTAGGCGCAGGCAGTGTTCCTCCACACATTAGGCGCAGGCAGTGTTCCCCCACACTTTAGGCACAGGCAGTGTTCTCCCACATTAGGCAGGCAGTGTTCCCCCCACATTAGGCAGACAGAGTTCCCCCACATTAGGCAGGCAGTGTTCTCCCACATTAGGCAGGCAGTGTTCCCCCACATTAGGCAGGCAGTGTTCCCCCACATTAGGCAGGCAGTGTTCCCCCACATTAGGCAGGCAGTGTTCCCCCACATTAGGCAGGCAGTGTTCCCCCACATTAGGCAGGCATTGTTTCCCCGCATTAGGCAGGCAGTGTTCCCCACATTAGGCAGGCGCAGTTCCTCCACATTATGTAGGCAGTGTTCCCCCACAGACATACAGCCTCCAGCCATATACAGTGTATGCCTGTGTACTGCCCACTTCAGTGTTCCGACCACCGCTCCGGCTATAGCAGTAGGTCTCGGGACCGGTGGTCGGAGCACCGAAGATGACGTACCGCTGGTCACTTACCAAGCTGGCCAGCGCACGTCTTCCTCCTTCTCTATCCTCCGGTCCTCAGCACCTTCGTTTCTATGGGCGCACGCACGGGACGTCAGTGACGTCCCGGCGTGCGCTATATCCCGGCGGCCCCTGCGTTTTTAAAGTTAACACGGGGCCGCAGGGAGTTAATAGTTAGAGGGGAATTGCCCCATCGCTACAGGACGGGCAAACACCGGCTCTGCTCGGGGCCCCAAGCTATAGCTTGGTTTGCCTCTCCTGTTGTGACCTCCCACGCCGAACCCCCGAGACTGACTCACCGAACCCCTGGAGTTCGATCGAATCCAGGTTAAGAACCACTGCTTTAGCATGTCCTGAGCTCTATTCTGATGCATTCTGACATTCATGTCTTTCCACACTCCTAATCCGCCGAGGTCCGGGTCCCACCTTTCCTAATTTTAGACCTTCTGCCCAGGGATGAGCCTCCATTCTTGGTATGTGAAGTCTAATCTTCACCACCAGCAGTGGCATTAAGAACAAGGAGGGGGGTGGTTAAGATGCTTTCGTGAGACACGTCTGCTCCCCTTGCATGCCATTCTATAGAGATCTCCAATCTCTTAAAAAGCCGACAGCTGAACCCCGGATAGACTCCTTGTGACCTTCATGGGCTCGCAGCCTTGTAACGTCACGCTTCTTGTTTAGATCTCGCCGCTTCTCTGTGTGTTTTTGCTGCTTAAATCTATTGACCACTTCTTATTTACTTTGTGATCTGTTCCTTGAAATATTTCCATGGAATAAGTGACACCTGGAGGACATGCTACCTGCTCATAGCAATGGCCTGAAAGAAATGGAAACACAAATAGGATACATTGTGACCTTCCTGTCACCTTATAGGGGTACTCTGCCCCTAGACATCTTATCCCCTATCCAAGGGATAGAGGATAAGATGTCTGATTGCAGGTGGTGGTGGGGGGGGGGTGTCCTGCCGCTGTGGACCCCCTTGATCTCTGCTGCGGCACCCCAGCCATCCGGTGCATGGAGCGAACTTCAGATGACTGGCGATGCGGGGCGGAGGCTTGTGACATCACGGCCGTGCCCCGCTCGTGACGTCACGGCCATGCCCCCTCAATGCAAGTCTATGGGAGGGGGCGTGACGGCCGTCACGCCCCCTCCCATAGACTTGCATTGAGGGGGCGTGACCATGACATCACCAGCTTCCAGCGCTGCACTCAACGCTCTAAACGAATGCCGGGTGCAGCAGGGAGATCGCAGGGGTCCTCTGTGGCGGGACCAGAAACCAGACATATTATCCCCTATTCTTTGGATAGCGGATAAGATGTTTAGGGGCGGAGTACCCCTTTAAGGATGGACATATGAAAAACAAGAATTTAACGACAGGTGGAGGAGTCGCCCGGCGCAACCACTCAGCGTATGTCATCTACACTCACTAAAGGTCAATTCCCACATACAGTATCCTGCACATATTTGATGCACAGGATTTGAAGCTGCAGATTGCAATGTTAACTAAATCACTGAATACAGCTTCAAATCCTGCGCACTAAATAAGCGCAGGATACTGTACATGTGACTAGACCCTAAGGGCTGGGTCATATGTGCCATATCATGCTGCATATTTTTCATATATGCCGTATTATGCTGCTGATTTTGCTACCCATTGACCTCAATTTGTAGGAAAATACACAGCAGCAAATGCGGCAGTGTGACCCTACCCTAAATGAAGAACCAAAGGCTGCAATCTGATTGGTTGCAGTGGGAACATGTGACCACTACTAATCCTACACACTAGAAACATATTTATTAACTCGCCCAACTATTTTGGCAACTTGTCAAGAAACAAATCTAGCTATATACTTGACATCAATGATCCCTTAAGTCTTCGCTGTCGGTGCGGTGATCTCTTATTTGGCAGCAAGTGTCTTCACGTCTCGGTAAACATTTTGGTGGCCACACAAGAAGCGCTAATAAGACGTCACATATCAAACCTGCCGGGGGGGTCTTACACAGCGAGACCGCTCTAAAATGAAGTGTGAAGATATCACATTCGTAAAAGATGATCTGGTGCAAATCTCCCTAAGGTCAGATGTGTTATTGAAGCCACCAAAGTAATAAACCTGTGTAGTAAAGTGTGTGGGAGACAGAGGTGGTCGGGTCAGATACCACGGGAAATCTACAATACTTTCTTCTCCAAGCGGCAGTGTCAGTGTAGGGAGAGCAACTTGTAACCAGCTGCAGCTCCTGCCTGCACAGTAAGGGCTCATTCACACTGCGGACATTCTGCTGTGGATTCATGCTTGCGGCAGAGTCTCATTGTTTTCAATAGGATTCTGCTGCTCTGTGCTCACTGTGGAATTGCCACGGCAGAATTCCATCACCAGAATGGACATCTTCCCAAAGAATGAACATGTTCGTTCTTTGGGTGAAATTCTGTTGGACTGCATTGCCTTCGCACACATCCACTCCAGTGGTGGATCCAGGGGCGGGAGGGAAGGAATGGGGGATGGTTTGGGGCAACAGGGCAATTGGCTTCCATCCCTGAGATAAAAAAAAAATGCCCCACAGTGCCATTGCCACCTTCAGGGGGTACAGCCAGTAACCCAGTAAGTGACCTGGGCTCCAGCGGCACCCCCCACCCCCACCCCGTGGCAGCTGCAGCACAGAAGCAAAAGACTGCTGTTTAACCAGCAGTATCCTGCTTCTGCATTTCTCCTAGCCTGCATCTTCCACATTTAACTGTAAATACCTCCTATTGAGGAATCTAATTAATGGTAGGTTTGAACGGCTCCTGCACTCCTATATTAGTACCCTAACATTCCAGAGTAAATAGGCAGGGGAACAGAGATGCTACATGGGGGGCTCAGAGGCTTCAGCCAATGGTTTAGTGCGGCTAGCTCACTTCTGGCCTCCTATTGAGGCGTCTACAGTTAAATGTGGCACTTGGCAGGAAGCTTGACAGGGTGAAGAGCCATTGGCTCATCACCCTGTTAATAACTCACAAGAGGCCAAACCTTCCTCTGCGCTCCGGCGCTCAAGTAACGTCATCAGATGCCAGAACACAGAGGAAGAGAAAGCTGACAGGAAGAGGAAAGAAGAGCCGCAAGAGGTAAATATGCCGGTGGGGGTTGCGGGTTTACTGCTGCCTGCATAATGTGGGAACCTGCTGCCTACCTAATGTGGGGAACTTCTGCTGCCTTCCTTATATGGGGGAATTGCTGCCTACCTAATGTGAGGGAACTGCTGCCTACCTACTTGGGGGGGACTGCTGCTGCTTAGCTAATGTGAGGGACTTCTGCTACCTATATCATTTGGAAAACTGTTGCCTAGCTAATGTGGGGAACTTCTGCTGCCTAGCTAATGTGGGGGACTATCTACTATGTTCCTGCCTAGCTAATATAAGGACTAACTGCCAAGTTAATAGGGGGGCTACCTACATAGGCTATAAGGGGGTTTTCATACAGGGGACAGCTATCTAGGGGATTTGCTTACAGGGGGCACAACTACCTATCTGGGAGACATTACCTACAGGGGGCATGACTACCTAACTGGGGGGGTATGACCTACTAGGGACCACTACTTACTGGGGGCATCACCTACATGGGGCACTACCTACCTGGGGGACACTACCTACCTGGGGGCATTACCTACCTTTAAGTCCTTTAAGCATCACCTTATTTTCTGTCTACCAACACAAAATACTCCTCTAATAATGCCCCTCCCGAAACTAGACTCTGGATCCCCACTGTTTTCCACTGGAGTACCCCTTTAATGTGACCATTGGGAGTTATTGGAGTTGGTACTGTTATATTATTATTATTTCTATAGTGCCCTTGGTTCCAGAGCACTGTACATATGATCAGGGTTACAATACAGAACACAAATGCAAGTAGAATGAATGGGAAACAGTAAATGACAGAACTGATATAGAGGGAGAGAGGGCCCTGCACAGAAGGGCTTACAGCCTACAAGATATATATATATATATATATATATATATATATATATATATATATATATATGATATAGCTCAATGAATGTGTTTTACCGCATATAATCCAGCGCCTTTATACCCTCACTCAGCCCCGACGCCTTTTTACATTTGTTAGGCATTGGATGAAAGGCCATATCACTGTGCGGTGTGTGCCCGGGGAGCTGTAGGCCGGATATCATCTACTATTTTATATGTTCATTTGCTCCTGACATACGATCTGTGCCCTGCAGATAAGAGCAGAGATTGTTGCGTGATTGCTCCGGTCAGCTCCCAGCGGGCGCAGTACACACCACTATATTTAGAAGTGTCCTGCGGGCAGAAGAAATCAGATTTAAAACAAAGTTCCTGCTATTTCAATTGTTTTACCCCCCACGTGTTGGAAGTGCACAGTAGGCAGCCGCTCTGCGAGGCCCGAGTGCCGTAGGTCACTGCATCGATTCGGCTGGCGTCATTGGATAAAAATAGATACAATGAGGCCCGGGGGTTCATTACAGGAACACGGGAAGAAATCGCGGCTGGGCTGATTTGCTATTTATAGATTTTATTGGTAGGAGAAGAGAATGAAGCTTTGACAGCCAAGTGTGGATCTTCAGAAATACAATGGGCAGAAGTTGACAGTGTACGCTGGGGGTTGTAGTCTCAGAATAAAGTGCAGACCAATGTATTGTAAGTTATATATACAAAATGATACTGTGATCATTCAGAAAGCAGAGGAATTGAGGATTAACATTGTAGGCCCTAGAATTGTAGGCTTTCAATATGTGGCCCCCCAGATGTTGCAAAACAACAACTCCCAGCATCCCCAGACAGCCAACGGCTTAGGTAGGAACTAGGCAACTCCAGGTACTTATTCACACTCTCTCTCACTCTCTCTCTCTCTCTCTCTTTCTCTCTCTATCTCTCACTCTCTCTTTTTATCTCTCTCTCTCTTTCTTTCTATATATATATATATATATATATATATATATATATATACTGTACATGTACAGTAGCGGACACTATGAGCTGCCCTTGGGGTGAATTGAAATATTATGGATGTTAGGCGCTAAGTTTAGTCTATAGGCTCCTGAAGCTTTTTACACCTAAGTGGTTTATGACGCAGTATCATGTAGATAACCACGTAGACACATGTACACCACGTAGACCTTTTCTTAAAGGGGTACTCCTGGAAACAAAACCATAGCCCATACTTTCCCTCTCATCAACCTATTTAATTGTCTAAATATCATTCATTAGCTTTATAGAGCAGTTTCCCCTCTCTGGTTCTCACTTACATGCATGAAGTGAGGGAGCGACATCATCCAGCCATCCACTCTGTCTCTGTCTAAATCCCTTTCTGAAAGCAGCCCCCACCCTCCTGAGAGAGACAGACCATGTGGTTTCTGCCCTGCACTGATGAGTCATGCTTTATATTTTTTAGTGCTGAGGACTGGGAGGTGTGTGCAGCCTCAGCCAATGAGGCACTGAACCTCATTCTGCTGATCAGGACAAGAGGATGGGGGCTGCTCTCAGAGAGTAAGCAGGCTGGCAGAGAAGAGCTGCAATTATTGCTGGGAGATGTAGGCAAGGGGAGGAAAGGAGGGCAAAGAATATCAAGCAGCCAGAGAAGACAAAAGGGGCCACAGGAACATGCATACCAGGCAGCATGGTTTACAGGGAACATATCCAGGTAGTGTGGTGGCTTTGGAGCTTCTATCTGTATATATATCATGATATGACTGCGGGGACCCCCCATAATCTCTGGAATAGGACCCGGCTCTGAGTGAGGTGCATGTGCTGCAGGCGACATATGCTCAATTAATTTCTATAGGAGCACAAAGAGACCCCAATACAGCACTCAGGCATCTCCGGCACTCCCGTAGAAATAAATGAAGCGCATGTCCTCTACCAGTAGACGATACACGCTTCTCACTGACTGGCGAGGTCCCAGCAGTCAGAGCCCCCGCAATCGGTTACTCTGTGGATAGGGAATATATTAGTTTTGGCTGGAGTTCTCCTTTAAATATACGATAGACATTAGTATCAGGTGAGTGTCTCTGTGCTTCCATTATGTAATCCTTTTATTCATAACTACACTGGTGTCTCCCTTATCGTCTTCTTAATTACCAGGGGGGCTCCATCGATCTATGCAGATATTGCTGCTCTTTCTCTTTTCGCCATGTGGTGGCCCAGTACAAGAGGTATTACCCCGTACCCTCCTGCAGTGTCCCCTGGGCCCCCCCAGAATTGTATATAATCCCTATGTTACAAAAGAAAAGGCACAACAGCACTCTAAATGAAAAAATGTGCAAACAGCAGGGTGCAGGCAACTAAGAAAAAGGATCAGTCCATAGGTCCCTCCAATTCCATTAAAATAATAGATAGTGCAGCACTCCATGTAGTGAAAAAATTGTGAATTTATTCCATCAAAAAAGTGTAACAAAGAGCAGCGACGTTTCGATCCTCTCCAGGAGAGGATCGAAACGTTGCTGCTCTTTGTAATCCCTATGTTATATATGTAAGAGTGTTCTGCCTTTAAGACTGTTTACCATGTGAGTTGTCATGTGATTGTTACACAGGAGGTATCAGTGACCAGGTGACTTAGGGGTGACCAATGGGACCCCACCAAAGCCACTCCCATATAAGCCCTGGGCGGAGCCTCTGCACTCTCTCTTAGTCTTTGCTGAGGTCCAGTCAAGTCAATCATAGCTCCTCTCACACTTAACTGCCATATGCTGTTGGTTGGTCACACCCCCCCAACCCCCCACCCTCAGCACTCCAGGCTGCACTTTCTGTGTATGGGCTTCAGTCCTAAGTATGTGTATAAGATGGGGAGAAATGTGCTCTTGAGCTTTTTTTAAGCACAAATAAAACATAGAAAACTTTTTTTTTTTTTTTTTTTAACCAAGGTATATTGGAAATCATTTTTTATTTACCATAAGGAGCGCAATAGCAAAAATAAGTTTTAATGAGAGTGACCATTTAAGGTCTCTGAAGTCACTGGTCACCTCCTTGGGCCCTGGCTGAACTGTATAGACTTTTCCACCTGTCTAACCTCAATAAAGCTACCGTTATCCGTAACTTGGCGTCGGAGTCATTATTGCCCCTGTGCCTAGCCCAGGATAAACCACGCCCTGGCGTCACGAATACAAGTGATTAATGCCATCTGCCCTTTGCATCATACCTACATACCACAGTCAGATAAGATATTCTGGTAGGTACTTGACCCCTCTGTTCATTTAACTTAGCTAGAAGAGTGTGCAAATCCATCCGATGCACTGTTCACAACATTGGGATCAAAAGTGCAGCTATGCACCGTTTATCAGGTGTGGTATGCGAGTATGAGATAGGTGTCTTTTTATTTTATTTTTTTTGCCAATTTATAAAAAGAATCCATCTTTAGTTTTATATCCTACAGAATCTATAGAAATCTCATTCGAAAGTAGGGACAAGTAATTCTTTATGTAGGATTCCTGTTTTATTTCTTATTAATGGCTTAGAGATGTTCCCCACCGGAGTGTTTGTTTCTTCTTGTCTTTGTTTTTCTTCTTTACTGTTGGTATGTCTTCTGTCTTCTGGTGACACTATATTTCCCTAAAGCAGTGTTTCCCAACCAGGGTGCCCCCAGCTGTTGCAAAACTACAATTCCCAGCATGCCCGGACAGCCGAAGGCTGTCCGAGCATGCTGGGAATTGTAGTTTTGCAACAGCTGGAGGCACCCTGGTTGGAAAAAAAACTACCCTAAAGATATGTCCCTCTTTTATTCTCTTTGTTTATGTTGATTAAAGAGGTACTCCGGTGGAATTAAACATTTTTTCAAATCAACTAGTGGCAGAAAGTGATACAGATTTGTAAAAGACTTCTATATAAAAATCTTAATCCTTCCAGTTCTTATCAGCTGCTGCATGCCCCACAGGAAGTTGTGTAGTTCTTTCCAGTCTGAACACAGTGCTCCCTGCTGCCGCCTCTGTCCATGTCAAGAACTGTCCAGAGCAAGAGAGGTTTTCTATAGAGATTTGCTTCTACTCTGGACAGTTCCTGACACGGACAGAGGTGGCAGCAGAGAGCACTGTGGTCAGACTGGAAAGAACTGCGCAGCTTCCTGTGGAGCATACAGCAGCTGATAAGTGAAAGGGTTAAGATGACAAATCTGTATAACTTTCTGGTACCAGTTTGTTTTCTACTGGAGTACCCCTTTAATTTTGTGATACACAAAGGGTCTGATAGAGCCTTAGCAGCAGGATGAGTATTATCCAGACTATATTTTACAAAAATAATCCCACACGGCACATTGGTGTTTCTCTTATAAGGATTGAGCTCTAGTATTCATCATATTCATTCCTGTTTGTGTTTCAGATGATTCACCCGCTGTTTTGTGGCAGGAAAATAAACAGGAGCGCACAGCCTGATCCATGTGGGTGAACGCCATGAATATTCTATGCTGTTTCTTATACTAAGACGCCGCGCTGGAATGACACACTACACTGCAGCTTTAGGAAGCAACAGTAGAATATTTAATACAAAAAATACCAAGAATTGGTCAGGCGATCCAAAAGAACTATTATTAAAATGCAGGTGCACGCTGCCATGGCTGAAATACAAGGCAAAGACAGAAATGACAGCAGCATTGTACAGCAGATGTATGTATAATGTCAATTATTTAAAATAGAAATAAATCGAGGTTGTTAGCAGGCCGCCTAATAGTGTTCACCATCTCGACATGTTAAAGGGTTAACCAGAAAAAAACTTATATATATATATATATATATATATATCAACTGGCTCCAGAAAGTTAAACAGATTTGTAAATTACTTCTATTAAAAAATCTTAATCCTTTCAGTACTTATGAGCTGCTGAAGTTGAGTTGTTCTTTTCTGTCTAAGTGCTCTCTGATGACACCTGTCTCGGGAACCGCCCAGTTTAGAAGCAAATCCCCATAGCAAACCCCTTCTACTCTGTGCAGTTCCCGAGACAAGCAGAGATGTCAGCAGAGAGCACTGTTGCCAGACAGAAAGCCACAACTCAACTTCAGCAGCTGATAATTATTGAAAGGATTAAGATTTATTAATAGAAGTAATGTACAAATCTGTTTAACTTTCTGGAGCCAGTTGATATAAGAAAAAAAAGTTTTTTCCTGGAATACCCCTTTAAGGTGACCTCATTGGGACAGACCCTACACTATAGATATGCCTCTTCTGGGCTAGCACAAAGTCCATGTTCAGACTGTGAAATTTGTGTTATTCTGCTCAAATTACGCTCAGAAAAGGAGACTGCGGATTTATTGTAGATTTGCGGAATTTGAGCAGAATTTCTCTGCTTTCAAAACACAGATTGCACTTGAATTCAGAGTCCCATTAACTTTAAAGGGGTACTCCACTGCCCCAACATCCAGAGCATTTAGTTCCGAAAGCTGGAAGCAGGCTGTGGGGGTCGTGATGTCACGGCCACGCCCTATGTGATGTCACGCCACGCCCCCTCAATGCAAGTCTATGGAAGGAAGCCTGGCAGTCATCACGTCCCTCCCATAAACTTACATTGAGGGGGCGTGGTGTGACATCACGTGGGGCGTTGCCGAGGCGTCATGACCCCCACAGCCTGCACCCAGCTTTCGGAACTAAATGTTCTGGACGCTGGGGCAGTGGAGTACCCCTTTAATAGGGCTCTGAACGGAATTTCACAAAATTTTAAGACAACATGTCTTACAATGTTGCGGAATCTGGAATGAAAATTCACTTTGGAATCCCTATAAAAGATAATGGGAAGATAATGACACATTCTGTGGTGTAATTTTTCAGCAGTGTGAACATGGTCTAAGCCAACAATTTGTGTGAATGAAGGATCCAGCTGTTCACTATGGGATGGTACACGCTAATAATACCAGCTTCTTCCAATATCTCTTCTCCATGTTGTCTTTACATTGTATTTTGGTCTTCATTTCATCAGTATTTGTAGCCAAAACCAGAAGTGGAACTGGCACAGCAAAAAACTGTAACAGAAAGATTTGCACCTTTTCCTGTTTGGACCCATCCCTGGTTTTGGCTTAAAATACTGACTAAAATATTCAGTGTGAACCCAGCCTCATTATGAATTACTGACAGGGACTGTGTAGCCTTCATTCCAGGACTAGATGATGATGTCGGTCATTCAGAGGTGTAACTTGTAGCTTCTGGGCCCCAATGCAAAATCTGCATCAGGGCCCATGTGCCATTTATAATACTGGTCTCTTATGGGGCAGATGTTCTTTGGGACCCCCTTAGGCCCAAGGGCACCGGTGCGACTGCTACCTTGCACCCCCTTTAGTTACGCCCTGGCTGTCATTGCATTATTTGGGGTAAATCATTTTACCTTTGAATCTGTATATATCACAATGTTTGATATTATGAAACTTATTTGACCCTAAGACGGTCTATGTGTGGCCCTATAGCTGAGTGTTCACCGACACCACGGAGGATGTTATAATACTAATGACACATTCCCTGGATCCGAGCCCCATGACTGGCAGATGGCAGCAGACTGAAAACCACTTGTCCTGCACTTGTATAACCTGACACCACGTTCAGCACTGTGGACCTGCACTTTACAGCAGCTCAATACTACACAGTAATCTTCAGATTGTCTTTATTCTTCATGGGAAAAATACTAATGCAGATTAGTTTTACATATTGGTTCTGTTTACTTGTTCCCATTAAACACAGTGTGATAAAACCGTCAGCTGCATCTCCTTAAAGGGGTACTCCACTGGAAAACATATTTTTTTAAATCAACTGGTGCCAGAAAGTTAAACAGATTTGTAAATTACTTCTATTTAAAAATCTTAATCCTTCCTGTATTTATCAGCTGCTGTGTGCTCCACAGGAAGTTCTTTTCTTTTGGAATTTCCTTTTTGTCTGTCCACAGTGCTCTCTGCTGACACCTTTGTCCATTTTAGGAACTGTCCGGAGCAGAATAGGTTTACTATGGTGATTTGCTTGTACTCTGGACAGTTCCTAAAATGGACAGAGGTGTCAGCAGAGAGCACTGTGTTTCAAAAAGAAAAGAACTTCCTGTGGAACATACAGCAGCTGATAAGTACTAGAAGGCTTAAGATTTTAAATAGAAGTAATTTACAATTCTGTTTAACTTTCTGGCACCAGTTAAAGGGGTATTCCAGGAAAAGGCGTTTTTGTTTCAATCAACTGGCTCCAGAAAGTTCAACAGATTTGTAAATTACTTCTATTAAAAAATCTTAATCCTTCCAATAATTATCAGCTGCTGAAGTTGAGTTGTTATTATCTGTCTGGAAACAGTGCTGTCTGCTGACATCTCTGTTTGTCTCGGGAACTGCACAGAGTAGAAGAGGTTTGAAATGGGAATTTGCTTCTACTGTGGACAGCTCCCGAGACACGTGTCATCAGAGAGCACAGAAAAGAACAACTCAACTTCAGCAGCTCATAAGTACTGAAAGGATTAAGATTTTTTAATAGAAGTAATTTACAAATCTGTTAAACTTTCTGGAGCCAATCGATATATATATATAAAAAAGTTTTTTCCTGGATAACCCCATTAATTAAATTTTTTTTTTCCAGTGGAGTACCCCTTTAAAGAAATACAGTTCCCTAAGCTGAGTCGAAGTTATCTCATTCAGCCAACACCCTACAAGAATCCTGATACTGCATATAGATAGGGGGTGTATTGTGTTTTTACTTTTATATTCCTTAATAGGATATATGGAAAAGGGTTGTGCAAACAAGACAGCTTCACAATGTAGCAACAAAGATCAGCACTAGAGATGAGCGAACTTATAGTAAGTTCGATTCGTCACGAACTTCTCGGCTCGGCAGTTGATGACTTTTCCTGCATAAATTAGTTCAGCTTTCAGGTGCTCCCGTGGGCTGGAAAAGGTGGATACAGTCCTAGGAGACTCTTTCCTAGGAATGTATCCACCTTTTCCAGCCCACCGGAGCACCTGAAAGCAGAACTAATTCATGCAGGATAAGTAATCAACTGCCGAGCCGAGAAGTTCTTGACGAATCGAATTTACTGTAAGTTCGCTCATCTCTAATCAGCACTGTCGGCAACTAGGTATTGCCATGGGAAGCTTTATATTGGCAGAGTAGTATGTGCTACTAGGTGAAATAGCCATAAACCTTTAATAGCTGTCTTCATGCTCACGCATGTTCACCAAACTTGTGTCCTCAATAGGTAGAGGGGGAACAGGCTGCTGCCAGACATCTCCCTCGAGAACTAAGGAGTCGGGGTGTAGAAATTCATCTTTTCTGACTCTTCTTATCTCCATCTGATGTCGGCACACCGTTGTCCAAATCTGCTTTTATGTTAGTTGGTATCTTAAAGGGGTACTCCGGTGGAATTATTATTTTTTTTTTTTAATCAACTGATGCCAGAAAGTTAAACATATTTGTAAATGACTTCTATAAAAAATTCTTAATCCTCCCAGTACTTATTACCAGCTGTATACTACAGAGGAAATTCTTTTTTTGGGGGGATTTTTTTTCTGTCACGACCACAGTGCTCTCTGCTGACACCTCTGTCCATTTTAGGAACTGTCCAGAGCAGCATATGTTTGCTATGGGGATTTTCTCCTGTTCTGGACAGTTCCTGACATGGACAGAGATGTCAGCAGAAAGCACTGTGGTAGTGATAGAAAAGAAATCCCAAAAGAAAAGAATTTCCTCTGTAGTATACAGCAGCTAATCAGTACTGGAAGGAGTAAGATTTTTTAATAGAAGTAATTTCCAAATCTGTTTAACTTTCTGGCATCAGTTGATAAAAAAATAAATAAAAAAAAGGTTTTCCACAAGAGTACCCCTTTAAGGTTCTATTCACATGGCGGAATTCCACCTCAAATTAAAGCCCATAGACTTCTATGGGATTCCGCAGTCCCATTCACTCTTCTGCATTTCCGCTTGCGGAGTTCCGCCTAAAATTACAGCCCATAGACTTCTATGGGATTCCGCACTCCCATTCACACTTCTGAATTTCCGCAAGCGGAAATTCAGAAGTGTGAATGGGAGTGCAGAATCCCATAGAAGTCTATGGGCTGTAATTTTAAGCGGAACTCCGCAAGCGGAAATTCTGAAGTGTGAATGGGACTGCGGAATCCCATAGAAGTCTATGGGCTGTAATTTTAGGCGGAACTCCGCAAGCGGAAATTCTGCCATGTCAATAGACCCTGAGACCTGGGCATGGTAAATTTGCCAAAGCAGGATCTACCGTACTCTTTGCTATCAGCTTTCTGCTGTGACTAATGGGGGGTCCTCTCATGTCTTTATAAGACATCTACAGCCCCCCAATATCCTTTAGACATGTCTTATTACAAATAGGAGTGGTTAAATGATAGAACAGGACTATGATGGAAGGATAGCCGGCATTTGTTCATGATCTGCAGGGACTCCCCATGGTTTCCTAGCTCTTTTATCAGAATGCTGAAAGCAAAAAGGAGTAATGTACATACCAAGTATAAGGCAGGAAATTGTAAATGTCTGTATACCTTTTCATCCACAGTACAGTAAATAGTGTTTATTCATGATATTGTCCACATGAATTCGGGTGTTTTCATGCTGTTTATTATTTCAGGTCACATATAATCACAAAATACAATTACTAAAAAGAGGAAAGAAGCGACACAAAGACTGTGAAAATATTTGGTTACCTGACGTGACACATCCTACAACATGAAAGGCAGCATGGAAATACCTAAAAATATCCCATCTTTGTACTTTAATCACTTTGTCTATCGGCAGGAAACAGAAGTGAAAACACAAGGTGACCTGGTAAGTGGAGGAACCGTCGTGTGCGGCCGGTGGGATCTGAGCAGGAATAAGACATATAAAGTAGAGATGATCAGAGGAAGTAGATACAATTCCTCACTATTATTGGTAATAAAACTGCTCCTTTGCACAAATAGTAAGAGATCACTCCGCTGCTGATGAAGTCCATTGCCACGTTACCATTGATCCAGCTCTGCGTCGCCAATATACAGAATTCCAGGCTTCCTCTGCTCCTATGGGAAAGACGCACAGAATCTGACATTCCAGCTTTATTCACACAAATGCATTAGGGCAGTGGTTCTTAACCTGGGTTCGATCGAGTGAGTCAGTCCCGGGGGTTCGGCGGGGGAGGTCGCAACAGTACAGGCAAACCAAGCAATTGCTTGGGGCCCTGAGCTTGCCCGGGGCCCCGAGCAGAGCCGGTGTTTGCCCGTCCTGTAGCGATGGGGCAATTCCCCCCATCACTATTAACTCCCTGCGGCCCCGCATTAAGTTTAAAAACGCAGGGCCGCCGGGATGTCACTGACATCCCGTGCATCCGCCCGCCAATGGAAACGAAGGTGCCGAGGACCGGAGGATAGAGAAGGAGGAAGACGTGCGCTGGCCAGCTTGGTAAATGACCAGCGCCACGTCATCTTCGGTGCTCCGACCACCGGTCCCGAGACCTATTGCTATAGCCGGAGCGGTGGTCGGAACACTGAAGTGGGCAGTACACAGGCATACAGCCTCCAGCCATACACTGTATATGGCTGGAGGCTGTATGTCTGTGGGGGAACACTGCCTACATCAGTGGTCTTCAACCTGTGGACCTCCAGATGTTGCAAAACTACAACTCCCAGCATGCCCGGACAGCCAATAATGCAACGCGTTTCACGGTCACCCGCTTCCTCAGGCATCCTGAGGAAGCGGGTGACCGTGAAACGCGTTGCATTATGGAAAATAAATCCTTTTAACTTCTTATCTGGTCTCAGCGCTTCCATTGATCCCGCTCTGCTTCCTGGAGATTGCTTGTTTTTATCGTGAACCTAATATGGGGGAACACTGCCTGTGCCTAATGTGTCTTAATGGTTTAGTTCTTTAATGGTTTTGTTCATTTTGTGCACCTATGTATAAATATATACTTAAATATATACCTCCTATGTTTTGAATTTGAAAAAAATCATATTTTATTTTTCCAATTAAGAGGGGTTCGGTGAATGCGCATATGAAACTGCTGGGGTTCAGTACCTCCAACAAGGTTAAGAACCACTGCATTAGGGTAAATACACACAGGTTGGATTTTGCTGTAAATTTTTGTTTGGGAGGACTGCACTAGAAAAATCAAGTGGATGAGACAAATCCCATACTGCGGAGAATCTCTGCATAGAAATCAGCCTGCGGTTCTGGAATCTGCGGCATTTCAATTTTTGCTGTGCAAAGAACAAGGATTTCTTGTGTACTTTCCCCATTTCCTTTAATTACCGATTGTTGTGGAGTTTATCCTTTTTTTCCTTAAGAAATTTGCTATTGTAAATCCGCACCAAAAAACACACCATTTTGGATTGTACCCTGCTGAGTTTCTGCAGCAAATTGAATACATTTGAACATATCCTTACAGTGCCCATACACATGCAACCGCTGTTGGCCGAGAACTCTCTCTACTGATCCCTACAAACACATGAACATTTGGCCAAGCATTCATATGTTCTGAATGAAGAGAGGAGAGGTAAGCTGCTACCAGAATCCTTCCTGTGGTAGCTTATCTCTTAGGCTAAGTTTCCACTTGATTTTTTTTCTGGCAGTTTTTCGATTTCTGCCACTGCAGTTTTTGAGCCAAAGCCAGAAGTGTATTCAAAAGGAGTAGGACATATAAAGGAAGGATTTATACTTCTCCTCCCTTCTGGATCCACTTCTGACTTTGGCTCAAAAACTGCAGTGGCAGTTTTCCAAAAACAGCCAGAAAAAAAATCAAGTGGAAACTTAGCCTTACAGAACAAAAGGACTGTGCAGCTGACATCCAACATTCCTGATACTTCTCTCCCCCAATATCATCTGCCTGAGGAGAATCTTCCAGGAATAGGATCAGTTTCCTTCTTTCCCCTGGCTGAATCGCATCCTGTTTTTGGTACTAAGTACACTGTAAGGGTGGGGTCACACACAGCACATCCGCAGCGTATTTGATGCTGTGGATGTGCTGCCGGCAGTCACAGAGCTACTTCAGAGCGAGCTCACTGCTGCAGTCGGTTAGATTTGTTTTGTTTGTCAGCTCGTGACAGCCGGCGGTAAATCCGCCACTAGGAGCGGACACACAGAGCTATGGGGAACGTCAAATATGCTGCAGATACCCTGTACGTGAAGCTACCCTAAGGCCGCAGTCACACAGCTGAATGTCGGCATGAAAACTCTGTGCGGACATTCTCTACAGTGCGGGGCGATGGCAGAATCTGCTGACGCTAGGACTGCACGGACTGCGCTGTCTCAATAGACGGCTATGCATTCAAAAAAATGATTTCCTTTTGACGGAAAATCGTCACGGAATACATTGTCCTCTATGGCGACAACAATGTCCGCACGGTCCTAGTGCCAACCTGATATTTCCGGCCGGAGATTCTTAAATCTAACTCTAGTGCCTTAGTCAATCTAAAATCTCTGGTGTCTTCTAATTTACTCTCAACTCTAATTTTATCGGATAGTTCAGCTTCCGGATTATGGAATCGTCACTCACTCAGGTGAGTGGAATCTTTCTATATTACCTATAACTTCCATAGTATAAATTATAATAGAAGAAAAGAATGGAAGTCCAGCACGGCAGTCAAAGCAGATCATGTGGTTTATTACAACAAGCACGCAGTAGGGCCATTTGAAGGAATTTTGGGGCCTCAAGCAAAATAAACATGGAATGTCTATGACGTGATGTGAGTGAACGTCAATACGAGGCCGACGCGTGTAGCTTTACGGCACTTAACTGGGGACGAAGATGTCCTGAGTGAGGCAACTACGGGTGAGCCAGGCACAAAAATAGGAACCGGAGGCCGAGTAGCTTTAGTCTCTGCCTCCCGCACTAGGCTCTCGCACTGCTGGCCCGGCCGGCCAACAGGGCAAGCTGCCGAACCGAGATAGGGGCAGTTTGCCCGGTGTGCCCAATGGCCAGTCCGGCCCTGCTCCTGTTCCTGTTCCACGCGGTACTCAGCTGGACTGACAGCCAGGAGGAAGAGGAGCTTGGCCACACTACAGGGAAGGGGAGGAACTCGAGAGGTGACCAGGAATTCTGCAGCCACCTGAGGCTCTCTATAGAGCGCTCAGGCGGCTGCAGCCTTATAGGAAGCACAACAAGCACTGGCTCTGCTTGGGGCCCTGGGCCAGCTCGGGGCCCCAAGCAATTGGTTTGCCTGTCCTTTAGCGACGGGCCTGGCACGTAGTACACGATAAATGCATGATGGTGACGCGTTTTGGCCGTCGGCACCCGGCCTTACTCGTGATACACCGTCCGAAACGCGTCACCATCATGCATTTATCATATACTTGACTACCGTGCTGGACTTCCATTCTTTTTCTTCTGTTTTGCCACCGGTGGGGTCCACACCTGTCCGGGTCACGGTTGGTTGTCCTGGCTATCACTTTTCTGTATCAATTATAATATAATAAGACTGTAATGATTTGTGTCTAGTCTGACATTCTGACTTATGACCTCTAGGCAAACATGGAGACCTGAGCTTCCAGACCTGTCATGACGGAGCGCCATAACTTATGAGCCGAGCCTTCGGACCCACAACGGGTGAAGAAAAACTCAACACCCCGGGTATGAACTTTGCACCGAGGTTGTCACACGAGACTCTCTGTTGTGATGATCCTGTCTTTACTGGAGAGTCTCTTAAAAATAACAGAATGTGACATCAGTCACAAAGCGAGAGTCTTCTCCTTATTAGAGTGACCCGGCAGCTGCCCTCACAGACACAAACACGGACGGCTGCGGCCTCTCAGGTTTACTTGTGTATTTATGGCTCTATCTTCACTTTCAGAGAGTGTGAACAGAGTAAAAATACATGACAGGTCCCATTAGAGAGTGGACAGGACTGGAGATGATCACTGGGAATATTTTACTACATGCGGCCGCTGTCCCTAAAGTCCTGAGTCACACACAAATGTACATGTTTCTGTACATTCAGACCCCGGCTATCACATATGTCAGTGTTTCCCAAACAGGGTGCCTCCATCTATTGCAAAACTACAACTCCCAGCATGCCCGGACAGCCTTTGGCTGTCCGGGCATGCTGGGAGTTGTAGTTTTGCAACAGCTGGAGGCACCCTGGTTTGGAAATACTAATAATATATCATTTGATGGGCCACATTATCTTGCCCATCAGAGGAAACAACAACAACCTGATGGGAAGAGTCTTAGGCTATGTTCACATGGCGGAATTTCTGCAATTCCGCTCAAGTTCCCTTTTAGCAAGCTTTGCCACCGGAATTGCGTCAAAAGTCTCAATTCACAGAACTCCGGCAAAATTCAAACCCCATTGACTTCAACGGACATTTTGGCACAATTCTTACAGGGAATTCGGCATCGAAGTTCCGCCATGTGAATGTACCCTTAGGCGAAGGTGCATGATATACAAAACACAATAAAACTCTTCACATTGCGTTGCTTTCTGTGTATGGCCATGTTCACACGGCCGATACCTTGCGGAATGTCCGTCCGGAAAACACGGGCGGACATTCCGCACATTGGAACGATCCGGCAGGCGCCAAGACCGTTCGCAAATGGGCAGTTTCATAGACAGCAATGCATTTCTGCGGAATCGTCAGAAAGAAACAAAATGACTATTCTTACTGTGGACGCCGGAATCGGGATTGCTGTGGAAATTCTACCGCGTGCGTAGTGCAGCAGAATCCCATTGAAATTAATGGGACTCCGCTGCAGTGGAATTTCCGAGCAGACTATCCCCCCCAGAATTTGGCTCAGACATTCTGCTGTGTGAATATAGCCTATGGCTGTTTGTATGGATACTTTTGCACTCATCTGTTTTATATGCTAAAGTGCGTTTGCCTTAAAGGGGTACTCCGGTGGAATTTTTTTTTTTTTTAAATCAACTGGTGTCAGAAAATTAAACAGATTTGTAAATGACTTCTATTAAAAAATCTTTACCCTTCCAGTACTTTTCAGCAGCTGTATGCTACAGAGGAAATTCTTTTCTTTTTGAATTTCTTTTTTTGTCTTGTCCACAGTGCTCTCTGCTGACACCTCTGTCCGTGTCAGGAACTGTCCAGAGCAGTATAGGTTTGCCATGGGGATTTTCTCCTGCTCTGGACAGTTCCTGATACGGGCATCAGGTGTCAGCAGAGAGCACTGTGGACAAGAGAAAAAAGAAATTCAAAACAGAAAAGAATTTCCTCTGTAGCATACAGCTGCTAAAAAGTACTGGAAGGATTAAGATTTTTTAATAGAAGTCATTTACAAATCTGTTTAACTTTCTGGCACCAGTTGATTTAAAAAAAATAAAAAAAATAATGTTTTCCACCGGAGTACCCCTTTAATCTCCTATGATGTGCGCACAGCAGCAAGAATGTAACATTCAGACACACAAGTCACGTACGTAAATAGTATATACAGTACGTGCTGAATTCAGGCTAAGGCTACGTACACATCAGTTTCTGTTTCACATATTTGTTTTTTTGGGGGAAAATACTTATGTTAACAGATGCTAAAAACAGATGCTGCTGTATGCCAGCTGTTTCCTATTGTCTTACATTATAAAAAAAATAAAAAATAAAAAAGGACCGTAACGTATCCTTTGGATTACCACATTTTTGCACACGCCAAAATTAAACGGACTGTAGTGGAAATAGATACAAAAAAGGCAGTGTGAATGTAGCCTTATGGGTTATTACAGCAACATAGCTATATTATATTCACATTCAACATTTAGCAGTGTCAGAGAGATGGCATATGGTCATGTTGGGTGTTGTCGTGTTCTCAATATAGAGCAGTGTTTTTTTTAACTAGATTTCCTCCAGCTGTTGCAAAACTACAACTCCCAGCATGCACGGACAGCCTTCGGCTGTCCGTGCATGCTGGAAGTTGTAGTTTTGCAACAGCTGGAGACATTAGTTTTGTAGCAGCTATTGTGAACTACAACTCCCAGCATGCCCAGATAGCCTTCGGCTGTCCACCTATGCTGGGAGTTGTAGTTTTGCAACAGCTGGAGGCACCCTGGTTGGGAAACACTGGTCTAAATTATAAAGGAATTGCAATATGGTCATGTCCAGTGGTTGGGTTATGTTTGGGGGCTGTAGTTTTACATATAGAGTATAATAGAATTGTATTATGGTCATGTTGAGGGTTGTGGTTCTCTATGTAGGCTGTAGAATTGTATTATGGTCATGTTGAGGGTTGTAGTTCTCTATGTAGGCGGTAGAATTGTATTATGGCCATGTCCAGTGATCGGGTCATGTTTGGGGTTGTAGTTTTCTACATATAGAGTATAATAGAATTGTATTATGGTCATGTTGAGGGTTGTAGTTCTTCGGCTGTCCAGCTATGCTGGGAGTTGTAATTTTGCAACAGCTGGAGGCACCCTGGTTGGGAAACACTGGTCTAAATTATAAAGGAATTGTAAAATGGTCATGTCCAGTGATCGGGTCATGTTTGGGTTGTAGTTTTGTGCGTATAGAGTATAATAGAACTGTATTATGGTAATGTTGAGGGTTGTAGTTCTCTATGTAGGCAGTAGAGTTGTATTATGGTCATGTCTAGTGGTTGGGTCATGTTTGGGGGTTGTTGTGTTCTACGTATAGAGTATAATAGAACTGTATTATGGTTATGTTGAGGGTTGTAGTTCTCTATGTAGGCTGTAGAATTGTAGTATGGTCATGTTGAGGGTTGTAGTTCTCTATGTAGGCAGTAGAGTTGTATTATGGTCATGTTGAGGGTTGTAGTTCTCTATGTAGGCTGTAGAATTGTAGTATGGTCATGTTGAGGGTTTTAGTTCTCTATGTAGGCAGTAGAGTTGTATTATGGTCATGTTGAGGGTTGTAGTTCTCTATGTAGGCTGTAGAATTGTATTATGGCCATGTTGAGGGTTGTAGTTCTCTATGTAGGCAGTAGAGTTGTATTATGGTCATGTTGAGGGTTGTAGTTCTCTATGTAGGCTGTAGAATTGTATTATGGTCATGTTGAGGGTTGTAGTTCTCTATGTAGGCAGTAGAGTTGTATTATGGTCATGTTGAGGGTTGTAGTTCTCTATGTAGGCTGTAAAATTGTATTATGGTCATGTTGAGGGTTGTAGTTCTCTATGTAGGCTGTAGAATTGTATTATGGTCATGTTGAGGGTTGTAGTTCTCTATGTAGGCAGTAGAATTGTATTATGGCCATGTCTAGTGGTTGGGTTATGTTTGGGGGCTGTAGTTTTCTACGTATAGAGTATAATAGAACTGTATTGTGGTCATGTTGAGGGTTGTAGTTCTCTATGTAGGCAGTAGAATTGTATTGTGCCCATGTCTAGTGGCTGGGTCATGTTTGGGGGTTGTTGTGTTCTACGTATAGAGTATAATAGAATTGTATTGTGGTCATGTTGAGGGTTGTAGTTCTCTATGTAGGCAGTAGAATTGTATTGTGGTCATGTTGAGGGTTGTAGTTCTCTATGTAGCAGGTAGAATTGTATTGTGGCAGTATAAATTGCTATATGGATGTTCTGCACACATTTGCCATATGATTTCTTACCTCTGAAGGTCAGGCAGCCTGTGTCGAGGGCAGATCTCTCCTGCAGATGGTATATATTAGTAATGTACACTTGCCAGTCGGCACCGCTCTCCGTAATGACTTGGGCACCCTTTGATTTTGGCAGAACTGTAAGGTTGGAGTCCCACAGAAGCTTCTGTTCTGTTCTTCAGCCTAAAGATATTAAATTCTAATTAAGAGAAATGAATTACCTCTGCTCCAGGATTTGCAGTTTCTTAACCATTACAGGTACCAGATGTTACTCATCCTTCTTGGCTCCTTGAACGTAGCTGTGAAGAGCGTCCCAGATATTTGCGCGGATCTCCTGCTGGCTATGAAACACGGCATAAATCTCACATGTGATTAATTTTAAGATGGTGTCTAATAAGAGGAGACGGGCTGAGAAGGAAGCAAAGTATTTTCCTTAATTCTCTGCCAGACATGCCAGGCCCAGAATAGAGCCCAGATGACAGTGGGGCTGCTGGGTATCGGATATCAGCTTAAGATTGTTTACATTTACTTAGTGCGAATGCCGGGAGGAAAAGGAGCCCACAAGTTCCAGATTAAATTTCAAGGAGATCTAAAACAGGGCATCTCTGTCACGTCCAAGGGCAAAGCCACTTCGTAGGAGCTTTTTTTTTTTTGGTTTTGTGCTAAGAGTTTGATTATAGCTCCTGGATGATGTGTATGATATCATTAGATTGAGCCAGGCTGCCAACAGCCTGAAAACACAGGGTCTAAGCTCAGTGGGAATACTGTCCAAGAAAAGATACAAGATACATGAGTACTGATCCAGGTAATGGCTGCTGAGTGCCAGATAAAGCCGCCACGTTCCACAAGAGGTGACATATCCAGTGGGTGATGATGATACTTAATGGAACTGTTCCACAAAATCCAGACAATCCCCATAAGTGCAGTAGTAAAGCACTGTCACTTAGTATAATTAGCAGAACTGCCTGTGTATCGCCAAATGTGATGCCAACCTAACCATGGTGGTGCCAGTCGACCATGTTGTCATTATTTCACTACAGGGCACAAGAATGGCATCTGTATGGTATTGGTGGCTCCTGTGAGCCATAGGAAGAGCCTGGAAATTCTCTACATTTGGTATTATTATATTTGTTATTAGGGAACAATCAAAAAACACTGTAATAAAGGACTTCAGGAATTAGGAAATGAGTATGGGAGCCACCCTTATAATGATACAGACCTTGGTACAACATTTGTCTACGCTGACATTAACTGGGGCTATTTAAGAGTCTAGAGTTGTCTTTGCTCATCCAGCAGTTCTGCAGGGGGCGCTCCTTATCACAGCCTGTCCCACATAGGCATTTAAAGGGGTCTTACACCAGTCAGGATGGATTTGTCTTGCCCCTTCCCTCCATGAGTCCTCAAGGCCTTTGGACCACTACCTCTCACAGATTACCCATCTGCAATGCTCATGAGTCTCTCAGTCCAGAGTAAAGACTATTTAAGGAACTCATAACAAGTGCACACTAATTAACTTGTAGTTTACAGTACAGCACTGGAACATTCACTTTATGCAAGATAATTACTCAAACACATGGCTTACGTTCCAAGAGCCCACTGGGCTATCACTTTCCCTCTTGACTTCTCTAACCCAATATATCTGCTGAATGTAGGTCTACACATCTGCCACCCAGCCTCAGGGCAGCCAGTCTCTCAGTCTCTGCATGTCAGGACATTGGTCATCATGACGCATAGCACCGGGTGCCAACAGAGCATCATCACCATGGTAATACAAGCATTTCACCTTGGCTATCGGCTCAGGAGCCATGCCCCCTCACTCTGCCCACTGTGCGGCACCAACGAGCACAACCCAAGGGGACAATGCCAATCTGCACTGTGTAAGGAGCAGTGCCACCGCCATATGAATTTTCAGTCTTGCACTTTTTCTCATTCTACCTAAATTAGATTTCGCTGTAATTAAAAAGTTTCTTCTAAATCTTTCATAGAACGTGACGGCAGATAAGAACCATTTGGCCCATCTAGTCTGCCCAATAATGTGAATCCTATCAATAGTCCCTGGCCCTATCTTATATGAAGGATAGCCTTATGCCTATCTCTATATTATATGAAGGATAGCCTTATGCTTATCCCATTCATGTTTAAACTCCTTCACTGTATTTGCAGCGACCACTTCTGCAGGAAGGCTATTCCATGCATCCACTACTCTCTCAGTAAATTAATGCTTCCTGATATTACTGCAGAAACCTTTGCCCCTCTAATTTAAAACTATGTCCTCTTGTGGTAGTTTTTCTTCTTTTAAATATCTTCTCCTCCTTACCTCTTACCTCCCTTTATGTATTTAAAAGTCTCTATCATATCCCCTCTGTCTCTTCTTTCTTCTATACATGTTAAGTTCCTTTAACCTTTCCTGGTAAGTTTTGTCCTGCAGTATCTATATCCTTTTGGAGATACGGCCTCCAGTACTGCGCACAATACTCCAAATGAGGCCTCACCAGTGTTCGGTACAGTGGCATGAGCACTTCTCTCTCTACTGCATATACCTCTCCCTATACATCCATGAGCACTTCTCTCTTTCTACTGCTTATACCTCTCCCTATACATCCATGAGCACTTCTCTCTTTCTACTGCTTATACCTCTCCCTATACATCCAAGCATTCTACTAGCGTTTCCTGCTGCTCTATTACATTCTCTTCCTACCTTTAAGTCTTCTGAAATAATTACTCCTAAATCCCTCTCCTCAGATACTGAGGCCAGGACTGTGTCAAGTATTCTATATTCTGCCTGAGGGTTTTACGCCCCAGGTGCATTATCTTGCACTTATCCGCATTAAATTTCAGTTGCCAGAGTTCTGACCATTCTTGCCAGAGTGAAATCTAGCAGAGCAAATCCATGATCCCTCATACTGACTGGTTATATGACCATAACTTTAGGGCAACAGAAATTCCACCTACTAAATACAATCCCAACCGGTCTATAGCCAAGAAGTCCAAACAAAAATATCCCAGCTGATGGTGCCCAGCTAAAAAAAAGTGTAAATACATTGTTGCAATGGATGCGACTATCACTGCAAACATCACAATAGTTTTATCAGGATTGTGTGTAGCAGGGTCTGATGGAAGAACAGAGATGTCTCATTCTAACTGCATAGATATTAACATCCTTATAAACAACATTTAAAGGAGTCACATGGCTGGGATCTGAGTTATCTCCAATCTCAATGGTTACAGCAGAATATCAACTCATTACAGCCAGGAACTGCTAATGATGGTAAATGAAGGCCTCCACAGCATTACAGCAAGCAGAGCTTGTAAACAATACATTAAAATAAAATGATGTAGTTTCCAAGCAATGCATATTATTCTGTGGGTCTGTGTAAATGCAATAATACCCAATTTATAGAGTCTTTGTTTTACTGTTTTACTAATTGTAACTTTTTTTTTCCATAAAGATGCTGAAAATCGACTGTTCTCTTATTTCATTCTTTTCTGACATGTCACTTTACATAAAATTAGTTTTAGGGGACTTTTACAAGCAATCATTAGAATGCTTATACTAATAGTATTAGCATATCTCACCATGACACATGCAGTGGGTAACTGATTGGCACCTTGTTATTTGTCTGACAATTCAGGAAAACATCTAATGGGCAGGAACTTATTTCAAATATGGGAGTGACTGTCAGGTGATAGATTATTGAGTCAGGGGGTGTGTGTTAGGCAGAAAAACCCCTTAATGTAAAACACTAACACCCTTGTTTGTATAACCCCGCCCATAACCTGATTATTAAAATAACCAATCCTATTATTGAAATAAACTGTCTGACGAATTCTTAAAGGGGTTATCCAGGAATAGAAAAACAGAGCTAATTTATCTCAAAAACCGCTCCCTGTCTGTCTCCAGGTTGGGTGTGGTTGTGCAGCTCAGTTCCATTGAAGTGAATCGAGCCAAGTTGTAATACCACACCCAACCTGGGGACAGACGGGGGGCTGTTTTTAAAAGAAATTAGCTCTTTTTTTCTATTTCTGGATAACCCCTTTAAATTGTCAGGCACACAATAGAGCCACATATCTGGGGAACAGAAGGACAAACTGTAAGAAGGTCTAATTTTGGCCATTGGCCACAAGTTCTTTTTAAAGCATTATCTTAATTTGAAAAAACTAGTCAACGTGAAGTGACATGTCAAACGTTTAGATTGCACCGGGTCTCAGTAATGATACTTGCGATCAAGAATTACAACCTGGTAAAGTGCATGGCAGCGCATGCATTGCTCCTGGCTGTCACTTAAACCCAACTCATTGTAGGTGTCCACCAGAGAGGATGGCCGGGGAGTGAAGAGTGCTGCTGCGCACTTCACAGGGTTAACACAGCAGGTCTCAGGCCCGAGATCCGGTGTGATCTAAACTTTTTCCTTATGACAGAAGGTCAACTATAATATAATTAAAGTGTCACTGACTCTCGAGAACTTACCATCGGAGAGGTCATGGTATGTAAGCAGCCATGTAATATCTTCCCGCTAATGTGCGGCTTATGGGCTTATGTACAGCTCATACTTGTTAAAGCCGCAATCTCTGTAGATTATGTGATATGGCTTCATCTGTCTAATGATTTTGTTCTCTAGGCAGGGATTATCAGAGGCAGAAGTGTGTCCCTGTAATTAATGTAATGCTTCACATCCTGGATCACAGACAAACTGAGGCTAGGTTCACACGGCCATTCTCTCCCGTCCCGCTATTCTCCCATTATTGCTGCTAAATGGACCATAATGACAAACAGATGCAAACCGATATCATTTGTCTGTTATCTTAACAAACTGTGGTAACGGGGTGTGATGAGGGCAGATGTTGTTACCCTAGGGGCAGATGGCATTAACCCCTTTTATTCGTGATGCCAGGGCGTGGTTTATCCTCTATACCACCTGAAGGTACACCGCTGGATCCTGGGCTAGGCACGGGGGCAATAATGACTCTGACGCCAAGTTACGGACAACGGTAGCTTTACTGAGGGTAGACAGATGGTAAAGTCTATACAGTTCAGCCAGGGCCCAAGGAGGTGACACAGAGACCTTAAGGACTTGCTGGGACTTGTAGTAGGACTGGACAATTGAATGCAGACCACACTGACTTGACAGATGTCAGGCACTGACTTGACCTGACTCATAAAGTGGTGGCTTTCTTACTTGAATTGATGGTGGCTGCAGGACTGGACTTTGAGGCCTCCAACACTCTGGACACACACACTAGACGACTGACCTCAGCAAAGACTTATCTCCAAAGAGAGAGAACCTCCACCCAGGGCTTATATGGGGGAGACTAGCAGGGAGCCCATAGGTCACTCTTGGGGTCACCTGATCACTGGTACCTCCTGACAAGTCACATGGTACAACTCTTAAAGCCACAAGACATTTTATAATACAATACACTGCAGAACATATGTACAGGGGGGAAACAGGTGCAGGGGGCCCTGGGGACACTGAAGGGAGGCTGCCTGACAGGACAGCAATGGTACGGGGCAACATCTCCCGTACTGGGCCACCACAAAACTATTTAAAGAACAAGTGGCATCTTTTTGCATCCATTTTTAATCTGTGTATATCCTTCATTGTCCATTTGTGTCAGTTTTTTTTCACTGTGTGGCTACTTCCTGGTTGCTCAAACCTCTTCTGAGCATGCTCAGAAGTAATAACCGATCAAAAACAGATTGTAAAAAATGGATGACATTAAAGGCTCATCCGTTTCCCATAGACTTCAATGTTATTTGTATTATATCTGTTTCTCTTCTGTTTTTTTTATAGGAATAAAAACTTCATGTACCGGCTTTTTTCCTGTAAAAAAAACAAAAAAAAAACGGAATAAACACCAAATGGGTGACATCAATTTACATCCATTTGCAAAAGGCTTGAATGGATTTTACCAATGGGCCTGACTTAATGGAGCCAGATGTCAATGTGAATGAGCCCTTACAGTATTCTGTATATTAGTACTCGGGGGGGGGGGTCATTATCTCGGGGACACACATCCTGTACGATTCGTCTTTAGCAGCTAGGAAAGAGACAAGGAGAGAAGTGCTTATCTGAGCATTTCTTCCTGTGTTTGATCGGTGGGGGATCTTGTCACCCAGGCCTGGACTGATCAAACCCATTGTCATATTTCTGTAACACATCAAACATTTTTGTAAATAACAGTAAGGCCGGGTTCACACCACGTTTTTGCAATACAGTTCCCGTATCAGGTTTTTGATTTAAAAAAATCGGATTCCTCAAAACCTGACTAAACTGTATCAAAACGTGTGTAGAAAACCGTATACAGTTTGAAAAATTATGTCCGGTTGCATCCGGTGTCTGGTTGCATCCGTTTTTTAAGGGAAAAAAAACGTATACGTTTTTAACTTTACTCTCCATTATGAATAAAGTTTCACTTGTTTGATTGAAATTCCAAGAAAAAAACTGTGGAAAGTCAAAAACTGTATGGTGAAAACTGGATGGAACCGTACGCACATACGGTTCCCATTGACTCCCATGTTTTGTTTTTTTTAAAACACACTAACTGCTGGCTTTGTAGAATGCTTCAGGCTTTATTCATAGTACTGTACAAAAACCTTTCTAGTCCACGAAATAGAAACACAGGGAGCTGGATGTGATACAGGTGAGGCAGGGGGCGTTCAAAGGGGCGCCAACATGTTTCACGCACAATGACGCTTCCTCTGACCCGTATGGGCCAGAGGAAGCACCGTTGTGCGTGAAACATGTTTCCGCCACTTTGAACGCCCCCTGCCTCACATGTTTCACGCACAACGGCGCTTCCTCTGGCCCGTACGGGCCAGAGGGAGCGCAGTTGAGCGTGAAACATGTTGCTGCCCCTTTGAATGCCCCCTGCCTCACCTGCATCACATCCCGCTCCCTGTGTTTCTGTCTTGTGAAATTGAAGATATTTTTTTACTATGAACAAAGCCTGAGGCATTCCACAAAGCCAGTGGTGAGTGCGTTATCCTTATTCTTCTATGTGCAAACAGTACTTACAGTCCTTGTCGAAGCCTTGCCGGAGCTTTGTTTATTTGTTACGGACAATTCCATGTGTGATTGGCTTCATATATACGGGAGGATATTCTCTGATGGCAAACTAGCGGTGCCAGACTCTTGCTTTTCTCTTAAATTTGTGGATAACCACGGATAGTACCTATTTTAATATAAAGAAATCTACTATAAATTCTGCAAAATTCACGTAACACATGATCATTTCGCTGCAGATTCTTCACAAATTTGTGGTAAAATCTATGGTTTCATTTGTGGCAGGTTTCTTTTCAACTTTTTGAATATTCCCCTTTTTTTGTAGATGCAAAAACATTTTTTCCATCATAAAGCAGCTCATCTCTTATTATCTATAGAAGCTGCTTTTCCATTCGTCTCACACCTGCAGCTTCCACACTTAACCTTTTGTACATTGTTTTAGTATAATCGTTTTTTTTTTGTTTTTTTTAGATCTCTCTTTTCACGTAGACAGACAGTACTTGTCATTTTGATATCTGTGTATCTCCTTGAGATGTCCTGCTGAATACTTTAACCATATCTGACAGGCACGGTGCTCTTCTAAGAACGTGACTGAGCTATCCCAAATGTTTTTTTTTTTTAAGTGGTCGCACTGTCTTAGAAAGTCAAGTTATATATAGCAATTAAATAAAAGTAAAATAACATTCCATTCAAACCCTAATGCGCCGCCTTCAACTTGGACTTGCCATACATAGCAGAACAACTGGCTGGACCTCACCCACACATTTATATAAAAGAGGGCTGGCCGCCTGGCTTCATTCAGGGTGAGGTGGTCTTCCTTTAGGTAAGTTCTGCTACCATGGAAATCACTGATGACTTTTAATAAGAAATGTTTATTCTTATTAATTATTCTTTAATTTTTTTAAATTTTTTATTTTTTTGCATGCCTTTTTTTTAATTGATGCTGCTCATGAAAAATGTGAACTTGCATCCTCATACTGCAGCAGCTGGTATCTCCCTATACACATTCCAGCTGACATCCTAACACTGGATTATAGGCTTGTTTTTAGGAATTTAGCTCAGTGGTCTCCAGTGCGTTGCTCTCCAGCTGTTGCAGAACCACAACTGTAGCTGTCGGGGCATGCTGGAGCGCATGGGAAACAATGACTTGGATGGTGCTCTTGTTGTTACTGCTGTCTTGGGACCGGTTGAAAATTTTTATTTAAATGGACCTAAACAATTACTGGACCAAAGGAAATTAAAGGGGTACTCCGGTGGAAAACTTTTAAATTATTATTTTTTTTAAATGAACTGGTGCCAGAAAGTTAAACATATTTGTAAATTATTTATTTTAAAAAATCTTAAAAATCTTCCAGTACTTATTAGCTGCTGAATACTACAGAGGAAATTCTTTTCTTTTTGGAACACAGAGTTCTCTGCTGACATCACGAGCACAGTGCTCTCTGCTGACATCTCTGTCCATTTTAGGAACTGTCCAGAGCAGCATATGTTTGCTATGGGGATTTTCTCCTACTCTGGACAGTTCTTAAAATGGACAGAGATGTCAGCAGAGAGCACTGTGGTCATGATGTCAGCAGAGAGCTCTGTGTTCCAAAAAGAAAATAATTTCCTCTGTAGTATTCAGCAGCTTATAAATACTGTAAGGATAAAAAAAATTTTTAATAGAAGTAATTTACAAATCTGTTTAACTTTCTGTCACCAGTTGATTTAAAAAAAAAAAGTTTTCCACCGGAGTACCCCTTTAAGAGACGCTAAACGGGAGATCCTATTGTACGCATGTGTTAGAAAGTTTGTAGCAGACCCAATGCATTCAGGCTCTTGCAAAGCCTACATTTGTATGAGTCCTATGTGTGGCCTATGTTCAGAACGGCGCTTGGAACATGGCTGCCGCTTCCCAGTTCGGGAGTAAGAACATATAGGTCAGTGTTTCCCAATCAGGGTGCCTCCAGCTGTTGCAAAACTACAACTCCCAGCATTCCCGGACAGCCTTTGGCTGTCCAGGCATGTTGGGAGTTGTAGTTTTGCAACGGCTGGAGGCACCCTGGTTGGAAATCACTGATATAGGTAAATACTTGTTTTTCCACACTACCCACACTAATTTATTGTTTATCTACACTACAAACTAAGAAACTTATATCCTAGTTTGTCCATGCCATTTAAGTTGTACTCCGGTGGAAAACTTTTTTTTTATTTAAATGAACTGATGCCAGAAAGTTAAACACATTTGCAAATTACTTCTATGAAAAAAAATCTTTACCCTTCCATTACTTTTTAGCAGCTGTATGCTACAAAGGAAATTCTTTTCTTTTTGAATTTCTTTTCTGTCTTGTCCACATTGCTCTCTGCTGACACCTCAGTCCGTTTCAGGAATAGTCCAGAGCAGCATAGGTTTCCTTTGGGGATTTTCTCCTGCTCTGGACAGTTCCTGATATGGGCATCAGGTGTCAGCAGAGAGCACTGTGGACAAGACAAAAAAAAGAAATTAAAAAAGAAAAGAATTTCCTCTGTAGCAAACAGCTGCTAAAAAGTACTGGAAGGATAACGATTTTTTAATAGAAGTCATTGATAAATCTGTTTAACTTTCTGGCACCAGTTGATTTAAAAAAAAAAAAATATGTTTTCCCCTTTAAGCACATGTAACCTTCCGGCCATATTTACTGCTTGTGTTGTCGTAGGTGATTCCACAAGCGTCAGAATTTTTTCAAGCAGATCTGTCATAAAAACCGCATGCGTTACATTTTGATTTTGTTGTAGATTTACCATGAATCCCACTTCTATAAGCAAAGTAGTTAAATGAGCCAATGCAGCTGAAGTTCTGCTGCCGGACGTTATTTTGTGACGGGCGAATGAACGGGAGAAATAGTACATGCACTATTTCTCCCGTTCCTATCACCCGCCACAAAATAATAGCCGTTATTAATAACAGGAGATAACGGGTTAAAACGGCTATTAAAAAAATACCATAGACTATATTGGGATTTTCTAACAGCCATTTAACTGCCGATCTCCTGGGATTTTATAATGTGCGTTTATTAACAGGAGTATTTTACAGTGTAAAAGCAGCATTAGGCACAGGCCCACAGGTGCCTAATGGCAAAACTAGGTTTGGTTACCTCAACCTTCTAAAAATCCGCCCACTGCATATTCAGACAATGATCAGAATACACTAACCTTTTCTGTATTTATGTCTCTCTCTTCTCTATTTCAGTCTGGATTGGAATTTCTTTTCTTGGAGATCACCAGAGAAAGGTTAGGGAGCAGCTTGTGTTTATTCATTTTGTTGTGCTGAAAGGACATACGGAGGGGACCTATAAAATATAGAAGATAAATCTGATGAGCAGAGTCATAAAAACAATTCAACCCTCCCTGCATTCTTAAATAGTCAAGTGGGCAACCAACATGAAAAACATGTAGCTATCTGGGCCCCCGGACAAAATCTGTGACCAGGCCCCATGTCTACCATGGACTAGTCATAATTTCAGGGCCCTGGCGTAACTGCTTCCTCTGCAACCCTTTAATTACCCCTTTATAATATCCCACATATAATATCCCTATATTAAATCAGACAAAAATAGTAAAGCCTATTTAAACTATACTTTTTGTATGTCACACAAACATCTCAAAATTTTAAATTGATCAGGGTCTCAGAGCTGAGACCCTCGCAAACTCTCGATATAATTGGGAGATGCCTATGGCTGTGCGCTTCTCTTGCCTTAAATGTGACTTAGAGAGGAGGCATGGCTAAAATGGGCCAAAATGTTGGTGTAATTTGTTGGTCTAAATTAAAAGGAACCCTTCATGGTAAAAATGCTGCCGTATCTAAAAACATCATGATATAGAGCAGGAGGAGCGGAACAGATTGACATATAGTATTTTGTATTTAATAAAAAAGAGTATTCCTGCATATTCTGAACTTAGGAGTCCAGTCTTCCCTGTGTGACCACACCTACAAAGATGGCTGTCAGTCATTGATTAGGGCCACCCACTGGACTCCTAAGCTCAGAATGAGCAGAGAGAAATATTACATACATTTTACCTTATTCTGCAACAACATGATACATCATTTTGCTTAACTTTTTCTTCCCTATAACAACATGTTGGCAGATGAGCTTGCTTGTTTATTATGATGGGTTTCCTTTAAGCCAATTTAGTGCATATTCTGCCTGCCTGGTCTAGGTGTTTATAATAGTACAGTGACCCCCCAACCTACAATGGCCCCGACGTACGATCATTTTAACATACGATGGCCTCTCAGAGACCATCGCATGTTGAAGGCAGCATCAACATACGATGCTTTTGTATGTCGGGGCCATCACATAAGTGGCTATCCGGCAGCGCAGACTGCTTCAGCTGCCGCCGGATAGCCGTTTATGGTGCCCCGTGTGGTCCGGTGACAATCACTTACCTGTCCTCGGGGCTCCGGCACGTCCTCTTCGGGATCCCCTGCATCGTCGGCGCTCTCCATCGTCATCATCACATCGCTGCGCACCCCGTCCCGTCATCCAATAGGAGCGGCGTGCGTAGCGACGTGATGGCGGCGACGGAGAGCGAGGATGCCGGGGAAGCAGAGGCCTTGCCGGAGCGTCGGGGACACCACGGGGATGCGGCGACAGCGATGGAAGGCGACATCCAGCGCAGCGGTGACGGTCCGGAGCGACGGGGACACGTGAGTATAACCTCCAATACCAGTGGTCTTCAACCTGCGGACCTCCAGATGTTGCAAAACTACAACTCCCAGCATGCCCGGACAGCCAACGACTGTCCGGGCATGCTGGGTGTTGTAGTTTTGCAACATCTGGAGGTCGGCAGGTTGTAGACCACTGTCCTATACTTTACATTGCACGGATCCCTCAACATACGATGGTTTCAACAAACAATGGTCCAGTTGGAACGGATTACCATCGTATGTTGAGGGACCACTGTAATAATATATCTTCCATTTTAATTTTACATTTCTTATTCATCAGTTATTCTGTCAGACAGACCTATGGGGAGGTTTTGTTATCTTGTTTATCTTTCTAGAAATGTTTTTTGAACCACACACATTTTTTTTATCAGTCTCCATTGTTTCTTAGTAAAGAGCAACCATGAGTTCCGACGCAGAAATGTCGGTTTTTGGGCCGGCCGCCCCCTATCTGCGGAAACCTGAGAAAGAAAGATTAGAAGCTCAGAATAAGCCATTCGATGCTAAGAATTCATGCTTTGTTAATGACGACAAAGAACTGTACGTGAAAGGATTGGTTGTTGCACGTGAAGGTGGCAAAGTCACAGTGGACAGAGAAGATGGAAAAGTAAGTGGTAGAAATTCATTACTTCTGTGGTCACCAGGACTACGATAAAACTGTCTGCTGAATGGCCTCTGTTCTCCTTTCAGTCTGTAACAGTTCGGGAAGACCAAATCAACCCTCAGAATCCTCCTAAGTTTGATAAAATTGAGGATATGGCTATGCTGACCCATCTGAATGAGGCTTCTGTGCTGTATAACCTCAAAGAGCGTTACGCAGCCTGGATGATCTATGTAAGTAACTGTGGAATTTATCTGAAGGAAAATGGCAAAACTGCTCTTCACTAGGTGGGACATATATTGGTTGTGTTAGAATGAACAGTGCAGCAGAGTAGATGGATAGCGGAAAGACTGCGTGCACCGGGATAAACAATAGGACTAGGAACAGGTAGAGATCAGATAGACAGGACACAACATAACTCTTCTTGTACATATTTTGTCCTGTTAGTCTAATGTCATTACTACTGTTCATTACTCCATATTCCAGACCTACTCCGGCCTTTTCTGCGTCACTGTAAATCCCTACAAGTGGCTGCCGGTGTATAACCCTGAAGTCGTTGCCGGCTACAGAGGAAAGAAGCGAATGGAAGCCCCACCACACATCTTCTCCATCTCTGATAACGCCTATCAGTTCATGTTAACAGGTAATTATGGAAACAGTCAATGCAACAATGATCAAGTTATTAGCTTTATCCTCAAAAAATAAGTGGTTGGAATGAAGGTATAGAAAACTGACACATGTATTAGAATACATAAAGATGCTGGTAAATGTGATTTTAATGTGTCTTTTTCTATCCTTTACAGACCGTGAAAACCAGTCTATCCTGATTACGTAAGTAGTACTGTGTGTTAGGGAGTAACTAAGGTATAAACATCCTAGCTCTTAATACACAGTAAAGCTAGCCATACACACTAGCCTGACATCCATCAGACATTCATCTAACTATTAATTCTTCAATGTTCTTTTAGCAGATTTCTTTTTTTCTTTTTTTTTTTTTTGGGGGGGGGGGGGAGGATTGGAAAAATGTAATTTCACTACCCAATCCTTTTCTTTCAAGGGAGATAAAGAGATATAAGCCATCTCTGAGGTGTCCAGAGGGAAAAAATGTTTCTGGCAGTGGTTGCTCCCCTTTCCCCACTGAGAACACATGCGTGCTAAGCCAAACTTAGTGTGCATGTATAGAGGGGAGGCAGCAGGAATCACTTTTAGCTCAGTGAGTATATACATAATAATTTCATACCCGATGCAGTGATCTATATGTTTCCCCCTAGTGGAGAATCTGGTGCTGGAAAGACTGTGAACACCAAGCGTGTCATCCAATACTTTGCAACAATTGCAGCTATTGGGGATACAAAAAAGAAGGAGCCGAGCAACAAGCTGCAGGTAAACCATGGAAAATTAAGAACAATAATATGTCTGTTTTTTCTTATTTTTTATTTTTTTTTTTAAATACAGATGTCTGTCTTCTGCATTTAATAAATTATTTACATTGTTTTAATACCGTATATGCTTTATCTTATAGGGAACACTGGAAGATCAAATCATCCAGACTAACCCTCTGCTGGAAGCCTTTGGTAATGCCAAAACTGTGAGAAATGACAACTCCTCTCGTTTTGTAAGTTTAACAATCTCACTGTTTTATTTCACAACTTACAACAGTGTGCATCCTAATGAAAGTTCCATGTCCCAATCTTTAGGGTAAATTCATCAGAATTCATTTCGGAACTACAGGAAAACTGTCTTCTGCTGATATTGAGGCCTGTAAGTTTTAGAATTTTATTTTAGTCCTTAAGTATTTGTCTTCTTCCCACCAATGACCTGTAATATTACTCTTCTACAGACCTACTGGAAAAGTCCAGAGTTACATTCCAGCTTTCAGCTGAAAGGAGCTACCACATCTTCTACCAGATCCTGACAAACAAGAAGCCCGAAGTTGTTGGTGAGTTATTGTAGATATATCTGGAGGTTGACAGTGACCTGTAGACTTTTAACCAACTATGTTTCTTGTTCCTAGAAATGCTCCTCCTTACTACAAACCCATACGACTACCATTACATCAGCCAAGGTGAAATCGCTGTGAAGAGTATTGATGATGTGGAGGAGTGGATGGCCACAGACGTAAGTCATATTCTAAGCACGGTCTTGTATTATTAGAAGTGCTACAATCTATATTATATAATGGGATATTGACATGGACATATGTATTTGCAGAATGCCATCGACATCCTAGGCTTCTCACCAGATGAAAAGATGGGCATCTACAAGATGACTGGAGCAGTCATGCACAATGGCAACATGAAATTCAAGCAGAAGCAAAGAGAGGAGCAGGCTGAGCCCGATGGCACTGAAGGTGATTTAATATTTTTCTTATTATATCTACACATTTATCCTGCTTAGTATGCATGTTGCACTTCCCCAGAGAATAAATAAGCTTTGCCTTTATTTTGTAGTTGCTGATAAAATCGGCTACTTGATGGGTCTGAACCCTGCAGATCTTCTGAAGGCTTTGTGCTACCCAAGAGTCAAAGTCGGCAATGAATATGTCACCAAAGGACAAACACTTCAACAGGTAAAAATCTAGAATGAGTTTTGTATTCCTTGGCTGGAGAACTGTTTAATGACATCTAACTAGACAGCTTGATGTTTTCTTTCATAGGTCTACAATTCCATTGGTGCCCTCAGCAAGTCAGTTTATGAGAAACTGTTCTTCTGGATGGTCTCACGTATCAACCAACAGCTGGACACAAAACAACCAAGACAATACTTCATCGGTGTCCTGGATATTGCTGGATTTGAGATCTTTGATGTAAGTGAAAGTATAACTAGATAAAAGATTGCTACTTGTCTGTTTTTCTATATATGTTATTTGTAAACTCTCGTCCTCATTGACTTATCTAGTACAACAGTCTTGAGCAGCTCTGCATTAACTTCACCAATGAGAAGCTGCAGCAGTTCTTCAATCATCACATGTTTGTCCTGGAACAAGAAGAGTACAAGAAGGAAGGAATCGATTGGGAATTCATTGACTTTGGTATGGATCTGGCTGCTTGCATTGAGCTTATTGAGAAGGTTGGTACTAGTTCTATAAATTAATTGCTCATAAACACCAGAATCTTGAGATTTAACACTGTTAAACTACCACTTTCTGCTTATAGCCCATGGGAATCTTCTCAATTCTGGAGGAAGAGTGTATGTTCCCTAAGGCTACTGACACTTCCTTCAAGAACAAGCTCTATGACCAGCATCTTGGCAAGTGCAAGAACTTTGAGAAACCCAAACCTGGTAAAGGAAAGGCAGAAGCTCACTTCTCCTTGGTGCATTATGCTGGGACTGTGGATTATAACATCAGTGGCTGGCTGGACAAGAACAAGGACCCACTGAATGAAACCGTTGTTGGCCTCTACCAGAAATCTCCCCTTAAACTTCTGTCCTTCCTCTACTCCAGCTATTCCGCAGTTGATGGTTAGTGTTATACAGACAAGCTGAGCATCTTTATTTTTGTACCAATAAATATTGTCGCAATTTCTTAAAATTTCTGTTTTGTTTTTTTTCCGTGCTGATGGTGGAGCAAAAGGAGGAAAGAAAAAGAAGGGATCTTCTTTCCAGACTGTCTCTGCACTGTTCAGAGTACGAATTCTATGTTTTCTTTGCATACAATACATTGTTGCTTCCTCTAAATTGCATGTTTTTATATTGCACATATTATATTCCACAGGAAAATCTGAACAAGCTTATGACTAACCTAAGGAGCACTCACCCTCACTTTGTGCGTTGTCTTATTCCCAATGAGACCAAAACTCCAGGTAAAATTGCTACTAATGTGTAATACTAGCCATGAGCTTGTTTGTTTTGTGTTATTTATTCAGTTATATTGTTCTTGTCCAGGTACCATGGAGAATCATCTGATCATTCATCAGTTGAGATGTAACGGGGTGCTGGAGGGTATTAGAATCTGCAGGAAGGGATTCCCCAGCAGGATCCTCTATGGTGACTTCAAACAGCGGTAAAATAAGAACTAAAGTAAAAACATGAAAATTAATATATATCATACAAACATTAAAAAGTAATTTTATCTCCTCCTTTAATTCAGTTACAAGATACTGAACGCCAGTGCTATTCCAGGCGGGGAGTTTATTGATAGCAAAAAGGCATCTGAGAAGCTCCTGGGCTCCATTGATATCGATCACACACAGTACAGGTTCGGGCACACAAAGGTAGGTGTGCGCAACCACTCTAAAAATTTCCAATAAAAAGACTGACGAGCATGCAGGACATCTGCCAAGAATGTCTTTCTTCTTTCAGGTTTTCTTCAAAGCCGGTCTTTTGGGTGTCCTGGAAGAAATGAGAGATGAAAAATTGGCCCAACTTATCACTGCAACCCAGGCTCTTTGTAGAGGGTTTTTGATGAGAGTTGAGTTCAAGAAAATGGTGGAAAGAAGGTAACGATTATAAAATATATTGTAGACAGAACATATTGGCCCTAATTTACTATTGCACCACAAATTGTGTCCGTGCCAGAATTTGCGACCAAAAAAAAAAACCCGACCAGCTCTCTGTTTTAAGTATAAAATGTTAAAAATGGGCGTGGTCCCAACATTTTCTAAAAATCTCAGCATATTTACTAATGTTTCCACAGAAAATGTGGTGGATTTGATCTCTGGAAAACCCCACAGCTCAGAGCAGTTGTAAAAAAAACGAAATGTAGGGAAAAGTGCAAAAAGCAGGGAAAAATTTGTAAATACCATGAAAAAATACTTGTAGGGAATTAAAACCCACAAAGAAAACTCCACTCCACTCTTAGTAAATCAGGGCCATTGGGGCAGAATTATTATTAGGCAGTATAAAACCAATATACCAAACTATTCCATGTTGGCCCCTTTACAGACACAACCTTGTGAGGTTCAAACGTGTCTAGAATCCATATTTAATAATAATTCTGGTGCTTTTAACTCATTTACTAAATTAGCTTTATTGCTTATGTTCTTTCCCAGAGATGCTTTATTTGTCATCCAGTACAATGTCCGCTCATTCATGAATGTTAAGCACTGGCCATGGATGAAGCTGTACTTTAAGATCAAACCTCTTCTGAGGAGTGCCGAAACAGAAAAGGAGATGGCCAACATGAAGGAAGAGTTTGAGAAGACCAAGGAAGCCCTTGTTAAGTCAGAAGCAAGGAGGAAACAACTGGAAGAGAAAATGGTTGCTGTAGTGCAAGAAAAGAATGACTTATTGCTGCAAGTGCAATCGGTAAGATAAAACACTAAGGATAACAATTACTTTATGACACTATTAATGGAAGTGATGCAATTGCTTTAATTTTCCATTAAGGAAGGAGAAAGCTTGGCAGATGCAGAAGACAGATGTGAAGGTCTCATAAAGAACAAAATCCAACTGGAATCCAAGATTAAAGAAATCACTGAACGGCTTGAAGACGAAGAGGAAAGTAATGCAGAACTGACGGCCAAGAAGAGGAAACTGGAAGATGAGTGCTCGGAGCTGAAGAAAGACATTGATGACTTGGAGCTTACCTTAGCCAAAGTAGAGAAGGAAAAGCATGCTACTGAAAACAAGGTAAGAGTCATTACTGTAATGGTGCTACTGTTTGGACATCTACACTACAAACTTATTTTCATTACTTTCTTCTTGCTTTAGGTTAAAAACCTTACAGAGGAAATGGCAGTACTTGATGAGAGCATTGCCAAGATCTCCAAAGAGAAGAAAGCTCTCCAGGAGGCTCACCAGCAAACTCTGGATGACCTGCAGGCTGAGGAGGATAAAGTCAATACTTTGTCTAAAGCTAAAGTCAAGCTGGAACAACAAGTAGATGATGTGAGTCTATATTGTAGCATTTAAAAATTAACAAGCAGTTTATGAAGATTTCCATTTGAGTTGTGTGCAATTATTTATTATTTTAATTATTTATATTAGCTGGAAGGCTCATTGGAACAAGAGAAGAAACTTCGTCTTGATCTTGAAAGAGCCAAGAGGAAGCTTGAAGGCGATCTGAAATTGGCCCAAGAATCAATTATGGATCTAGAAAATGAGAAGCAACAAGCTGAGGAAAAAATAAAGAAGTAAGTGTTCTTCTGCATCGTTAAAATTAGACCATTCTACCTTTACAGTGTGTAATTGTGCTGTTTTTTTTTTTAAATACAGGAAGGACTTTGAGATAAGCCAGCTGCAAGGAAAGATTGAAGATGAGCAGTCCCTGGGATCTCAGCTGCAGAAAAAGATCAAGGAGCTGCAGGTAATGATAGGCAGATTGTGGATTCAGTTAGAATTCAGTAATAGGCAAATAGGGAAACACTTATGTTTGGTATCATAGTTTGTACATTCTTTTCATTCATTTATATCACTACAGACAACAGAGCAAACTATGATCGTCAATTTACATTTCTTTTCTAGGCTCGTATTGAAGAAGTGGAAGAGGAGATCGAAGCTGAGCGTGCTGCTCGTGCCAGGATTGAAAAACAAAGGTCCGACCTCTCTAGAGAACTTGAGGAGATCAGTGAAAGGCTTGAAGAAGCTGGAGGAGCAACCTCAGCACAGATTGAGTTAAACAAGAAGCGTGAGGCAGAGTTCCAGAAGGTGAGACGTGACCTGGAAGAGTCCACACTTCAGCATGAAGCCACCGCCGCTGCCCTGCGTAAGAAGCATGCCGATAGTGTTGCTGAACTTGGGGAACAAATTGATAATCTCCAGAGAGTTAAACAGAAGCTGGAGAAAGAGAAGAGCGAGTTTAAGATGGAAATTGATGATATTGCCAGCAACCTGGAGAATGTCTCTAAATCAAAGGTTTGAGAATTACCATGTGAAATATAAAATATGAGTCTGCGAAAATTTTACTAAACTGTTATATTATTGTTTACTCTTTTAGGCCAACCTTGAAAAGGTGAACCGGGTTCTTGAGGATCAGCTCAGTGAAATTAAGACAAAAGATGATGAGCACCAGCGTCTTATCAATGACCTCACAGCTCAAAGAGCACGTTTCCAGACAGAAAATGGTGTGTATTATTATCTAGAAAACAGAGTCTACTGCAAAGTGTTAAATGATATTGGACTGAAAAATGTATCACATATTATCTTCTTCTCCAGGTGAATTGTCCCGTCAAAATGAAGAAAAGGATGCTCTGATTTCTCAGCTGACCAGAGGGAAACAGGCTTACACTCAGCAGACTGAGGAACTAAAGAGGCAACTGGAGGAGGAAACCAAAGTAAAATAAATTCTGCAACAATGATAATAAAAATATACTACTATAACATTAACATCAAGAATTGAAATCACATGAGGGATGATACATTATTATGGTCTGGTTACTTTTACAGGCCAAGAACGCTCTGGCTCATGCTCTGCAGTCATCTCGTCATGACTCTGATTTGCTCCGTGAACAATATGAGGAAGAACAAGAGGCAAAGGCCGAGCTCCAAAGATCTCTGTCCAAAGCCAATGGTGAAGTTGCCCAATGGAGAACCAAATATGAAACTGATGCCATTCAGCGCACAGAGGAACTGGAAGAGGCCAAGTATGACTTTAAATGATGGTTTATATAGATAACACAATAGGTGTGTCTCTAGCGTTACTCACCTTCCAACTACTCACTTATAGGAAGAAGCTTGCACAGCGTCTTCAGGATGCTGAGGAGCAAGTAGAGGCTGTAAATTCCAAATGTGCCTCCCTGGATAAGACCAAACAGAGGCTTCAGGCTGAAGTTGAGGACCTGATGGTTGATGTTGAGAGGGCAAATAGCGCAGCTGCTGCTCTTGATAAGAAGCAGAGGAACTTTGATAAGGTTCAACAAAATATTGCAAGAAATATTTACCCTTTGATAGTTTGATTTTATAGTGTGGCTAACCTAAATTGCAACTCTACAGGTTCTGGCAGAATGGAAACAGAAGTTTGAAGAAGGTCAGTGTGAACTGGAGGCAACTCAAAAAGAGGCCCGGTCATTAAGCACAGAGATCTTCAAGATGAAGAACGCATATGAGGAGGCTTTGGACCAACTTGAAACTCTAAAACGGGAAAACAAGAACTTACAACGTGAGAGTCAAAGATAGTGAATTCTTTTTTAAGTTTTCCATTTTAAAACATCACCACATTAACTATTTATTATTTATCTTTATACAGAGGAGATCTCAGATCTAACAGAACAGATCGGAGAGACTGGAAAAACTGTAAACGAATTAGAAAAGGCGAAAAAAGCAGTAGAACAGGAAAAGACCGACCTGCAGGCTGCCTTGGAAGAAGCTGAGGTATGGCAGCATTTTATCATTCTCTGCAACAGCCAACATTTACCCTAGTTTTTCTTCATTCACATTGTCTTTCTTTAATAGGGATCTCTGGAACATGAAGAATCAAAGATCCTTCGCATCCAGCTTGAGCTGAACCAGCTGAAATCTGAGGTAGACAGGAAAATTGCAGAGAAAGATGAAGAGATTGAACAGTTGAAGAGGAACAGCCAGAGAATTATTGACACCATGCAGAGCACATTAGAATCTGAGATCAGGAGCAGAAACGATGCTCTGAGACTGAAAAAGAAGATGGAAGGAGACCTGAATGAGCTGGAGATTCAGCTGAGCCATGCCAATCGCCAAGCAGTCGAGGCCCAGAAACAGCTTAGAAATGTGCAAGCACAACTGAAGGTAATGCCGTAGGTGCCAATGAAATTATACATCACTGCTGAGTGCAGCTTTTTCTGGTCATAGAAACTTTTCAGCAGTGGTAACAAACCAAAGGTACATCATTTTTTAACATATATCTTCCTATCTCCTTGACTTTTAGGATGCTCATCTCCAGCTCGATGACGCCCTCAGGAGCCAGGAAGACCTAAAGGAACAAGTGGCTGTTGTGGAACGTAGGAATAACCTGCAACAGGCTGAGATTGAGGAGATTCGTTCTGCTCTGGAACAGACAGAAAGATCACGAAAAGTGGCAGAGCAAGAACTTCTGGATGCAAGCGAACGCCTTCAGCTTCTTCACACCCAGGTAAGACGTTCTGCTAGTATGTTGTTCCTGGGGGAAATATAAAACGTGGAGACAGATGACTATAGAACTATAAAATGTATTCTTCTTTTCCTTAGAACACAAGCCTTATCAACACCAAGAAGAAGTTAGAAAGTGATGCCAGTCAACTACAGAATGAAGTTGAGGAAGCAGTCCAAGAAGCCCGAAATGCTGAAGAAAAGGCCAAGAAGGCAATTACTGATGTATGTATTATGTTCTCCCTCTCTGTTGAATTTATTGTTAGTACTATAGAAAAACGGTACGTTTGTGACGTATGGATAAAACTTTATAAATGTATGTGTTACTAAGGCTGCTATGATGGCGGAAGAGCTGAAGAAGGAGCAGGACACCAGCGCCCACTTAGAGAGAATGAAGAAGAACCTTGAACAGACAGTGAAGGATCTTCAGCATCGTCTGGATGAAGCCGAACAGCTGGCACTGAAAGGCGGCAAGAAACAGCTCCAAAAACTGGAGGCCAGGGTTAGTCCCTTCATGTACCAATACACATTAGGTAAAAAAAATAATCATAATTCTACAGATTCAATTTCATTGACACTTTAATATTTCTCTTATACAACCTTTGACTTTATTTGTAAACATACACAGATACTCAACCTATACACTAGGGACCATATTGTCTACATGAAGAATACTTTGTTACTCTTTCACAATTGTTTTCATTACTGGTATTACTTGCATGCAGTAAATGTGAGGACTTCTCCCCCTTAGGTGCGCGAGCTCGAGAACGAGCTGGATGCTGAACAGAGACGTGCCACCGAGTCCATCAAGGGCATTCGTAAATATGAGAGACGTGTAAAGGAGATAACCTACCAGGTACACTCACCAAGTTCCAAGGAACAATTTAGAACTGACAAGACGATGGATCTCTTGCAGTAAAATATTCGTCATCTAATTATTTTTTTTATCAGAGCGAAGAAGACAGGAAAAATGTCTTGAGACTTCAGGATCTGGTAGACAAGTTGCAGCTGAAGGTCAAAGCTTACAAGAGACAGGCTGAGGAATCTGTAAGTTGATCAGATGAAGGGTATTATTTGCACATTGTCTACATTCCAATATATATAATCCCTACACACGCACCACACACATCCCCTTAAACTTTTCCATTTCTTATGAGCTAAGGATCTTAATTTAGAGTTCCCTTCTTAGGATGAAAACAGTATGGTCACACGTATAATAGATAGGACACTCAATATCACCTTTGTAGATCTAGTTTAATCACAGACATTAATATGTCACTTCTAATAACACTGATTTTTATTTATTTTTTGCTTGAAGGAGGAACAGGCCAATGCCCATCTCTCCCGCTTCAGAAAGGTCCAGCATGAGTTGGAGGAAGCTGAAGAAAGAGCTGATATTGCTGAGTCCCAAGTCAACAAACTCAGAGCAAAGAGTCGTGATATTAGTGGCAAGGTACAGGAGAGTTATCTCTCATATCATTCTGTACTATAGGACTCTGCATATGTTATGTACCTAATGAATCATAACAAAAACTAACTCACTGTTTCCTCTACAGAAGGGAGAAAGCGAGTGATCTCACCCCAAGCCTGAAGCCTCAGGAGGAGAAGGGCAGAATGCAGTTTTCTTCCTTAGGGCACATGTTATGTTGAATGTAAAGTCTTGTCTGTTAATATATGAATAAAATGCAATCATTGTTAGAAACTGTCTGTGCAGTTCATTGATGGAATACAACACTTATTATCATTTACATGACCAGTAATCTAGGTGCTTAAAAACTGCAAGATATGGATCTGACAAGGGTTCACAGCGATCCCAGCACAACATTCTGCAGACCGGCCTTTTTTGGACACCATCAGTTTCCTGGTAACCCTCCAGTTTATCTAAGGAGTCATGGAGTGATTGCCACCACAAAAAGGAAGGTGGTGGCATGAGTTAAGGTGGCCATACACTTTAGACAAAATAAATCTTCCTTGTCTGATCCTTCTTTCCCTCATTTGTTGTTGATATTGAGTCAGGATACCCCCATACGCATTAGATGGTTGTCGACCTCACTTAAAGGGGTACTCCGCTGCTCAACGTTTGGAACAAACTGTTCCGAACGCTGGAGCCGGGAGCTTGTGATGTCATAATCTCGCCCCCTCATGACGTCACGCCCCGCCCTCTCAATGCAAGTCTATGGGAGGGGGCAGCCCCCTCTCAAAGACTTGCATTGAGGGGGCGGGGCGTGGCATCATGAGGGAGCGGGGCTATGACGTCACAAGCTCCCGGCACCAGCTCCAGCGTTCGGAACAGTTTGTTCCAAACGCTGGGCAGCGAAGTACCCCTTTAAATTCATACATACACAACTGTCCTGATGACCTGTAGAAAAGACCCATTATTTCAGCAGTGTCATGCCGCTTAGTCCTTATCCATGCCAGATATGGAAACTATCACCAAATAGTATTTAAGGCTGATCCGGAGACCAACCAATAATACATGGATGGTCTTATACTAATGAGACCAAAAAACATCTTCTCAAGTGTGAGGGATATACTGCAGCCAGTAATGTGGAATATAATGTAATTATATGGTTTGTGGGGTATTTTAGTCCATAAAAACAACATACCATCTCTTACAAGATTTTATGTATAGATGACCGACAGCAAGACTGGACAACCTGTTACATTATGAGGCACCTCAAATGTGGCTTTTAAGTCCAAATGAAAGCTATATATTATGTTCAGCAACCAGAGCCAGGACAAGAGTTAGACATATACATGTACAAATTCATATGTAACATGCTTACTTGGGACTTGGGTATATGCACATAAATATACATATGGTATGTAATGGCCTCTCCACCCATTTGGACTTCATGGTGGGAAAAATTGTGTGAAGTCATAAACTACTGCTGGGCACCACTGACCTACAGGCTAATACTGAGAGAACTATCTGTAAAAACATCATAATATAATTACTAAGTAAATTCTTTTAAATGTTACCTCTTGGTGGCCTCTGGATTTACTCTCTTAATTTATCATATGAAAAATGTTTTGAGTCTTATGGCTTGGGATGGCTGGTCCCAAACTAGATAGCTACAGGAATCCTATCCCCAACACTTTCTAGGTTTAAAGGGGTTCTCCACCATAAGGTGATTTTAGTACGTACCTGGCAGACAGTAATGGACATGCTTAGGAAGGATCTGCGCTTGTCTTGGGGCTAAATGGCTATGTTGTGAGATTACCATAACACTATGGCTAGCTTTTTGTGAACTGGTATTTCCTGTATGATTTTTCTTTTTTTTTACTACAAATCCCACAATTCCATTTTCCTCCCTCCCACACATCAGCCACCCCACCCATTCAAACATAAATGAGCTGCATCCATTCAAAAGACCTGTGGTTTTCAATCAGGGTGCCTACAGCTGTTGCATTAGTTGCAGATTGATCTCTCTCCCACCAAGCGATCACTCCACCCATTGAAGCAGACAGGCTCCCTGTCATCAGCTGACTAGTGATGTCAGGTCTCGGCCACATTCCAACCTGGGAAAAATCTGAGACAACAGTCATTTTGTATGCTGATAAAAATAAATATTGGAGTGAAAATCACAGAAGAATTGTGAGAATACCGTCACACACAGGTACAGACACTATATTATGAACTACACTAACTTTACAGCCCCTGTAGCATAGTCAAATAAAAAACATTCCTGGAATACCCTTTTAAGTCCAGAAGAACCACAGGCTGTATGATAACCTCTTCTACACAAACAGCTGCAAAATCTGCCAGAAATAATTCACAAAACAGGCAGCGGGCCCTTTGCATCACTTCTGCAGCTATTTGAGAAGGAGATTATTTGCCCGGCTGTACACACACATGGCACAGGGAAGTCTGTCAGGATCTCCTGTTGCACTGGCCAAATAGCAATCCACAGCTGTCACCACCGATTAATAATGTATCTGCAGAGAGGGGATGGTGCGCTGCCGCACATCGCACTCACAAAATATAACCATTTATAAGCCGTCATCACATTTGAGGAATGCATCTTATTCTGAGAGGCTCTGGAAGGTTCCATTCACATCATGTTTATTGACTACATCAAATAGATGAATGTGGATGGGGAATAAAAGTATTCACACTTGTAGGGTGAGGTACTTGTGGTGCGCCATGGGGTGTGATGTGAGGTGTAAGGGGCAGATTTTATGGCCCCAGGGGTAGGTGGTATTAACCCCTTCTTGTCGTGATGCCAGGGCGTGGTTTGGCCTTATAACCACCCAAAGGTAGTACCGCTAATCCTAGGTTAGGCAGGCGCAATAAAGAGTCCAAGGCCAGGTTAAGGGTAACGTTAGTTTTACTGAGGTAAGACAGATGGTACAGACTATGCAGTTCAGCCAATATCCCAGAGAGGTGGCCAGTGACACAGGGGACCTCGCAGGCTTGCTGGGACTTGCAGTGACTTGACAGACTATAGATGACTTGACTTGAGTTAGTGACTCAGAACCGACTGGTGGCTGCAGTAATTTAGACTTGAGGCCTCCAATGGCCGGACACAGACACTGGAACACTTGACTACACTGGACCTCAGCGGGAACTCAAGAGCACAAAGAGAGATTACAGCCCCTCCCCATATTATATAGGGGGGCTGTGCAAGGAGCCTGGGAGGTCACCTGGTCACTGGGGTTCTCTGGGTAACAATACAATCATGTGGTACAGATTTAAAGGCATATTACACTTATGATATATAACTACACATAACCTGTAAATACTATAGGGTTTGCTGCAGGAGAGCCCCAGGGACACGCAGGGACTCTGCCTGACAGGGCAGAAGTACAGTATGGCAACATCCCGTACTGGGACATTACATTCTCATAGATGTCTATGAGCCATATGCAAGACATGTTAACATCTGGTTGTTGTAGAGTCACCTGCTACACTATTCAATACAGCAAAAAAATGTTAGTCCACTTATACAGGGTCATCCTGTGCTGTTAGTCAGAGTGTGACAGCAGAATAAAAACCAGAAGGGAACCAATACATATTTAAGCAGACCCCTTACTCACACCTACTATCTCTGTCTCCACTTCTCCTTAGCACTGGTGACCTCTCTCCAAATCCTGGGCCCCCTCACCAAAGCTATTCATTATGTCACCAACCAGATGCGTCAATATCACATGACTCATTTGATCTCATACCCATCGTTCTGCCTCTCCACATATCTCACCATAACCTCCTTACATTCTCTTCTCTTTCCTTGTACACCCTTGTAAGAACCTTAAACATTCTGACATTCACTTTCAGACTCTTTTCTGCCACTTTCCATTTCCTTTCTCCAGGATGTATACACAGACACTATTTAATATCACAATAACCTCTTCTCTTTTCCCCTTACATGTAATAGAATTTAATATACCATTAGACAACCCTGGCACACCAATCTGACAAAACAACTGAGGCAAGATTCTAGGGCTGCAAAACAGTGCTGAAAAATTAACCCCTCCAAAGAAGACTTCAAGGCAAAAGCAAAGCACACTTCAATTTCAAGTCTGCACTCACTTATGCTAAACGGGACTACTTTACTACTATCATATTGTCTCTGTCCCACAACCCTTGGCAACTCTTTTTAACTCCCTTCTCTATCCCCCTCTGCCAACCTCCCACATATCTCAGCTGAAGATTTAGCGAGACTGACAACGTAAGAGAAAACTTTAAATTACAGTCCCCCTGATCCATCTGTACACCCGCCCAGTGCTCTTCCCTGAAACTCACTTCTTCACCATTACCAAAGATAAGCCCTCCAAACTTTCCACATCACACCTCATCACCTGTGCACTTGATCCAATCCTGTCCCACCTTATCCCCGACCTTACTACAGTGTTCATCCCAGCCCTAACCCATCACTTTGATCTATCACTAAACATTTAAACATACAACCATCACACTCATCCTCAAAAAGCCATCCCCGAACCATCCTCTTTGTTCAGCTACCACCTCATGTTGCTTCTCCCAGTTGCCTCAAAACTTCTTGAACAACATTTCTACCTTAACTTTCTCTTCCACCTTTCATCTAACTTACTCTTTGACCACCTTCCATCTGGTTTCTATCCCCACCACACTACCGAAACAACGCTAACCAAGGTGTCCTTCTGACGGACAAAGCCTCACACTAATACTCTGTGCTCATTCTCCTTGACCTTTCCCTCCTGCAACCACTTCCTCCTACTTCATGTCCCCCACCCCTTCCTGATCTATCAATTCCAGTCATTGGCTCCACTCTCTCCCCAATCCCACAAGTCCACTGCCTAGGGGTCACCCTTGATTCTGCTCTGTCTTCCAAACTGCATATCCAGACCCTTTCCACCTCTTGCCTCCTCCACCTCAACTAAACTACTGGTCCTCTGGCCTTCTGTCAAACACTTTTGCTTCTCTCAAATCCAGCATTAACTCTGCAGCCTAACTACTTTACCTCTCTCCTCGCTCTCGTTTTCCAGTCCTTTCACTGTCTACCAGTTGCCCAACAAATTCTGGTTCACTAATTAGCAGACCATCCACAACCTGCCCCTACATAAAACTCTGACCTGATATCCTGATACTGCCCCTCATGTCGATTCTCTTAAGACCAGCCCTCGTGCTGTCCCATCCTCTGCACCTAAAAATATAAAAATACATCACTAAGAGTGTTGTTTTCCTTGTTGTCCGTTCCCCCCCCCCCCCCCCCCCCCGAATGGTATTTTTCCAAGGTATTTACTAATTTGGCACTTTTTTCCTAGGTTTTGCTGTTTTTACAGTTGCTCTGAGCTGTTGGGTTGTCCAAAGCTCAAATCCACCACATTTATTGTGGGAACATTATACATTTATTGGGATTTTTCAAAGCAAAACGCCCTCTGTTTTGTAACTACGCCCCCTATCAGGTTTTTGGAGTAAATTGGAGAGTTGTTCAGGTTTTTGGACTCAAATTCTGGCACCACAATTTGGGCGGAAAACCCAAGAGAACAAAAAAAAAAAAAAGAGTCTGGATCACATTAGTAAATCACCCCCATTGTGTTACTTTTAAGATGAATTCTCTAACATAGCAAAAAGAACTCTTATAATGTCCCATTCCCTATGTTATCCATCGTAGATATATATTGTACATCTATATACACCTCAACACATTCACATGCATATACCAAAAGGGAAGATGTCTAAATAAAAATTGAAGTTCATGAAATAGTGGTTATCCTAGCCTGATTATATCAATTTTCTTGCATACAAACATGTGTGTTGCTTTATAAGGCTAGTTATTCCACAATTTAATATTTCATTACTCTACTCAGAACATCCACCTTATCTGACTAGTGCCGATGGTCACACATGCTCACAGTATGGTCACAGTCGCTCAGTCCCTCTGGACAGTACAGTATCCTGTGCAGATTTGATGTGCAGGATTTTCTGCTGCAGATCTCAATGTAAACTAAATGACTGAGCGCAGCTTCTAATCTGCAGTTACAAATCCTGCGCATCAAATCTGCGCAGAATCCTGTACGTGTGAATTCACCCTATTACAGGTATTCCACCTATTCAGAAATAGCATGTCTGACAGCCGCAGGTTGGAAAACCACAGTTTGTAGAGAACATATTTCTAAATACCTGATTCATTTTATGGCCGAACAACCAACAAATCACCATAGAAAATTCATTAGTCATTAATATAAAATGAATTCATGAAAAACTGCAGCAACACCAAACAGACATGAGAGATTTTGCTCCTGATTATACAGTAACTCACTTCTGAACATCAGGACAGGTCGCTGCAATTGTGGCGAACTAACAGTGACAAACTAGCCTTATAAAGAAGAGCGTCATATGAGTTCACTAGAAAATCCTGACAAAACTCTGAAGGACTCTCCCACTGTAACTCTATACAAAAAGGATGAAGAGAACCGCAGAAGGATCCTCGTCCTTGCTCAACAGCTGAGAAGGTTTGAGGACAAGACGCATCTGCTTGTATTAATTTCAAGTGATGCTTCTACAAGTGCTGAAATCCTGGACATACTTATTCTCTATGTTCATACAACATATTTAAAATATACTGAAAAATACAATGCAGAATTTCCAAGGATAACCTGAGCCTCTGATTTTCATAGTTAGACACTTTGTGCAAACCACAGAAAAAAAATCAGCACTAAATCCAAACTAAAATTGACAATCGGAGCGAGTTTCAGAGATTCAGAATGGTAGATTTTGGTGTCAGATCTGCGGCAGATTTATTGTGGATTTTTACTTCACTATTGAAGTCAATGCGGATATCTGCAGCAGAAATCCAACACCACAATTATAATACTACAGCTTTAAAATCAACATTGTCAATTTTTTTATGGATTGTTCACATGGCGGAATTTCTGTGATTCTGTTCAAATGCCGTTCTGCAAAGCTGACAGGTTTAATGTTTTTGCAAAATTCGGACTGCAGAAATTCCGCCGTGTGAATAAAACAGTGGAATCCCAATTCAACACAATGTGCAATGTGGCCAGATGTTAACTTTAAGCTGTCTCCAGGTTGGGTGTGGTTCTGCAGCTCAGTTCCATTGAAGTGAATGGAGCCAAGTTGTAAAACCACACACAACCTGGAGACAGACACAGAGCTGTTTTTGAAAGAAATTAGCTGTGTTTTTCTAATTCTGGATAACCCCTTTAAGCCAATAGGGAAATATGATGCACCATACCTATGTGGTATTTTTAATTTTTGCCATTTTATTCCACCCTTTAGTAGCGTTTTTAGGCTCAGTGGCAGTTTTTAAAAAGCTATTTCTTTTTAAAGAAATTGTGTCGTTTTTTTCTTTATACTTCTGTAGGGGGGGGGGGGGGGGGGAAGCAAGAAAAACATCATGTGTGCTAGGTCTTTTTTTCTGGCATTTCCCCCCCAATTTTTCTATAGAAATTCTTGGGACATATGGTAAAAGAGCTTAAAATTATTTTTTGTTTAAGTTTTATGAGTTTTATGAGTCAGTAAAAAGTAACAAAAATGTATCTTCTACCAAACAGCACATATAAAAAACTATATTTTATGAAGTAAAACTAAAAAGTGCAGAATTTGTTTACTGATTAGTTACTACATTTTTGTTTTTGTTTTTTTTATAACATTTTATATAAAAACAGTGAACAGTGACTGAAAGACAGTGGCTGGAAACATATAGACACAATACATAGCCAATAGATGAGAGGTACCATGTAAATAGGTATAACATACAGTATATATACCCTTAATACTCACATGTCCCTGTCTGCTTCTGCTCTGTCTGTATTCATAAAAGGACCAGACACGATAGCTAGAGAGAAAGGGAAGAATTGTGTTTACTGGGGCCCCAAACAAGGAATTAGAAAATGTGACGGCTCTGAATATTTCTTGGATATAGTTTCACAATCTCCCGACAGAATACCAAGGGCTCTTTTTAAGGATCATTAACAGGAAGGTCCCTTTCATGCTATATGAGAGATTGAAATCTTGTCATATATTACTTTACATTTCCTTGGACGAAAGCCTCGGGTTTCTCCTACGCCTTAATATACAGTATGTCTAATACAGGGGATTAGGAAAGTTCTATGTCCTTCGTTTGTTCTATGTTAGGAAACTTATTAATAAGAAAATCCAGAACTAGTCCGGACAACATTATACGCGACAAGTGTTGGACATTGTTGGTATAAAGATGACATACAAGTACAGGGAGGGGACCAACACTGGACGCTCTTAGAGGTCATTATTGTAATAAGATAGTGATAATTATGTTTGATAGCCTTGTAGATGGATATGTACTTGGTGAAGACAAAAGGTCTAAGAAAACAGTGTTCTTCAGTATTTCTCATTGTATTTACTAGAAGTTGCTGGGGAGAACAAGTGGTATTACCAGTGGCGCTCGGCTAACTCTGTCCTTCATAAATTGTGTCCGACTTCTCTGAAGGTAGTGATATGTGGGCAGGAGTCTACTGAGAAGAGCAGCACCCACCACGATGCCATCATCACGAGACAACCAAGAAAGTGTATGATGATACAACATCATCAACATGAGTAAAGCCAATTGTCGGCATATGTCGTGTGTGCTGTAACGTCTGTCAGGTTGGAGGACATTTATTACTCCCTACTTGTGTTTTACCCTTTCTGGTACAAAGTTTACTTCCATTTTCACTGTATGCCTAAGTAATGTTTTATTAATGTAGTCTAAAATATCCTTTGTTCAATATCTTCTGGAGTCACCCCTTGGAGCCTTCTATTTGCACACATGATGTTTTATGCATAGATGTATTGATCAATGAATATCTCTGACATGAGCCAAAAGACTGATCACTACAGATGTAGGGACCCCAAAGGCCACCTCTAGTACCTCATTCCTAATATTATTATTATTGAAAATGGCCTCTAGAATTTACATTCTGCCTACATTGGTGTCCATCATAGGAACAGAAAACTATGATTAAAAAATCATTAGATCACCCAATTGGGACCTCAAGTTACATCAAGTACAGCTCTTTGCTTAAGAGGATCACTAGTGCCCCCCACTAAAATCAGTCCTAATAAAGTGTAGTATAAAATAAACTGCAAAGTATTCAGTGCACGCAGATGTATAATAGTGACAACAAATGTCACCTGTCACAACAATAGTTGCATTCGATTAAAAGCTGAAAGACGTAGCACAAGTAAATGTCCAGATTTCATGACATCCGGTGTAAACACAATAATATTCAGCAATCAGGACAATGACAGAATCTTATAGTACACTCTCTGTGACATCCAGAAGGTGCTGAAACTGCAACATGAAAGTTCAGATACTGTGGATACAAGATCACTTAGGACACAGAGAGGCTCATACGGCATTTCTACCATTTCATTTTATGAAACCAAGTTTTTTCTTTAGAACTCTAATTTTGTATATAATTCTAAGGCCGGATTTATACAAGCATAAAAATGGGCCAGTAATATGTCCACAAGTCCAGCCCATAAGGTCTAATAGTCCAAATTGACAGCATCATAGATCACTACGATACTGTCAGTTCTCGTTTTTAGACCAGAAGTCGGAACAGGATATTATGTGTGAACACCAGCCTAAGGGTAAACGTACGGTATAAGGCATGAGGATGAGGTTTACGCCAATCTCATGCACACAGAAATTTTCCATGCTGAAAATGACCTGTGATGGACGTGGATTTGTGAATAAATTATGCAGAAATATCCACAGGACCAAATATTCCTTTAGTAGTGAGGCTTTCTCTGCAAATTGTTCCGTAAGCTCCTGTGTATTTGCCCTAATGGTAACTGTATTGTAACCAGACTGAACTGTGCAACAGACTATGACAGCAACATAAATCATTGCTAACCTACCTGCATTTTTTCTAGACTTTAAAGTTGTAGAACAAACAAATGAAGGCTTCAAGAAATCCATTGCAAATGTACAAGAATAGACAATAACTTTAGTTTAGCATATTGGTGACGTGTGGGGTCACTAGCAGAAAGTAACAAGATAGATAGATAGATATAAAGAAGATAGATAGATAGATAGATAGGTAGATAAATATGAGATAGATAGATAGATAGATATGAGATTGATAGATATGAGATATATAGATTTGAGATAGATAGATAGATAGATAGATAGATAGATAGATATGAGATAGATAGATATGAGATCAATAGATATGAGATAGATAGATTTGAGATAGATAGATAGATAGATAGATATGAGATAGATAGATAGATATGAGATAGATAGATATGAGATAGATAGATAGATAGATAGATAGATATGAGATAGATAGATAGATAGATATGAGATAGATAGATATGAGATCAATAGATATGAGATAGATAGATTTGAGATAGATAGATAGATATGAGATAGATAGATAGATATGAGATAGATAGATATGAGATAGATAGATATGAGATAGATAGATAGATAGATATGCGATAGATAGCTAGATATGAGAGATAGATAGACAGACAGACAGACAGATAGATAGATAGATAGATAGATAGATAGATAGATAATGTGCAATGAACTGCTGGCTACTTCTCTGAGCTCGTTCTAAGAATCTGGTGACCGCTAGCATGCCTCCTATTAGATAGCACAAAAGGACAGATTGATGGCTGAGAAATGTCCAGTTATTTTTACTTGAGAAGAATTGACAGTGTTGGGTTTCTATGGAAGGTTATGGGGATGGAACCATTCCTTACCAGGAGAGCAGTAATGCTGAGAAAGCAGAAAGTCCTCTATATAAACCCTCCAGCTGCCTCCTTATTAGTCACCTCTTGGTAAGTTCTGGCTTCTGTGCTCCCTGACTCAAGACTGGATTACAAGCTATTCTTCTCTCAGTTCTATAACTTGTCCTTATTTCCATTTCTTTAAAGGGGCAAAGAAGATCTTTTCCATCAAGTACAGCACTAGAAGGTAAGCTTCTCTATTAACAAGTCCAATGTGTACAAAATAATTTTACATACAGAGAAATGCATTACACACTACAGAAATATATTCAGCTTTTCTAATGAAATCTTCTCAACACTGTGATAATATTCTATGTGTTGTGCCTTGCGACTAACACCGGATCACTAAATGTTGCCATTTATTATATTTAAAATTCAGCTATAGATGCAGAATTGGTAGTGCTATATGTAGTCTCCAAGACTGCAGCTGCACATTGACATATGTTGGCCATGCAATTTACTAATGATCCCTCCTCCATGCTACAAGGCATGCATAATCTTATATTTATACACCAGGAAGATGATGAATGAAAGGATGCACTCACCAAGGAATCTTGATAGTAGAATACTTTATTCAGGAATCGGTACAACACATAGGCGGGTAGACGCCGAGGAGCGACCTCGCAGCACTGCTGCGAGGTCGCTCCTCTGCGTCTACCCGCCTATGTGTTGTACCGATTCCTGAATAAAGTATTCTGCTATCAAGATTCCTTGGTGAGTGCATCCTTTCGCTCATCATCTTCCTGGTGTACATTTGTATCTGCTATTTACCGGATTGCAACCCCTGGCACCACATGAACTGTGTGAACGGTTACGGATTATCCCTTTAAGATTAGGCTGTTTGGACAGCAGTGCCGGACTGTACTCTTTGTATATTCTATAATCTTATATTTGTCAACACATATGTCCATGTAGTGAATATATATTTACCAACCTCACACCACCATATATGCAAAGAGAACCCAGCAATTCAGAGAACCCTGCAGTGATTTAAATGTGAACTGTGTAATGCTTCAGGTCATCTGTGGGGGCGCTGCAGAGAAACTGAACTCTCCCTGCCAAGTTCCACCATAGATCACGGCTCATGGTGGAAAGCTCCATCACCAGGACACCCTACAGGTCGCTCAAAAGTCAAAAGGGATTATCCAAAGCAGACAACTTACATTTACTCTTACCGCATGGTTGTACCAGTCTACATGCAAAACTATAGAAACACTTAAAAATGTAATCTTTCAATCCTTTCACTAGTGAGTCTAAATATTGTGGAGCCAAAGTCTAAATATTAAACACTGAAATGAAAAGTTTCTAAAATCTATCTATTTGTATATATTTGTGCACGTGTATATATATAACACTTAAGGAAATTGCTTCTTACCCATGTTTTGCTTTATTGATATTACTAAATGTTTTGCCATCATGAGCTTGTTTACCAGACTGTAAGATTAATAGTGAAATGTCTTTGGTATTCTTCTGTTTCATATAGAACGCCTCAACCATGGGAGATGGTGAAATGTCGGTTTTCGGGCCAGCTGCCCCCTTCCTGCGGAAACCAGAAAAAGAAAGATTGGAGGCTCAGAACAAACCATTTGACGCCAAGAACACTTGCTTTGTGGACGATCCCAAAGAGCTTTATGTGAAAGGCCTGATCACCGCCCGAGAAGGTGGTAAAGTGACTGTGAAGACCGACGATGGAAGGGTAAAAATAACAATTATTCATTTATTGTATTATGTTTACTACTACTGAAGATTCTCTATGAGGAAAAATAAAAGTTATTTTAAGTAGAGATGCAGACAATATTTTCTTAAATTGAGATTTATTAACATGGAAGAAAGATCAGGTCTATTCCCAACAATTTCTCCCATTTGAAAGAGAAGGAGGAAAAATTAGACTCTTCTTTTATGCTTAATGGTGAATTATAAGTATTAGAGTGTTAAATAAACCTCGAAATTAACCAATGGTCTTGTTCTTTCCAGGAGGTAACTGTTAAAGACAGCCAGGTTTACCCTCAAAATCCTCCCAAGTTCGATAAAATTGAAGACATGGCCATGATGACCCATCTGAATGAGGCTTCTGTGCTGTATAACCTCAAAGAGCGTTACGCAGCCTGGATGATCTATGTAAGTCTTGTTTTACTCTCTAATAGTGAATATCACAAAAGTGAAAAATAAGGAAAATTATAAACCACTAAATGTGTTGTTACTATTAAACAGTACTGAGTATTGATATAAATAAAACAAATTTACCCTTTTAATAAAAAATATTCATAAAATTTATTGCCTTTATTGTGTAATTCCAGACCTACTCCGGCCTTTTCTGCGTCACTGTAAATCCCTACAAGTGGCTGCCGGTGTATAACCCTGAAGTGGTTGAGGGCTACAGAGGAAAGAAGCGCATGGAAGCCCCACCACACATCTTCTCCATCTCTGATAACGCCTATCAGTTCATGTTAACAGGTCATTTTCATTGTCACATTAATTGACTTCTTTTAATTTCATCTGCATTGTGTATACAATTACCTATAGTTTCCTTTCTTTGCAAATTTCAGACCGTGAGAACCAGTCTGTCCTGATCACGTAAGTATAAGATTTATTAAATTCCAACCTAAATATATACATATAATATATATGTACGGTATATATATATATATATATATATATATATATATATACACACATATATATATATATATATATATATATATATATATCTTACACTTGTTGGCATGTTTTACTGACATTTTTTCCTTTGTAACCAGCGGAGAATCTGGTGCTGGAAAGACTGTGAACACCAAGCGTGTCATCCAATACTTTGCGACAATTGCCGCTATTGGGGATTCAAAGAAGAAGGAGCTGAGCAACAGCTTGAAGGTGAACACTTAAGTTGTATCATTGTCATCTGTATAGAAGCATGCTTGACTATACAGACTCAACATTTACATCCCAAAAATCTGGAGATCAAAAGACATATTAAGAGATACAACCCGACTCATATATTCCTTCACATTATTAGGGAACATTAGAAGATCAAATCATCCAGGCTAATCCTCTGCTGGAAGCCTTCGGTAATGCCAAAACTGTGAGAAATGACAACTCCTCTCGTTTTGTAAGTTTATCAATCTCACTGTTTTATTTCACAATTTACAACAGTGTGTATCCTAATGAAAGTTCCATGTCCCAATCCTTAGGGTAAATTCATCAGAATTCATTTCGGAACTACAGGAAAACTGTCTTCTGCTGATATTGAGACCTGTAAGTTTTAGAATTTTGTTTTAGTCCTTCAGTATTTGTCTTCTTCCCACCAATGACCTGTAATATTACTCATCTACAGACCTGCTGGAAAAGTCCAGAGTTACATTCCAGCTTTCAGCTGAAAGGAGCTACCACATCTTCTACCAGATCCTGACAAACAAGAAGCCCGAACTCATTGGTAACTTTGCTCTTTTCTCGTTTGAAGATTTAAAAAGCATAGACTTGTATAGATATATAGATAGCATCAAGTATCAGTTTGTAGCTATGGCAGTTGCTCAATATTCTCTCTCTTTTTTTTTTTTTTTTTACTAGAAATGCTTCTTGTGACTACAAACCCATACGACTACCACTTCATCAGCCAGGGTGAAATTGCTGTGAAGAGTATTGATGATGAAGAGGAGCTGATGGCGACAGATGTAAGTCAAATATTATGTTTCTTTATACTTCTCTTATATTGTTAAAGGCTTTGAGCATTTAATAAAACATATTTATTTGCAGACTGCCATCGACATTCTGGGATTCTCACCAGATGAAAAGCTTGGAATCTACAAGATGACCGGAGCAGTCATGCACCATGGTAACATGAAATTCAAGCAAAAGCAAAGAGAGGAGCAGGCTGAGCCTGAAGGCACTGAAGGTACTATAAATATTATATTTTGACTGTAATATTATATTATATTTATACTGTTACATTCTGTTAATTAAAAATATCATTACCACTCCCTTAGTTGCTGATAAAATTGGCTACTTGATGGGTCTGAACCCTGCGGATCTTCTGAAGGCTTTGTGTTATCCAAGAGTCAAAGTCGGCAATGAATACGTCACCAAGGGACAAACTGTACAACAGGTAAAAAGTGTCAGGAATTGAGATAAAAAAATACAATAATACAGGAACCGTGTTTTAATTTAAACAATAATTGTTCTTTTGTTTTTGTTTTTTTTAGGTTTATAATTCCATTGGTGCCCTGAGTAAGTCGATCTTTGAGAAACTTTTCTTGTGGATGGTTGTCCGTATCAACCAACAGCTAGATACTAAACAACCAAGACAATACTTCATCGGTGTCCTGGATATTGCTGGATTTGAGATCTTTGATGTAAGTGAAAGTATAACTAGGTAAAAGATTGCTACTTGTCTGTTTTTCTATATATGTTATTTGTAAACTCTCGTCCTCATTGACTTTTCTAGTACAACAGTCTTGAGCAGCTCTGCATTAACTTCACCAATGAGAAGCTGCAGCAGTTCTTCAACCATCACATGTTTGTCTTGGAACAAGAAGAGTACAAGAAGGAAGGAATCGATTGGGAATTCATTGACTTTGGTATGGATCTGGCTGCTTGCATTGAGCTCATTGAGAAGGTTGGTACTTATTTCTTTGAATCATTTCTTATAAGCACAAGAAAACTGATATATATGACTGGTAATTTGTTGTTTTCTGCTCATAGCCCATGGGAATCTTTTCAATCCTGGAGGAAGAGTGCATGTTCCCCAAAGCTAGCGACACTTCCTTCAAGAACAAGCTCTATGACCAGCATCTCGGCAAGTGCAAGAACTTTGAGAAACCCAAACCTGGTAAAGGAAAGGCAGAAGCTCACTTCTCCTTGGTTCATTATGCTGGGACTGTGGATTATAACATCAGTGGCTGGCTGGACAAGAACAAGGACCCACTGAACGAGACTGTCATTGGCCTCTACCAGAAATCTTCAGTGAAACTCCTGTCCTTCCTCTATTCCAGCTATTCTGGATCTGATAGTAAGTACACAGCAGATAAGGCTGTTCTTTACAGTAGTTCTGTATTTTAGGATATTTTTTTCAATGTAAACATTTAATTTATAGCTCCTGATGCTGGAGGAAAAGGGGGAAAGAAGAAGAAGGGATCTTCTTTCCAGACCGTCTCTGCTCTCTTCAGAGTGAGTTCTTTGTGTCAATAATAGACTTTGTAGCTTTAATATACAAGTTATCTGGAAAACTTAATGCCTATCCAAAAATGTATGAAGATTTGTCTGTGAAACTAGTAACAAGTAAATTTTTCTCATTCCATAGGAAAATCTGAACAAGCTTATGACTAACCTGAGGAGCACTCACCCTCACTTTGTGCGTTGTCTGATTCCCAATGAGACCAAAACTCCAGGTAAATTGCTGCCTTTAAATATTAATTGACTCTTCTCACACTTAAAGTTTTGTTAATAATGAACTGTATGTCTCCTTCTGCAGGTATCATGGAGAATCATCTGATCATCCACCAGCTGAGATGTAACGGTGTGCTGGAGGGTATCAGAATCTGTCGAAAAGGGTTCCCCAGCAGGATCCTCTATGCTGACTTTAAACAGCGGTAATAACTTGTCCAATTGTTATTCATTTCTTCTAAAAGGGTCCTCCTGTGTAGGCAATCTCCTCTTACAATGAGACTAACCAGTGATCACCACAGGTACAGAGATATTCTCTTCATGGCCACTTAAAATGCAGCAATACTACCAATTAAAATGAAGGAATGACAATGTTGTAGTTGGTTGCTTTAAGTATGTCTGCAGTGAAGGGTTCCAATGGGGGTTTAAAAGGGGGAAGGTCCAGGTGATACAGCCTCTTTAGGTATCCCTAGAACTCAATATGTTACAGTATCTGGAATTCACCTTTTTGTGCTTAAATGAACACCCTTATTTGTCCATGGGTCATTACAGTTACAAGGTCCTCAATGCCAGTGCAATCCCAGATGGGCAATTTATTGACAGCAAAAAGGCCTCTGAGAAACTCCTTGGCTCTATTGATGTGGATCATACCCAGTACAGATTTGGCCACACTAAGGTAAATAAATACTCTTTGTTATACAGCTATAATGCATTTTACTTGTGGTTTGGAACGGACATTATTAGGTTTATGTTCCTTTAGGTTTTCTTTAAAGCCGGTCTCTTGGGTACTCTGGAAGAAATGAGAGATGATAAGTTGGCACAACTCATCACTCGTACTCAGGCTTTGTGCAGAGGATTCCTAATGAGAGTTGAATTCAAGAAAATGATGGAGAGAAGGTAATTACTGTTAAAACTTTTTAAAATACAGTCTAAAAACATTTGGAAAACTGCTTATCTTATTCAACAATATTTTTCCCAAAGGGAAGCTCTCTTTATCATCCAGTACAATATCCGTTCATTCATGAATGTTAAGCACTGGCCATGGATGAAGCTGTACTTTAAGATCAAACCTCTTCTGAAGAGTGCTGAGACTGAAAAGGAGATGGCCAACATGAAGGAAGAGTTTGAGAAGACCAAGGAAGCCCTTGCTAAGTCAGAAGCAAGGAGGAAACAACTGGAAGAGAAAATGGTTGCTGTAGTGCAAGAAAAGAATGACTTATTGCTGCAAGTGCAATCGGTAAGATAAAACACAAAAGATAACAATTACTTTATGACATTGTTAATGGAAGTGATGCAATTGCTTTAATTTTCCATTAAGGAAGGGGAAAGTTTGGCAGATGCAGAAGACAGATGTGAAGGTCTCATAAAGAACAAAATCCAACTGGAATCCAAGATTAAAGAAATAACAGAACGGCTTGAAGACGAGGAGGAAAGCAATGCAGAACTGACGGCCAAGAAGAGGAAACTGGAAGATGAGTGCTCAGAGCTGAAGAAAGACATTGATGACTTGGAGCTTACCTTAGCCAAAGTTGAGAAGGAAAAACATGCCACTGAAAACAAGGTAATGGATGTACTAGGCAAACAATGCCATTTTAATACAAGATATACGATTTGGCACAATTATTGATCCTGTATCCTTAGGTCAAAAACCTTACTGAAGAGTTGTCTGCATTGGATGAGAGCATTGTCAAGATTACCAAAGAGAAGAAAGCTCTTCAGGAGGCTCACCAGCAAACTCTAGATGACCTGCAGGCTGAGGAAGACAAAGTCAGCTCTCTGACCAAAGCCAAAACTAAACTGGAACAACAAGTAGATGATGTGAGTGCCCTTACCTGTAATCTGTGAAATGCTAAATAATGGACCTCAGAAATATTATAATATTATTTATCATTAGCTGGAAGGGTCCTTGGAGCAAGAGAAGAAACTTCGTCTTGATCTTGAAAGAGCCAAGAGAAAGCTTGAAGGAGATCTTAAGTTATCTCAAGAAACAGTTATGGATCTTGAAAATGAGAAACAACAAGCTGAGGAAAAACTTAAGAAGTAAGTTTATTCATACCTATTCATATTTACTAGAAAATATGTTTCATGATGAATTTACTGACAAATATCTAAATTATGAATACAGGAAGGACTTTGAGATAAGCCAACTGCAAGGAAAGATTGAAGATGAGCAGTCTCTGGGATCTCAGCTGCAGAAAAAGATCAAGGAGCTGCAGGTATAGGAATGGAATGGGAGATTAGTAACATGGCTTCCAGAAATCTGTCAGACTGTATGTAAATAATTTATGGTTTAATAATAGGCTCGTATTGAAGAAGTGGAAGAGGAGATCGAAGCTGAGCGTGCTGCTCGTGCCAGGGTTGAAAAACAAAGGTCCGACCTCTCTAGAGAACTTGAGGAGATCAGTGAAAGGCTTGAAGAAGCTGGAGGAGCAACCTCAGCTCAGATTGAGTTGAACAAGAAGCGTGAGGCAGAGTTCCAGAAGGTGAGACGTGACCTGGAAGAGTCCACTCTTCAGCATGAAGCCACCGCCGCTGCCCTGCGCAAGAAGCATGCCGACAGTGCTGCTGAACTTGGGGAACAAATTGATAATCTCCAGAGAGTTAAACAGAAGCTGGAGAAAGAGAAGAGCGAGCTTAAAATGGAAATTGATGATATTGCCAGCAACCTGGAGAATGTCTCTAAATCTAAGGTACCAGAATCCATCTTTAGAAAGAAAGTACATTTTCTATGTCAGAAAACACTAATTAATACTAATATTGTGTTTTACCCTTAAAGGCCAACCTCGAGAAAGTAAACCGTGTTCTAGAAGATCAGCTCAGTGAAATTAAGGCGAAAGATGATGAGCACCAGCGTCTTATCAATGACCTCACAGCTCAAAGAGCACGTTTCCAGACAGAAAATGGTATATATAAGCCTTGAACTATTAAAGATGTTACCAGTTTAGAGGTTTTACCAAAATCTGGAATTTTTCCTTTGGTTTTCTGTGGTGGTAAAAAGTTTTCAATTTGTCATCCAGTTGCACTATTGCTGTTTTACTCATAATAGGTGAACTATCCCGTCAAGTAGAAGAAAAAGATGCTCTGATTTCCCAACTGACCAGAGGAAAACAAGGATTCACACAGCAGGTGGAAGAACTGAAAAGGCAACTGGAGGAGGAAACCAAGGTCTGTAAAATTATACATTTAAATGTACTATGTTTTAAATCTTATATAAATTATTTTTATGTATTTTAAAACATAATGCAGAGAGGGACTTGGTATACACATAGTATTTTTGTCAGTATTTATAACTTATTTTGAACAATATCTCTGCCAAAACAGTAATGTGCAAATTAGTTTTGGACCAATTCTGTAAAAATGTTTGCCAAAGTGAGTCTAAAGTGAGTTCCAAAAACTGACCAAAATACTGTTTTCGAAACCAGCCTAACAAATAAAAATTATTGAATACATATTTCTCATCAAATAGGCAAAGAACTCTCTGGCCCATGCTCTGCAGTCATCCCGCCATGACTCTGACTTGCTCCGTGAACAATATGAGGAAGAACAAGAGGCAAAGGCCGAGCTCCAAAGATCTCTGTCCAAGGCCAATGGTGAAGTTGCCCAATGGAGAACCAAATATGAAACTGATGCCATTCAGCGCACAGAGGAACTGGAAGAGGCCAAGTATGACTATATATCATGGTTTATATGTATAGCACAATAGGTGTGTATCTAGGGTAACTAATCTTCCCATTATACATTAATAGGAAGAAGCTTGCACAGCGTCTTCAGGATGCTGAGGAGCAAGTAGAGGCTGTAAACTCCAAATGTGCCTCCCTGGAAAAGACCAAACAGAGGCTGCAGGCTGAAGTCGAGGACCTGATGGTTGATGTTGAGAGGGCAAATAGCGCAGCTGCTGCTCTTGATAAGAAGCAGAGGAACTTTGATAAGGTAAAAACTGTTTGTAAAGTTTCCATGATCAATAAAAAAACAAGTAACCTCAGTTCACTTTGGAATAGAATGAGATTACAATTACATGGTTACCTTTGTGCAGGTCCTTACTGAATGGAAACAGAAGTATGAAGAGGGTCAGGCTGAGTTGGAATCATCTCTTAAAGAAGCCCGAAGTCTGAGCACAGAGATCTTTAAGATGAAAAATGCCTATGAGGAAGCATTAGAACAAGTTGAGACCTTGAAACGTGAAAACAAGAATTTGCAGCGTAAGCATTTTATACAAGCCATTAATGTCAGATAGATGTGGGCCCCACATCCTGGACTGACATATATTGGGAAACAGGGATTCTTAACTTGCCTGGCAGATATCAGCTGGGAGGGGGATTAATGGAGAGGTAGCTACACCTGTGTTTGTGGCTTTCTCCATTACCTTCTATGGTAATTAAAGCTATGTGACATCTGTTACAAAAAAACTTAGTCGTTAATTGTGACTGCTGTATACTCTTTAAGTATAACTGTTATAAATATTCCTAATTTTAGCAATGTCCTAGGCCAGTAGTGAGGGAATGAATATTTGCATATTTCATTGCAGAGGAGATTTCAGATCTGACTGAACAGATTGCAGAATCAGGCAAGTCCATCAACGAGCTGGAGAAATCCAAAAAGCAAGTGGAACAGGAGAAGGGAGATCTGCAAGCTGCACTAGAGGAAGCTGAGGTACAAATGCATGTTGGAGAATTTAAGAGATTAACTATGTTCAAGAGATCACAAAGACAAATTAAACTTGTTATGTTTTTTATAGGGATCTCTGGAACATGAGGAAGCAAAAATCCTTCGCATCCAGCTTGAGCTGAACCAGGTGAAATCTGAGGTAGACAGGAAAATTGCAGAGAAAGATGAAGAGATTGAACAGTTGAAGAGGAACAGCCAGAGAATTATTGACACCATGCAGAGCACATTAGACTCTGAGATCAGGAGCAGGAACGATGCTCTGAGACTGAAGAAGAAGATGGAAGGAGACCTGAACGAGCTAGAGATTCAGCTGAGCCATGCCAATCGCCAAGCAGCCGAGGCCCAGAAACAGCTCAGAAATGTGCAAGCACAACTGAAGGTAATGCCGTAGGTGCCAATGAAATTATACATCACTGCCGAGTGCAACTTTCCTAGTCAACAAAACTGTGATTAAAAATAAAAGCACATACTTTTCATACAGTAAAGCTTCCTATTTCTTTAATTTTAAGGATGCCCAGCTCCAGCTTGATGATGCCCTCAGGAGCCAGGAAGACCTAAAGGAACAAGTGGCTGTTGTGGAACGTAGAAATAACCTGCAACAGGCTGAGATTGAGGAGATCCGTTCTGCTCTGGAACAGACAGAAAGGTCCCGTAGGGTGGCAGAGCAAGAACTTCTGGATGCAAGTGAACGCCTTCAGCTTCTTCACTCCCAGGTATGACCTTATACTAACATGTTTTTCCTGGGTTAAATGTAATAGAGACAGAGAATTGAAGGATGTATATTTGTTTTTCTTAGAACACAAGCCTCATCAACACCAAAAAGAAGTTAGAGAATGATGCCAGTCAACTGCAAAATGAAGCTGAGGAAGCAGTCCAAGAAGCCAGAAATGCTGAAGAAAAGGCCAAGAAAGCAATTACTGATGTATGTTATAAATGTTCTAGAAATATATCTGCCAATATAAGTCATATAAGAAGAGTTTATTTCTGATGTTCTCATTTGCTTATAGGCTGCACTCATGGCAGAAGAACTGAAGAAGGAGCAGGACACCAGCGCCCACTTAGAGAGAATGAAGAAGAACCTTGACCTGACAGTGAAGGATCTTCAGCATCGTCTGGATGAAGCCGAACAGCTGGCGCTGAAAGGTGGCAAGAAACAGATCCAGAAACTGGAGGCCAGGGTAAGGCCTGGATAATTGCCTTCAACTTCACAAAACTTCGAAAGCAAAATTCCTTAAATACTGACTGTCTCCTTAGGTCCGTGAATTAGAGAATGAGCTGGACAATGAACAGAAGCGTGGTACTGAAGCCATTAAAGGAGTCCGCAAATATGAAAGAAGAGTAAAGGAACTTTCTTACCAGGTAAAGTGTTTTATTGGTTAGATCTGATTTATTTAGTATTATTTGATTGCTTTTAAAAAATATTATGTTTTTGTAGACTGAAGAGGACAGGAAAAATGTCTTGAGACTTCAGGATCTGGTAGACAAGCTGCAGCTGAAGGTCAAAGCTTACAAGAGACAGGCTGAGGAGTCTGTAAGTTGGCAAAATCCAAATTTCTTTCATAAATTAATCATCAAATGTCCTTAGTGGATTACAGTGTTGCATGTCTATTTTAATATGGTTTTATTAAATCACTTGTCTTATTAACTTCTTCCAGGAGGAACAGGCCAATGCCCATCTTTCCCGCTTCAGAAAGGTCCAGCATGAGTTGGAGGAAGCTGAAGAAAGAGCTGATATTGCTGAGTCCCAAGTCAACAAACTCAGAGCAAAGAGCCGCGACATTGGTGGCAAGGTACAAAACAAATATATACAGTCTAAATGTAGAAGAATTAGCACAGGATAGCCTCCAGTGTGGTGCACAATATCCACCAGCTTGCCAATGCTGGATTCAGTACATAGTCCCCATTCCAGGATACAGCACAAATCATGAGGTCCGATTAAATGCAGGCTTTAAAACTTTATTGCATCAGCGCATACAATATGTAACGTTTCAGCTAATAAGCGAACATCGCATATTGTATACTCTGATGCAATAAAGTTTAAAAGCCTGTATTTAACCGGACTATGTGAATGGTGCTGCATCCTGGAATGGGGAATATATATATATATATATATATATATATATACATATATATACATATATATATATACACACACACATGTCGTTACAAATGTTGTCAAACCACCTTTTTTCCACATAATAAAAACTTTGTCTGCTCTTTGCCTTTTCAGAAAGAAAATGAGGAATGAAGACTCAAGACTCACAAGAAAGGATAATGAAATTAGCAAAATGTAAATTTCTTTCTTTTCTAAGTCCTCCCTAAAGTCTCCCTGTATCAATAAACCATTTCTAGCTTTTGACAAAAGTGTCCATTTCATGATTTTTTATCTGAATGCACCAACACAAGTATTTTATTATCCTGCAACTGTTTTAGACATGTAGAAGATTTCAACTATAAAGGTCAAAAAATACATTTGAGTTTAACTCCTTAACTTCTCTATGATGAGGGGTCAGGAGCGAGGTGGTCCCGGCGGCTATAAGCTGCTATGGAACAGTGTATGCAGTCCCAAGTCCCAAGAAAACAAACATGGTACCGATAAAAACTACAGACCATGGTGAAAATGAGCCCTCACACATCCCCGTATACAGAAAAATCAAAAAAGTTATAGAGGTCAGAGGAGAACAATTTTAAATGTACAAATTTTCGTGCAAAAAGTAATTTTTTTAATAAATGACCACAAAATCAAACCTATATAAGTTGGGTATCATTTTAATTAGACCTACAGAATATCCATTTTTACTGAACAGTGGACTGCGTAAAAACGTTTTTCCACAAATAATTTTTTTTTGTTTCACCATAGATTTTGTGGTGAAACGATTGATGTCATTACAAAGTAAAATTGGTGGGGGAAAAACAAGCCCTCATACAGGTCTGTAGGTGGAAAACTGAAAGCGTTATGATTTTTAGAAGGTGAGGAGGAAAAAAAGAAAGTGCAAAAATTAAAAAACTCTGAGTCCTTAAGGGGTTAAAGAGCGAGTACATCCCAATACAAATGTTTTAATAGTCTGCAAACCTAACAGTGTACCATGACTAAACATGATCTACAAGGTTTTATAACCTCTACCTTAACCTCTGGTATGTTGTAATATCATCAGGGCAATGGCAGCAGCTTCCCTACCACCCTATCATTTCTGCTTCATTTAAGACCACTCATTCCTGATCTCTTCAGTGTACAGGCGAGGGGTCCTGGTTCTTAATAAAGAAACCAAGCTAGTGTATGGAGGCTTACAGACAAGGAAATATGCAAATCTGCTCTCCGGTGTCTTGGTATGCTTCTTCCTCGTCCTTCTTGTGTGCAGGACCATTTCTTCTTCATCTCTCCTGTGTATAAGACTATTTCTTTAGTTCAGTTGCCTGAGACATCTCTGTTCAAACAAACTTTTTTTTTAGTGAGAATTTAAGGTCTGCAGTCATTGTTGTATACCACAGATCTAAATGGTTTTACATGAAGCAGATAAAAACTTTTTAACACCTATAGTATAGTAAGAATAATTTTTAATTTTCCACATCTATTTTTCTCAGTCAGCAAGCATGAAAGTGAAACAAATACAGCCATGGGGGAAAAAAAATACCCCTCCCTCGATCCTGTATATATATATATGTTTTTTTTTTATCAGGGCCTAAATAACAAGTGCGTGGTCCTCACCAACTTCTAAACACAAACTGACAACCTCTAATGACAAAAGTAACACCATAACAAAAAAAACGGGAATATTAGGGTGCTGCTCATCCAATGGAATTAAATGGTTTAGTTAAATGAGCAGCACCTAAATATACCCAATTTTATCACATTGTGGCTGTAATAATAATGCTCCATACTGCAAGGACAACAGGAGGTTTTTTTTGGGGGGGGGGGGGGGGATGAGTACAGCAGCTGTCAAGTCTGGTTTACAACATTAAAGCTTTATATAGAGTTCTGCCTATATATATATATATATATATATATATATATATATACACACAACTTTGGAAGGGGAGTGAACTATTTAATAGGTTTTATAACAGAAAGCTTCAAATGTTACTACACTAGGAGAAACCCTTTCATGTGTTTGTTCTTTTTTGCATGTGCATGTTTAAAAAATAATTTCCACAATAGTTAAAAAGGTAATTAAATGGATTATCATATAAAAATATGACCCAAAATAGAGATTCACTCTCTTCTCTATTCTAGAGGACTCAAGGTGTCCTTGCACCACAAGCCCAGCCGTGTCTTCCTTTTACAAAATAAGCTGTTTGCATCCATCTCACATTTCATGTTGGTAACAAATTATTTACTGAGAAAGGAAGTATCCCCTTTAGATTCAAGGGGTGGTCCAGGAACAGAAAAACCTAGCTGCTTTCTTTCAAAAACAGTGCAAATGGTATTACAACTCAGCTCCCTTCACTTTAATAGGACTGAGCTACGATATCCAAGAAAGTGGAGAAAAATGACTTCAGCGTCTAAGTTAAAGTCCTTAAAAAGTTACATTTACAAATCAATAAAAAATAGTAAACAAAACAATTTATAAAACACACAACAAAATGCCAACATGTTTCGGACTATATATAGTTCTTAATCATGGCACTACCAGTACAAGCACAATAAGTAAAATTTTGTGCAAACAAGATTCATGTGATGGAGAGATATGCCCCCTAGTGACATACATGCCACATGATCAGGATAACCTGGACATTAATATCACATGATCAGGAGAACAAAGACATACAGAAATTCTGGATGCACGGTATAAATTGCATATATGCATACAAAGGAGAACAAATATGGAAACAGACAGACTCTGAAGCATAGGCGAGTCCATACACAGGGGAAAATACCCAGTGCAACAAAAAAATATTTGGCATGAAAAAACACAATATTCTGTAATAGAACTGTTGTGTAAGTAGCGTAGATGAATGAACAAGGGATATTGATGCATGCAAAGGAAAAATTAGAAATGTAGTGGAATATGTTAATGAGTAGAGATTAGCCAACCTGAATTTCGGGGTGACCGCGGCTCACAGAACTTGCAAACATGCAAAATCATTAACATGAGGGATGAGGAACACATGGCGCATAAGGTACCCAGAGGAAGCAGGAAGCACAAGGCCAGTGAAATGACATCAGGTTGACCAGCATTCCTTGCAACTATAACAAGATAACCCCAGTTTAGACAATGATTTGCTGGTTTATGTATCAGCTAACAGGCCAATAGAACACAAAGGGGTTAGGGACTTTTGGAGAGAAAGGAGAGGTTATGATAAGGATCAAAAAAGAGACCATAACACACCTTCATATCACTCTAATAACCCTCCTATGAAACTAAATAAGGATTTAGTCTCGCCAGTAAGACAAAAGGAAGATCCACCTTCATCATTTGTGACCCCTGTCCAAATAGGACCAACAACCAGACCGGTTGAATGTGCATCTTAATAATCCAACACTCCTATGCTCCGATTACTACAAGCTGGGTTGAGTTTTAAAAAGAAATATGAAGCCCTAACACAAAAGGGAGGAGATTCCCAAAAAACTTACCCACGAGTTCGTGCATACAGAAAACAGAAAAGGAATAAAGCCCCCCTAATACATTTATCGGTACAGGATGACCCAGAGATCAGGGAACTAGAAATAATAGCTGACAAAATAGAGGGAAACTTAGGAGGCGACATCGTCACCATTGATAATTCTGGTAGCTCATCTATGTTGGTACCTTTTCTACACAGAGACACTTTGAGTGTGACTAACCCCAATTCTTTGCTGTGCTTTGAGGATAGTATGCCACAAGAGAATGGGGATTTTTTAGGGGCAGGTTCAATAAAGCTTCATCCGTCACTAGCTCCCATCTTAGTACCACAGAAGCCCCAATCAAAATCCCAAAAAAGAAAAAAAGAGAAAGAGGCAGGAGAGGAGGTAAAAAGAGGAAAAACAACGGACCTGTAGAAAATCCTGATGGTGACAGTAAAGAAACAATAAATATATTTAAATTATCATCTTATGTATTGAACCCTTATGAATTGTTCCTGTTAAAAAGGGGACTGTCTTTTTGTCCTACCTATCAATCAGACCAATTCCTATTATTCTTTGATCTTCATAGGATCACCCGAAAAATCACCTTAATGGTCTATTCACATGTACAGTATTCTGTGCCGATTTGATGCACAGATTTGATGCGCAGGATTTTCTGCTGCAGATTTCAATGTAAACTGAATGACTGAACACAGCTTCAAATTCTGCGCATCAAATCTGCACGTCAAATTTGCGCAGAATACTGTATGTGTGAATAGACCTTTAAAAGTTTTTTTAATATACAACAAAGAGAGGAACAGATTATAGATCTGGATCCCCCAGAGAGTGCCTCGCCTTTTAATATAAAACATCAACCAGTGAAGACACCATCGTCTTTTTTCAGTACATTCACAAGGCCATTGCATAAGTATGTTCCATGATGCGGTAGCAGGAATTTAAAAAACTGTCCAAAAAAACAGGTAACTCCAACCTCCAAAAAAAAATGAAATTATTGCATTGAAAAACCTTCAAAAGAATAAAGAACTGGTATTTTGGTCAGCCGATAAAGGGGGCAGTTTGGTCATCATGAGTTATCAGCAATACCATGCAGAGGCACTCCGGATCCTCTCGGACAATGAATTTTATGGCTTAATAACTATAAATCCCTTTGTAGGGATCATTAAAGATCTCAATACTTTTTCCAAAAAGCACACCAAGAAAATATTCTCAGCAAACAGGAATATCAACTCCTTACTGTCAAAAATCCCAACCATCAATATTTTTATTCTCTGCCAAAAATTAATAAATCTCTTATGCAACCAACTGGGATGCCAATCATTGCCTGCACTAACTCACCTACAAGCCATTTAGCCCACTTTATAGATGTATTTTTACAGACGTATGTGCTAGCATTGCCCAGTTTCCTTCAGGATTCTTCTCAGCTGATACCCTGGGACTCCACGTTCATGATGGTGACATGTGACGTCAACTCTCTGATACCAATATTGAACACTCATGTGGATTGAATGCAGTGAAAAAATTCCTGGCTAATGATCCAGAAATGTCTGAAAAGCAGGGGCAGTGAAGGCCTTAAGAAAATTCTGAAGAACAATTTTTTCTCTTATAATAGTAATATTTACCATCAAAAGAAAGGCACCGCAATGGGGGCCGAAGGAGCCCCTGCATATGCCAATCTATTTATGGGGGCCTTTGAAACCCAGCACATATAGGATAATATCAGCCTAAGAGAGCAAATCATCTGCTACTATCGATATATTGATAATTTATTTTTTATTTTTAGGGGCCCAGAATAATCAACCCACCTTCTGTTGGAACAGCTAAATAAAAACCATAGGGGGATCTCATTTACCATGCACACCAACAAGAAATCAATAGAATTTTTGGATTTAGTGATCTTCCATGACAAAGAGCGGTTTGTCACGTCCATAAATAGTTACATTGATTTCTCCAGTAGCCATCATAATGAAGGGCTAACATTTTTCCCTATTCACAGTATAAAAGGGTGAGGAAAAACTGTACCGATAACCAAGTATTTAAGGAACAAGGTGATATTCTAAGAAAGAGATATACAGCTAAGGACTATCCTCCTCGATTATAAGCAGATGCCTTTAATAGCTCCTCCATAACTGCCATATGCTGTTAGTTGGACACACACCCTCAGCACTCCAGGCTGTACTTCCTGTGTTTGGGCTGCGGTCCAAAGTCTGTGTATGAGATGGGGAAAATGTGCTCTTGAGCTTTTTTAAGCACATTTAAAACATAGAAAACTTCATTTTTTTTAAACAAAGTATATTAGAAATATTTTTTATTTACCATAAGGAGTGCAATAGCAAAAATTAGTTTTAATGAGAGTGGCCATTTAAGCAGAATTGATATATTCTGAAGTTTCTAAAAGGCTTATTGCCAAAGCAACCTTTGATCACCTTTCAGAAAGCTCCATCATTGAAGAATTTGTTGGCTCCCAGTCCACTAAAACAACAAGTTAAAGAATCTGGGGGTTCAAGATTAGGAAGCTTCCAATGTGGCAAAAACCATTGTATTTGCTGCCAAAAAATAACACACAATTGTCAGTCTTTTGAAATTAAATATCATTTGACATGTGAGTCAGTATTTGTGATGTATCTGGTTCAATGCTGCTGCGGCCTACAATATGTAGGCAGAACTACACGGAAATTGAGAAATAGAATAAACAAACATAGGTTTAATGTAAAAACAGGGTTTCTTTTACACAGCTTGTCTAGGCATTGTACCACTAGTCACAAGGGAGTGAGAAACCTGTTTATGCTTACCCCTATTGATGCTGGCAGAAAAGACGAAAAAAGGAGGGATTCTGAAGAGCGCTACTGGGTGGGTATGTTGAATGAATATCAAAGAATGCCAGCAGTAACACAGGACTGATGTTTATTCAAATGATAGTTAAAATGATACAGGATAACGTGTTTCGGAACGCACTCACGCCTTCCTCAAGTCCACAAAATTTACTAGGGAACACATATACAAATGCAGTTGTTAATGAATACACAATAGTTCTCATGGGGTAGGGATCTCTTGTTATCATCACTGTGTTTGTATTGTGACCCTATCCCCAAATGATCTTACTGTGGTGTATGTATCGCTCCATGATACATTATATACTTGAAAGACAAAAAAAGAGCTTCACCAGTATTCAAGAGCTAATAAAACCATATACTTTATTTAAATTTCATTAAAACATCTATAACGCATGATATAAGTCTTTCTTTTAACAACTTCCAATACTAAAGTGCATGGAGGGGAAGGTACCAGTTGCTGAACCATATATTATGTACTTAGTAAATATATTAGAGGCATGTGATAGGTTAACCGCAATTACTCCATATAATAGTCTATTTTATGGATGGGCTACAAATCACTCCTTATAGAGACCCAAAACACCTATACTGTGTGTCCCTCTATCACAATCACATATGCATAAGTACAGTATTACGCTCACCCATTGTATCGTAGTCCAACTCCGGCACATCCCTCCACCACGTTTTGCCGTCTTTTTCAAGAGGTCATGACCTTTTCAAGAGGTCATGATGTCCCAAGCTCCCGACGCCGGCTCTAGCGTTCAGAACAGTTTGTTCCAAACGTTGAGCAGCGGAGTACCCCTTTAAACATGTCATATTTCATATATAGCTTTGTGCTAGCAGTGTACTGCTGCAATTCTTTTGCTTGTATTTGTAGTTCAGCCGCAGCAGCGTGCACCTGTATACTTATTTCATAAAATGGTTGTGTTTCAGAATGAGCTAACCAACTTCTACCTTTTTTTTAGATAGATAGATATTTCTTGAAGGAGAACCACACTCCACTCTGGTGTTTACAGGTGCTAGCTGGTATAGCCCGGGTAAGGCTCCCAAAGTATCCAAGGAAATTCAGCAGCACACTGATTTAGATGAAGAGTGTCAGGCTTTTTTCATCAAGTGGATTTGCGACGTTTCAACTGTCTCACACGGTCTTTGTCAAGCCTAGATAGATATATAGATATGATACAGGTAGATAGATGGGAAGGTAGATATGAAACAGAAAAAAATAACATAGATAGATATGGGTGATAGAGATGGGGGTACATACATATATAGATGCATGTTATTTCTCGGAGCACATACACATTTTCCATAGTAAAAAGCCAGCTGCAATATTTGCAATAATCCATATGTCACTAGTGCAGTAAATGAGATCATCGTCCATCTCCCACCATAGATAACACTGAAGGATACATCAGTGCCACATAAATGTTCAGTTATTTTTACTGAAAGTGTTGGGTGTCTATGGACGTTTATGGGGATGGGATCATTCCTTACCAGGAGAACAGTAATGCTGAGAGAGCAGAATGTCCTCTATAAAAACCCTCCAGCCACCTCCTTACTAGACATCCCTAGGTAAGTATTGGCTTCTATGTTCCCTGACTCCAGACAAGCTGCTGTCCATTTCTTTCTACCACTTCTTTTTATTTCCATTTCTTTAGAGGAGCAGAGAAGACCATTTTCATCAAAGAACAGCACTAACAGGTTGGTATTCGTACTAACAAAGCAGAATTATACATAATTAGTTAATGATGTACTTAGATGTACTTAGAATTTTGTGCTAAAAAAAAAATCTATTTTGCGCCAAAATTTCGTGCCAAAACTGTCATGGATAGTGTCAACCGCGGCACAAAACTCTTTAAAAATGTGGGCCATACTTTTCGCGCCAAAATTTTGGCGCGAAAAGTATTGCCCACCTTTTTAAAGAGTTTTGTGCCGCGGTTTACACTATCCATGACAGTTTTGTAAAAGTGGGCGTGTCCACGTATACTGTCTGCTTTACATGATATTTTCCAAGGGGTGAGAGTCCAATTTACTTCAAAAATTTCACACCAGCTTTTTCATGGTGTAGGAAGCACAGAAATGGTTGTAGTGTCCTTGTTTTGGGTTTTTTTCCTTAGTTTTTTGGTAAAAGGTGTTATTTAAGTAATTATTTAAAAAAAGAAATAATTATTATTGAAAAATGTTATTAAAAAAATTATATATATATATATTTTTTTTTTTCATAATTTTTGTCAGAAATGTTTTATTTATACAGTTATCGCTTGTCTGGGCACTAGTAACCATGGAATATTCTGTGAGATGTTTCCGCCAGGATGTAAAATTTGGCGCAAAAATCAGCAATTTTGGCAGCAAAATTGCCGAATGTGGCACCAAACTCTGCAATTTTGACGCAAAAAAAAATCCAATATGGCTGCAACAAAAAAAATTATTTTGGCGTGAAAAAAACAGAAGTGCTGCGAAAATGAATTTTCACATATTTTCAAAGCAGCACAAGAGACCTTTGAAAATGTGAGGAGAAAAAAAAAACCTGTGAATAATATCGCTGAAAAAGAAATTACAGTCGTTTTTGTGAATAATATGCATAATAATGTGTATAATATGTATAATAAGGCGGCAAACCAAATTTATACAATAGGTGAACAAATTTATACAATAGGTGAACTAACCTCACAGAGATAAATGGTGCCACATAGACATTTCTCATCTCTAAAGCAGATGCAGCAGTACCCCAGCTTCTGCAAAACAGTATACACCTAAGGTGCTAACTAAATGGTGGGGACCCCCCCCCCCCCACTCTTCAAAGAAAGAGGTTATGAGGTGTAATAATGAACTTCCTACTATCTATGTAAATGTTAGAACACACTTCAGAGTCATATGACCTGTCATAAATGTCAAGTCAGCTTATAGGTTTGTTCGGCAACTGCGGAAATGCTGAGATTCTGGTATTGGGACTATGCTTGGACTAAAGCGTGGACATATGGCGGTGCTCAGGCTATGAATAGTGTACAGGTAACAATTTGAAAAAGAGAAAATGAAAGCCGGCCACTCACCATTTGTCTTCAAGCTTCTTTATTATCCAAAAAATACTCACATAGCAAACTGGGGAGAGGGACATATACCGGGGGGGTACAAATAGGCAACAAGCTCCGTTTTGCACTATTAAGTGTTTCTTCCGGCCATTATGGCCGGAAGAAGCACTTAATAGTGCAAAACTGAGCTTTTTGCCTATCTGTACCCCCCTGGTATATGTCCCTCTCTCCAGTTTGCTATGTGAGTGGCTGGCTTTCATTTTCTCTCTGTCATAAATGCACTGGGACTGCTTTTATATGGTCAAAGAACTTCTTTACCACGTGTAGTAAGATTTTAGTTTACAGAAAGCGGTAAACTCAATATATAGAGTAACATATCACATAGAATAACAGAATTGATACAAACGTATATAAGTTATACCAACAACATGGCATGGGAGTGTGGGTTCAGCCACATGCAGCAACCGGAAAGCTGGAATATAACCTCAGACTCACACACAGATCTGATTCAGGATGCAGAAAAATATTCAGATATTGATAAATCCAACCTTTCTTTTCAAACTATTTATTTTTCCCATCCATTACAGATTGCCTCAGCCATGTCGGGAGATGGTGAGATGGCGATTTTTGGGGCAGCCGCACCTTTCCTGCGAAAATCAGAAAAAGAAAGAGTGGAGGCTCAGAATAAACCATTTGATGCCAAGAACAGTTGTTTTGTGGATGATCCCAAAGAGCTGTATGTCAAAGGTCTGATCACCGCCCGAGACAGTGGTAAAGTGACTGTGAAGACCGATGATGGAAGGGTAAAAATACAATTATTAATTTATTGCATGAAAGAAGGTTTACTACCATTAAATATTAAGTCAGTTTTAGATAGCAGTACGGTGAATCTTCTGAGATTGGGTTTTATTTACTTATAATAAATGGTGTAGAAAAGAGATCAAGGTTAATACTATTAATAATACCCCCCCCCCCCCACTGAGTGGATGGTGAACTATTGGTATATATAGTATGACATACCGTAGTTCATTTACTTAGTTCACTAATCCTCCAACTAAACCAAGTATCTTGTTCTCTCCAGGAGGTAACTGTTAAAGACAGCCAGGTTTACCCTCAGAACCCTCCCAAGTATGATAAAATTGAAGACATGGCCATGATGACCCATCTGAATGAGGCGTCTGTGCTGTATAACCTCAAAGAGCGTTACGCAGCCTGGATGATCTATGTAAGTCTTGTTTTATTCCCTTATGGTGAAAATCACAAAAGTAAAAAATCTGAATAACTTAAAGCCACCAAACGTGTTGTTGTGCCGTTGATATATCAAGGGATAATGTACCCTTTATTAGCGAAACAATTCTTTTTTAACTAAATAACTTATAATATAACATAAAATACGTACTCAGAATAATTACCTTATCTGTCCATTTCCAGACCTACTCCGGCCTTTTCTGCGTCACTGTAAATCCCTACAAGTGGCTGCCGGTGTATAACCCGGAAGTTGTTGCCGGCTACAGAGGAAAGAAGCGCATGGAAGCCCCACCACACATCTTCTCCATCTCTGATAACGCCTATCAGTTCATGTTAACAGGTCATTTTTATTGTCTACTCACATTATTCGACTTCTCTAAATTTCATCTGAATTGTGTATACAATTACTTATAGCTTCCTTTCTTTGCAAATTTCAGACCGTGAGAACCAGTCTATCCTTATCACGTAAATATAACATTTATTATATTCCAACCTTAATAGACTTGTTGCTATGATTAACTAACATTTTTCCCTTGTAACCAGCGGAGAATCTGGTGCTGGAAAGACTGTGAACACCAAGCGTGTCATCCAATACTTTGCGACAATTGCAGCTATTGGGGATTCAAAGAAGAAGGAGCCGATCAACAGCTTGAAGGTGAACCCCTAAGTTGTATCTTTGTATTGTGTATAAAAGCATGCTTGACTATACAGACTCAACGTATACAGGTACATCACAAAAATGTGGACATCAGAGATACAACCTGACTCAGATATTCCTTAACATTATCAGGGAACACTGGAAGATCAAATCATCCAGGCTAACCCTCTGCTGGAAGCCTTCGGTAATGCCAAAACTGTGAGAAATGACAACTCCTCTCGTTTTGTAAGTATTAACAATCTTACTGGTTTCTTCAAAATTTGTACAAGAGTTTTTATCCTAATGAAGATGCCATGTCACAATCCTTAGGGTAAATTCATCAGAATTCATTTTGGAACTACAGGAAAACTGTCTTCTGCTGATATTGAGACCTGTAAGTCTTCAATAAAAAAAACTGTATTGTAGTCCTTCAGTATTTGTCTTCTTTCCACCAATGACATGAAATATTACTCATCTACAGACCTGCTGGAAAAGTCCAGAGTTACATTCCAGCTTTCAGCTGAAAGAAGCTACCACATCTTCTACCAGATCCTGACAAACAAGAAGCCGGAACTCATTGGTAACTTTGCTTTATTTATATGTAACTAAGCAGAGACTTGTGTTACAGATGTATAGATTTATGAATGACATCTAGTAGTATCAATTTATAAATATGGATGTTGCTTAATATTCTTTTCTTTCCTAGAAATGCTTCTCGTCACTACTAACCCATATGACTTCCCCTACATCAGTCAAGGTGAAATTTCGGTTAAGAGTATTGATGATGAAGAGGAGCTGATAGCTACAGACGTAAGACAAATACCACATACGTTTCCTTAGACTCTTTTTTTTATATTGTTAGTGTTTTGGAGTATATAATGACACATATTTGTTTGCAGACTGCTATCGACATCCTGGGTTTCTCACCAGATGAAAAGGTTGGCATCTACAAGATGACCGGAGCAGTCATGCACCATGGCAACATGAAATTCAAGCAAAAGCAAAGAGAGGAGCAGGCTGAGCCTGAAGGCACTGAAGGTACTATAAATATTAAGAGAAAGAGAAGATCATCGACCGCTCACCCAGCAATCACACACCTTCTGTGCACGGATCCACCAGTCCCACCTCCGGCTCCAATAGTAGACAAAACGAAAATTATGTCCAGCACCAGGATGTGGATAAAAACGGGTTTCTTTATTTAATGTAGATAGCTACATAAATGAAATCTCTAGAGATTTCATGTATGTAGCTGTCTTCATTAAATAAAGAAACCCGTTTTTATCCACATCCTGGTGCTGGACATAATTTTCGTTTTGAAGGTACTATAAATATTCGGTGTGGCTCCTTTAGACTTACATCAGAGCAAAGTGAAAAGCCAACACTGGAAAACAACCACCCTCCAAGCGACCATCTGGGGTATCAGTTCAGAGCCACATACAATGATGAAAAACATGGTCAGAGCAGAAATAAAGGCCCAGAATATTTTACAGCTGCAATTTTATTTTAAGCACCCCAAAGAGCAATGTTTTACAAGTGCAGCTTGAAAAAGGCAACACTGCCAAAATGTTGCATCTTATGGTAGATAGAATAAAATTACAGCTGTAAGATATTCCGGGTTTCCATCTCAGTTGTGACTTCCACATGGTTCCTTTAGACTGTTTTATTCTGTTAATTAAAAATATCATTACCTCTCCCTTAGTTGCTGATAAAATCGCCTACTTGATGGGTCTGAACTCTGCGGATCTTCTGAAGGCTTTGTGTTATCCAAGGGTCAAAGTCGGCAATGAATTTGTCACCAAAGGTCAAACTGTTCAACAGGTAAAAAGTGCCAAAAAATTGACATAAATAATACAATAAAATATGAACAGTGTTTTGATTTAAACAATAATTGTCCTGTTTTTTTAGGTTTATAATTCCGTTGGAGCCCTCAGCAAGTCAGTCTTTGAGAAGCTTTTCTTGTGGATGGTCACTCGTATCAACCAGCAGCTAGACACTAAACAACCGAGACAGTTCTTCATTGGCGTCCTTGACATTGCTGGTTTTGAGATATTTGATGTAAGAAAAAATGTAAAGGAGTCATTGGGGTCTGTTTTTCTATTTACAAGTTTTTAATCTCTAATTTCTTATCATCTTCTCTAGTTCAACAGTCTTGAGCAGCTCTGCATTAACTTCACCAATGAGAAGCTGCAGCAGTTCTTCAACCATCACATGTTTGTCCTGGAACAAGAAGAGTACAAGAAGGAAGGAATCGACTGGGAATTCATTGACTTTGGTATGGATCTGGCTGCTTGCATTGAGCTCATTGAGAAGGTTGGTACTATTTTTATTTATTAATTTCTCCTAAACACAAGAAAACTGATATATATGACTGGTAATTTGTTGTTTTCTGCTCATAGCCCATGGGAATCTTCTCAATCCTGGAGGAAGAGTGCATGTTCCCCAAAGCTAGCGACACTTCCTTTAAGAACAAGCTCTATGACCAGCATCTCGGCAAGTGCAAGAACTTTGAGAAACCCAAACCTGGTAAAGGAAAGGCAGAAGCTCACTTCTCCTTGGTGCATTATGCTGGGACTGTGGATTATAACATCAGTGGCTGGCTGGACAAAAACAAGGACCCACTGAACGAGACTGTCATTGGCCTCTACCAGAAATCTTCAGTGAAACTTCTGTCCTTCCTCTATTCCAGCTATTCTGGATCTGATGGTAAGTACACAGCAGATAAGGCTGTTCTTTACAGTAGTTGTGTATTTGTGATTTTTTTATGTAATAATTTTATTTATAGCCCCAGATGCTGGAGGAAAGGGTGGAAAGAAGAAAAAGGGATCATCTTTCCAGACCGTCTCGGCTCTCTTCAGAGTGAGTTCTTCCTATGTGTCAAAAATAGACTATGCTTCTTTACTACACTAGTTATAGGGAAAACTAAATAGATATCCAAAGATGTATGAACATCTGCCTGTGGAATCCAGTAACAAGTACATTTTTCTCATTCCATAGGAAAACCTGAACAAGCTTATGACTAACCTGAGGAGCACTCACCCTCACTTTGTGCGTTGTCTGATTCCCAATGAGACCAAAACTCCAGGTAAATTTCTGCCATTAAATATTAACTGATTCTTCTCACACTTAAAGTTTTATTATTAATGATCTATATGTCTCCCTCTGCAGGTATCATGGAGAATCAACTGATCATCCACCAGTTGAGATGTAACGGTGTGCTGGAGGGTATCAGAATCTGTCGAAAGGGGTTTCCCAGCAGGATCCTCTATGGTGACTTCAAACAGCGGTAATTACCTGGTCATGACAAATAGTTAGTCATTTCTTGTAAAAGGGTCATCCCTGGTGAGCAAACTCCTCTTAAAATGAAAATAACCAGTGATCAAATGATCACTGCAGGCACTGTTGTTATAACCCTGGTGTTCCGGTTTTACCACAGAGAGATGCTCTTTATGGTCACTTGACATTCATCATTACTGACCATTAAAATGAACAAATGACCATGTTATAGTTGGTTTCATTGAGTATGTCTGCAGAGAAGGGTCCCAAGTGGGATTTTGAAGGGAGAAGGTGATACGACTCTTTTAAGTATCCCTAGAACCCAATCTGTTACAGTATCTGGAATTCACCTATTTGTCCTTAAACTAACACGTTTATTTATCCATGGGTCATCACAGTTACAAGGTCCTCAATGCCAGTGCAATTCCAGATGGGCAATTTATCGACAGCAAGAAGGCCTCTGAGAAACTCCTTGGCTCTATTGACGTGGATCATACCCAGTACAAGTTTGGACACACTAAAGTAAGGATTACTTTTTGTTTAACAAATATAATTATTTTACTTGTGTTTTGGAACGGAGATTATTAGGTTTATATTTCTTTAGGTTTTCTTTAAAGCGGGACTCTTGGGTACTCTGGAAGAAATGAGAGATGAAAGGTTGGCACAACTCATCACTCGTACTCAGGCTTTGTGCAGAGGATTCCTAATGAGAGTTGAATTCAAGAAAATGACAGAGAGAAGGTAATTACTGTTAAGATTTAGATTTCAATATACAATCTAATGAAAATTTGAAAAACAGTTTATTATAAAACATCTTCTTTCTCATAGAGAATCAATCTTTCTCATCCAGTACAATATCCGTTCATTTATGAATGTTAAGCACTGGCCATGGATGAAGCTGTACTTTAAGATCAAACCTCTTCTGAAGAGTGCTGAGACTGAAAAGGAGATGGCCAACATGAAGGAAGAGTTTGAGAAGACCAAGGAAGCCCTTGCTAAGTCAGAAGCAAGGAGGAAACAACTGGAAGAGAAAATGGTTGCTGTAGTGCAAGAAAAAAATGACTTATTGCTGCAAGTGCAATCGGTAAGATAAAACACTAAAGATAACAATTTATGACATTATTAATGGAAGTGATGAAATTGCTTTAATTTTCCAATAAGGAAGGGGAAAGCTTGGCAGATGCAGAAGACAGATGTGAAGGTCTCATAAAGAACAAAATCCAACTGGAATCCAAGATTAAAGAAATCACTGAAAGGCTTGAAGACGAAGAGGAAAGCAATGCAGAACTGACGGCCAAGAAGAGGAAACTAGAAGATGAGTGTTCAGAGCTGAAGAAAGACATTGATGACTTGGAGCTAACTTTGGCTAAAGTTGAGAAGGAAAAGCATGCCACTGAAAACAAGGTAATGGATTTACTATCCTTCCCAACCAATGTCATTTAATTAGAAATAATACAATTCAACACAATTATTGATCCTGTATCCTTAGGTTAAAAATCTTACTGAAGAATTGGCTGCTTTGGATGAGAACATTTCTAAGATTACCAAAGAGAAGAAAGCTCTTCAGGAGGCTCACCAGCAAACTCTAGATGACCTGCAGGCTGAGGAGGACAAAGTCAGCTCTCTGACCAAAGCCAAAACTAAACTGGAACAACAAGTAGATGATGTGAGTGCCCTTACCTGTTATCTGTGAAATGCTAAATAATGGACCTCAGAAATATCATAATATTATTTATCATTAGCTGGAAGGGTCCTTGGAGCAAGAGAAGAAACTTCGTCTTGATCTTGAAAGAGCCAAGAGAAAGCTTGAAGGAGATCTTAAGTTATCTCAAGAAACAGTTATGGATCTTGAAAATGAGAAACAACAAGCTGAGGAAAAACTTAAAAAGTAAGTTTATTTTTACCTACTCAAATTTACTAGGAAATGTGTTTTATGAGGAATTTACTGACAAATATCTAATTTATGAATACAGGAAGGACTTTGAGATAAACCAGCTACAAGGAAAGATTGAAGATGAGCAGTCTCTGGGATCTCAGCTGCAGAAAAAGATCAAGGAGCTGCAGGTATAGGAATGGAATGTAAGATTATTAGAATGTCATCAAACATATAGCAAGTTGGCACTGCATCCGTGCAAATGGAACATACCCCGCAGCTCCACACCATATGATAACCAGCTTCACTGTTTTCCCATGGTGCTCAAATCAGAAAAAAACTTTTTCCACATGGCAAAAAAAGTTAAAAGATGGCACTCACATATATTCTTGAGAAAGTGCTATTGTTAGCGTGAAACGGCCCGTTGGCCAGCCTGTATATATGACCTGACTGTTCAAATAAACGCATTGGACACTGACGATATGTGAATGCCATATTTTACCTTTTTATTGGCAAAAGATTATTAACATGGCTCCTGGAAATCTGTCAGACCATATGTAAATAATTTATGGTTTAATACTAGGCGCGCATTGAAGAAGTGGAAGAGGAGATCGAAGCTGAGCGTGCTGCTCGTGCCAGGGTTGAAAAACAAAGGTCCGACCTCTCTAGAGAACTTGAGGAGATCAGTGAAAGGTTTGAAGAGGCTGGAGGAGCAACCTCAGCTCAGATTGAATTGAACAAAAAGCGTGAGGCAGAGTTCCAGAAGGTGAGACGTGACCTGGAAGAGTCCACTCTTCAGCATGAAGCCACCGCCGCTGCCCTGCGCAAGAAACATGCCGATAGTGTTGCTGAACTTGGAGAACAAATTGATAATCTCCAGAGAGTTAAACAGAAGCTGGAGAAAGAGAAGAGCGAGCTGAAGATGGAAGTTGATGATATTGCCAGCAACCTGGAGAATGTCTGTAAATCTAAGGTACAAGAATCAATCTTTACAAAGAACGTAATATATCTATGTCAACAATACAAACAAATGTTTGCTAACATTGCCTTTTTCTTTTAAGGCCAACCTTGAGAAAGTGAGCCGTGTTCTAGAGGATCAGCTCAGCGAAATTAAGGCAAAAGATGATGAACAACAGCGTCTTATCAATGACCTCACAGCTCAAAGAGCACGTTTCCAGACAGAAAATGGTGCGTATAAAACCTCAAACAGTTAATAATGGGAAGTTTAAGATAGAACTTTTCCCTTGGTTTGCTTTGGTGTTTTGGGTTACACTATTGCTGTCCTATTTCACATTAGGTGAACTATCCCGTCAACTAGAGGAAAAGGAATCTCTGATTTCTCAACTGACCAGAGGAAAACAAGGATTCACACAGCAGGTGGAAGACCTGAAGAGACAACTGGAGGAGGAAATCAAGGTAAGCAAAATGAAACTTTTGATATCTCATCTACAGCCTACAAAATCTAATTTCTAAATGTGACTAAATCTAAATTTATTTTAGCCTTATACACAAAATCTAACTTTCTATGTAGGTATATAACTTAATACATACATAATTTACATACAATAGGCCAAGAACGCTCTGGCTCATGCTCTGCAGTCAGCTCGTCATGACTCTGATTTGCTCCGTGAACAATATGAGGAGGAACAAGAGGCAAAGGCCGAGCTCCAAAGATCTCTGTCCAAAGCCAATGGTGAAGTTGCCCAATGGAGAACCAAATATGAAACTGATGCCATTCAGCGCACAGAGGAACTGGAAGAGGCCAAGTATGACTATATATCATGGTTTATATGTATAGCACAATAGATATGGATAACTTATCTTTCAACTATTTTCTTACAGGAAGAAGCTTGCACAGCGTCTCCAAGATGCTGAGGAGCAAGTAGAGGCTGTAAACTCAAAATGTGCCTCCCTGGAGAAGACCAAACAGAGGCTTCAGGCTGAAGTTGAGGACCTGATGGTTGATGTTGAGAGGGCAAATAGCGCAGCTGCTGCTCTTGATAAGAAACAGAGGAATTTTGATAAGGTAAGATCTGCATATAAAGTCACCATGCCCAGTGAACTAGCAACCTCAGTTCACTTTGTCAAAGAATGAGATTACAAATACATGGTTACCTTTATGCAGGTCCTTATTGAATGGAAACAGAAGTATGAAGAGGGTCAGGCTGAGTTGGAATCATCTCAGAAAGAAGCTCGAAGTCTGAGCACAGAGATCTTCAAGATGAAAAATGCCTATGAGGAAGCTTTAGAACAAGTTGAGACCTTGAAACGTGAAAACAAAAACTTGCAACGTAAGCACTTTACATTGCATGTAAGCCAATAATATCACCTATGGGAAATACAGGGACCCTGAACCTTTCTGGTGGGGCAGATACTGGCCACTACATTCAGAGGGAGAAAGAAAGGAGAGGTTTCTACACACGTGTGGCTGTCTCCATTTACCTTTATGGTAGCTTTAGGACCTACAGAGTAATATGTGGGTAAGTCTTTAAAGACTTGCCTACATATTACTCAGTAGTTCCTAAAGCTACCATAAAGGTAAATGGAGACAGCCACACATGTGTTATCCTTTAATGTTCAACACTGCACACACTTTAAAGAAGTTGTAAGACGATAAAACCTATTTTGAATTGTTTAATAAATAAACATATATTGGTGAATATATTTATTTTACTACCTTTCCGTGATCGTTTATGCTTTCCTGCTGCTTTTATTATATATCCTGTAATGGATTTCTTCTGGACAACACCTTCAAGCATAATTAGTACCAATCCCTATATAAACTAACCCATGGGTTCTTATTATCTATGCCCAGGCCAGTAGTAATGGAATGAACATAAGTCTGTTTTATTACAGAGGAGATTTCAGATCTGACTGAACAAATTGGAGAATCAGGCAAGTCCATCAACGAGCTGGAGAAATCTAGAAAGCAAGTGGAACAGGAGAAGGGAGATCTGCAAGCTGCACTTGAGGAAGCTGAGGTTCAAAATCATTTTGGAAAATCAAAGCTCTTCAAAAATGTTCAATAGATCAGTTAATCACTAAAAAGCTTGTTATGTTCCTTATAGGGATCTCTGGAACATGAAGAAGGAAAAATCCTCCGTATCCAGCTTGAGCTGAACCAAGTAAAATCTGAGGTTGACAGGAAAATTGCAGAGAAAGATGAAGAAATTGAACAGATTAAGAAAGGCAGCCAGAGAATTATTGACACCATGCAGAGCACATTAGACTCAGAGATCAGGAGCAGGAATGATGCCCTGAGACTGAAGAAGAAGATGGAAGGAGACCTGAATGAACTAGAAATTCAATTGAGCCATGCCAATCGCCAAGCCGCCGAATCGCAGAAACAGCTTAGAAATGTGCAAGCACAACTGAAGGTAATGCCATAGGTGACAATTAGATTATGCATCACTGCTGACTGCCCCTTTGTTTAGTCTAAATATTTTTTGCAGCATTGAGAAATCAAGGATACATACTTTTATTATATTAAATCTATCTAACTTTAAGGATGCCCAGCTCCAGCTCGATGATGCCCTCAGGAGTCAGGAAGACCTAAAGGAACAAGTGGCTGTTGTGGAACGTAGAAATAACCTGCAACAGGCTGAGATTGAGGAAATCCGTTCTGCTCTGGAACAGACAGAAAGGTCCCGTAAAGTGGCAGAGCAGGAACTTCTGGATGCAAGCGAACGCCTTCAGCTTCTTCATTCCCAAGTAAGACGTTCTGCTAGTATGTTGTTCCTGGGTTAAATATAATGGTGGAGATGGAAAACTGTAGGATGTCTCCTTTTTTTTTTTTTTTACTTAGAACACAAGCCTTATCAACACCAAAAAGAAGTTAGAGAATGATGCCAGTCAACTGCAAAATGAAGTTGAGGAAGCAGTCCAAGAAGCCAGAAATGCAGAAGAAAAGGCCAAGAAGGCAATTACTGATGTATGTAATACATGTTCTATAAATATATCTGCCAATATACAGTAATTTATATTAGAAGCTTCTATTTCTGATATTCTTTCATATGCTTATAGGCTGCACTTATGGCAGAAGAACTGAAGAAGGAGCAGGACACCAGCGCCCACTTAGAGAGAATGAAGAAGAACCTTGACCTGACAGTGAAGGATCTTCAGCATCGTCTGGATGAAGCCGAACAGCTGGCACTGAAAGGTGGCAAGAAACAGCTCCAAAAACTGGAGTCCAGGGTAAGGCCTGGATAATTGCCTTCAACTTCACAAAACTTGAAAGCAAAACTTCTTAAAGGGGTAGTCCAGGAAAAAAACTTATATATATATATATATATATATAGTAAATTTGAGTAGCCGTATTAGTCCAGTGATGCAGATGCAAATCATAAAATGTTGCAGTATCTTGTAATACCTTTTTTATTGGACTAACAGAATTTTGTAGAGACAAGCTTTCGGGATTCTTCCCTTTATCAAGTCCTCCCTTTATCAAGTCCAAAGCAAATCAAATTCATCAAGTCCAAAGAGATTTGCTTAGGACTTGATAAAGGGAGGAATCCCGAAAGCTTGTCTCTAGAAAATGCTGTTAGTCCAATAAAAAAGGTATTACAAGATACTGCAACATTTTATGATTTGCATCTATATATATATATATATATATATATATATATATATATATATATATATACATATATATATATATATATATATATATATATATATATATATATTAATTAACTGGCTCCAGAAAGTTAAACAGATTTGTAAATTACTTCTATTAAAAAATCTTAATCCTTCCAGCTGTTGATTGGGCCGATGCCCGGCATTAACCCTTTAGACGTCACGCTCAAAGCTGATCGCGGTGTCTAAAAAGAAAGTGAAAGTGTCCCAGCAGCTCAGAGGAGCTGATCGGGAATATCGCGACATAATCGCGATTTTCCGATCAGTTTACCGGACGACGACAGGGTCCTCACCTGCCTCTTCATCGTCCGTTCGGCGATCTGCTGTTCCTAGCCTGTGCAGCTGGCCAGAGCAGCAGATCACAGGTTACACTGATCAGTGCTTTGCTATGACAGAGAACTGATCAGTATATGCAGTCAGAATATTGCATGTTTTAGCCTGCTGTGGGGCTGAAATAATTTTTTTTTTAAAGTGTAAAAAAAAAAAACACTTCCCTAATAAAAGTCAAAATCCCCCCTTTTCCCATTTTTTAAGTGAAATAACGTAATAATAAAAAAAATCATATGTGGTACCGCCGTGTGTGTAAATGTCCGAACTATTAAAATATAAGATTAGCTAAACAGGACGGTCGATGGCGTACACGTAAAAAAAATACTAAAGTCCAAAATTGCGCATTTTTGGTCACTTCATATACCATTTTAATAAAAATCGATCAAAAAGTCCCATCAAAACAAAAATGGTACATATAAAAACTACAGACCATGGCGCAAAAAATGAGCCCTCATATAGCCCCGTATGCGGAAAAATAAAAAGTTTAAAAAGTTATAGGGGTCAGAAGATCACAATTTTAAACCTACTAATTTTGGTGCATGTAGTTAGGATTTTTTTAAAGTAGTAAAATAAAATAAAACCGACATAAATTGGTTATCCTTGTGAGTGTATGGACCTACAGATTAAAGATCTTTTACCGATAATTGCACTGTGTATAAACGGAAACCCCCAAAAGTTACAAATTAGCGTTTTTTCTTCCTATTTTACCCCACAAATATATTTTTGGGGGTTTTGCGGTAGATTCAGTTATTAAATGATTTATGTCATTACAAAGTACAATTTGGGGTGCAAATGAAATTGCAAAAACGAAAAATGGTCCTTAAATGAAAATGGGCTTAGTCCTTAAGCGTTTAAATACTGATGGTCTCCTTAGGTCCATGAATTAGAAAATGAGCTGGACAATGAACAGAAGCGTGGTACTGAAGCCATTAAAGGAGTCCGCAAATATGAAAGAAGAGTAAAGGAACTTACTTACCAGGTAAAGTGTTCTTTAAGTTAGATGTGATTTATTAAGTATTATTTGATTGCTTCTAACAATATTATCTTTTTGTAGACCGAGGAGGACAGGAAAAATGTCTTAAGACTTCAGGATCTGGTAGACAAGCTGCAGCTGAAGGTCAAAGCCTACAAGAGACAGGCTGAGGAGTCTGTAAGTTGGGGAAAATGCAAAATCCCTGAATAAAGTGATCATCCAAGGTCCTTTGTAGAGTACATTGTTGCATATCTATTTTATTTTGGTTCTATTAAATTACTTTCAGGAGGAACAGGCCAATGCCCATCTTTCCCGCTTCAGAAAGGTCCAGCATGAGTTGGAGGAAGCTGAAGAAAGAGCTGATATTGCTGAGTCCCAAGTAAACAAACTCAGAGCCAAGAGCCGCGACATTGGTGGCAAGGTACAGGACAATGTTACACAGCAAATGTATTACAATTTCTGATTTTCCACATTGTGAAATCTTGGTCTTTTGTCTTTTCAGAAAGAGCGAGAGGAATAAAGACTCATCCACAAGAGAGGATACTGAAATTTGCAAAATGTAAATTTCTGTTCCCAGTATGAATAAACCTCAATTTTTTGCTTTTCACAAAAGTGTTTCTCTTTTGTTATTTCATATTATTTGTTTTCCTGAAATAGTTTCGGACATGTAGAAGGTTTCAATTGTATGCTTCAAAATGGATAGTTGAAATCACAAAGTAAATAAAAATGATGACTGTTTTCCTTTAAGAGCGAATAGAATATAATTTTTTTTACAATGTTTGTAATTTTGTTGCACCACATACATCATGTATGTGGTGCAACAAAATTACAAATATTGTAAAAAAAATTACATTCTATTCACTCTTAAAGATGAAAATGAAATGTATGGTATGTATTTATTGGTGAATGATTTAAGTAGTACATCATCTACTACTAAAATCATTATTCACTAATAAATTTCAGTTTTCATCTTTTTTAAACATCAAATGCATATCTTCTATTAAATATAATTTCATGGATAGTCTCAAGAATAAAAATATTTTAAAAGTCAGCTAACTATGAATGAACTCTTGGTAGTTGGTACCTTTTGTATGTTGTTATCATCCAGGCTATTATAAAACTCATTACTCATCTCTCCAATGCAGTAGTATACATAGAAAGAAAAGGGCCCCATAGCAAATATCCATAAAGGCCCCTTATGTCATATTTCTGTCAGGACAGTAACATCTGGTGTTTCTTTCCCTTTGCTTTCCATTACCCATTGGCCAATTCCTTCTCCATTAATTTGCTAACAATACAATTCCCTGGAGAGAGTAGTTGTGCACAGTTTCTTACCAATAGAAAAAGGAGTGGGACCAACCAAGGCGGGTCCCCTCTTTCCAAGTGTCCCATAGCATCAGCTTGGTCTACCACTATAGTATGTAAGCCCATGCTCCTGCATTTATGACCCCTCCCCCCTTATCTCTTCTTTGTACAAAACTACTCCTATTTCATATCTCCTCTGTTCAGGAAAGAGGGATATTGGTTCTCATTGAAGAGACCAAGCTAGTATATGGGGACTTACAAGCAGTACCCCATGGGAAATATGCAAATTATCTGTCCTATATGTATGATTACTCCTTCCTTATCTCTACTGTTTTACTTTAATGTAAAATTAAAACAACAAAAGAGAACTCACCTTCCTACCACGCCCACGCAGAGCCATTCTGTTTCCAGTCTGCGTCCGGGCCGCCAGGATGTCTATGTCATGGCACTGGTGGCACAATTATATGACATCATCGGGTCGCCAGCGACGTGACAGATGTTAAGTGCAGCCTCTGGATGGGTGAGTGGCAGGGCTGGGAGCCTTCAGCTCTTAGCTCCGCCACTCTGTAACTGCTTCACACAAGGTCCTGACTTAGTGTCAGCACCTTATGTGAGTGAGCGGCCGCACACGGGCCGGCCCCTGACGGCCCACTGTGAGGTCGGCCTACCGGAAATTTTCCAGGTATCCCGATAGGCCAGATCAGCCCTGTATGCAGAACTGTGCTTTTGTCAACTCTCCTATGTTTCAGGCTCCAGATCCTCTATATTCCACACCGTTTTTCCCTTACCTTTTATTTACCCCAGACCACATCTTCATCAGGTCCCACATGAATCCATTGTCCCCCAAATTAGTTGCCAGAGACACCTGTAGTCAAAATCCTTTGCAGAGTGGAATGAAGGTCTAGAGTCATTGTGGAATATTACAGATCTGAAACATTTGAATATAGACGTTATAGAAAAATCGGCGGGTAGGAAAAAGAAATGCACCCTTTAAAATTCCACACTTATTAAGTAGATAATTAAAGGGGTTGTCTCACGAAGACAACTACAGTTCATATGTATTGTTTGGCCATATGGGCATCATGATAGGGGAGGCGTTCCCCTCTATGAACCAACCTGGGAAGTCAATCTGTTTTACAAAGACATTAAAATCCAGCCATGGCTTTTCCCTAGAAATGTTTGCCTAGGCTTCTGGAAACAGGATCGAGGGTGATCAACTGATTGCTTCAACAACTGCCCTTTGAAAGGAATTTTTTTACTATTAGACAACCCCTTTAAATGCAGAGGATTAGGGAATAATCAGAAGGTGTGACTACTCCTACAAACCACAACCTTTATTAGTTCTTGTGCTCTTAGATGTCTACATAATGACAAGAAGGACATCAACCATGACCTCAGAGAGAACTATTGCTGCTCATCAATCTCAAAAGGGTAATAAGGTCATCTCAAATGTTTTGTAATTCACTGTTCTACAGAGAGAAGAGCCTTACAGAGAGTTACCAAACCTTCCAGCAATGTGTACCTATTCAATGTATTGTAATAAATAATGGCATACAGAAACCAGGACAATATATGGCTACTTCTGTTTGCTGCTATCTTCTGAGAACAGAGCTTATAGTATCCAGGAGCCAGGATGAATGTCACAAGCAGAAGCTGCCAAAAAGGGGATACAAGGAAGAGTTGCGACTATGCTATTAGAAGTTAACATGAGATGCTGTAAGTCTCAAGAGACCAAGCTTCAGTTTGCTCTAATACTTAATACGTTCCACATTTACTGGACAGGATAATAATTTCACCAAGTTCACCAAGAAATTGACATAAAAAGTTACATAAAAAAGCAAAGGTTTGGGAATGGCCAAGTAAGTGTTCAGACTCAACCCCATTGAGCTGCTGTGGCGGGACCCGAAGGGGACTGAACTAAATGTCCTTGAATATCAATGAACTTGAAATTATAGAAAAAAGTCCAAAATTAAACTGAATATAGGGCATACATTTCCAATCAGGATTCTAGATCTTAAAAACAATAACTACATTGATATGTTTTTCAATTGATTAGGACAAAATAATTGGTTACATGGACCCCGATAACATAGTATTACGGGAGGGTGAACTGCCTTTTTCCCATGACTGTTTCATTGATTTACAGAGTTTAAGTCAGCAAATTTGAGCTGTACAACATTTAAAGCTCTGCCCCTTTGAAGCCAGAACTGATAGGAAATGTGTTTTAAGGTGATAACAGCAAATGTGTACTATATGCCTTTTAGGGGTTGATTGGCCACTTTTAAAACCACTCAGAATTGTGTGCAATCAGAAGAAAGCTCCCATATAAACCTGACACTGGATGGGACACCATGACTACTAATGTTTTTCAAGAGATGTTGCCGCTGCTTTTTCCTGTCTCCTCGTCTACTGCCTCCATAGCCTTCTTCAATGCTTGTGCCAGCTCAGCCTAAAGAATACACAATTACTGGCTTTTTGTGAAGGGCATTGCCAATTTTATACCTTTTGTAATTTTTGCTATGAATGCTCAATCTGTAGTGGCACTTACTTCACACACCGTTGTCAGCGACATTCCACCCAGTCCTACCCTCAAAGTCAGAGTAAGCCCAAGCACATCGGTAGGCATCCTCTAAATCTGCTGTGGCTTGACATCTACCACAAGAAAAGGGAGGCCAGTCTGATTATTATGGGTTAGTGTTTCAGTACTTTGTGTCCCCCTGCTTGGCCTTACCCTTATTTTGCTAACAATTTGCTTTCTGTTAAAGGATACCCCAAGGCTGCTAAGAGGATAGTAAGTTGAGGAGCTAAATTTGGGACGCATAGGGACACCTTCAATACACTGCCTTTTCCAACCCTTCGATATTGTCCCTAAGAGGGAGACTGGTAAGTTTCCCCTTGTTCCTCACCTTTTGGCATCTCAGTGAATGATGATATAGAGAAAGATTTGTCTCTCATTTCATGTTACCTTCGACAGAGCTGTAACCTTGGTTTGTGTTGCAGGATTGGGTAGTGCTTATGTAAAGGTCTTATCATTTTGATTTTTATCCATCAATGAGGACTGTGTCCACCTTCTTGGTTGTCAGCTAGATGGTTCTTTCTTTTAGAACATGTGTCTACCCATGTGGTATTCTATTTCTTATGGTAACTTCTAAGTTTCTGGTTGCTTCTTGGAGTGGGTAGTTTGTTGCGAGTCCAGTTCCTTGGAAATTTAATACTACATAGATTACTTTTTCTTTGTAAGCCTAGCCAGTTCATTAAAATGTAAATTTTTGCTTTCCACTTTCCAGTACCATTCTAACTGCTTTGGCCTTCCTTTATCTGCTGAGAAGATCATTAGCCTCATACAGGTTTCTCATTCTTATGTTTAGAAATCGATTTATTGCATCTTCCCATTGACAAGATTGTTGGATTATATGAAAAGGATGCATTATATATATAGTCCTGCAACGTGACAATTAAACAAATATAATGAAAAGGATGCCTTATATATATATAGTCCTGCAACGTGACAATTAAACAAATATAATCTCATCATGTTTTACTGGATTTTGCCTGCTGGCTGTGTTTTCTATAGACATTTATCCCTGGTAACAGCTGTTCTGCATTTCTTCTTCCTAACTTTATTCTGTTCCCCTCAAACTTCCAAACTGGTTCCTGCTAATATCTATATGCATGCGGGCCTGTGTGTGGTCATGTTATAGTTTAAGATTTAGTTTTGCATTTTCACATTTACAGATCCAAGACTGACATCTTTGCCCATGGATCCTGGGTCCCTATACAGCGGTTGTCACTTTGTCCACTTTTGGCAGTGCATAGCAGTTAGGCATTGACAATTGGAGGGTGACAACCTGACCCTTTTGCTTCAGCATGAAGTTGGCCTGGACATTCTTCAATCCGGCCTGCAAAAAAGGGTTGGCAAGTCCCTTTTTCTGTTAAGGGAGAGGTTGCAGTATTGCATATGGGTTTAAAGGAGCTATCCACCACAAGGTGATTTTCGTATGTACCTGGCAGACAGTAATGGACATGCTTAGGAAGGATCTGCGCTTGTCTTGGGGCTAAATGGCTATGATGTGAGATTACCTAGCTGTTTGTGAACACGGGTTTTTCCTGTTTGACTTTTCTTTTTTTTACTACAAATTCCACAATTCCATTTTCCTCCCTCCCACACATCAGCCACCCCACCCCTTAAAACATAAATGAGCTGCATCCATTCAAATCAGAGTGGTTTTCAATCAGGGTGCCTACAGCTGTTGCAGATTGATCTCTCTCCTACCATGCGATCGCTCCACCCATTGAAGCAGACAGGCTCCCTGTCATCAGCTGACTAGTGAGTCAGGTCTCGTCCGCATTGCAAGCTGGGAAAAATCTGAGACAGCACTCATTTTGTATGCTGGTAAAAATAAATATTGGAGTGAAAATCACAAAAGAATTGTGAGAAAACCGTCACACACAGATACAGACACTATATTATGGACTACACTAACTTTACAGCCCCTGTAGCATAGTCAAATAAAAAAAAAATCCTGGAATACCCCTTTAAGCATCCTCCATGGTGGTGGCTTGTCCTTGTAATGAGTATTTTAAGTTACCACATTATTCCACCTTCACAATGGGTTAGCATTACAATAAAGGTATAGTTGTTTAAAATAAATATAACTTTTCAAAATATATGGATAGTGCCTTTTTTGTCTGATGTAATTTATCAGTTAATAATTGTTGTGGCTGACCTATCTCTGATCACGGCTTAGTAATGGGAACCATGATGTCTGGAGTAGAGAACGAATCCATAGAGACCGCTGATTGGCTGCAGCGGTCACGTGACCTCTGCTCCTACAGTGGGACCGGAGTGCTGACCAGAGGGCGAACGGGGGCTCAGCGCAGGATCCCAGAGGTAAGTATCAGCTAGTTTAATGTTTTGATATGTTCTGGGGCAATTTACTATTTTACTGAAAACATGGATAACCCCTTTAATGTGTGAAGAAAGTCCTAATTTGGAACACCGCTGTGTAATACGAGTTAATAATTTATTTTTTTTATAATTTTTTAACTCGATCTCCTGGAGTGATATGACATTTTCTACTTTTTATATATGAATCCTGATTAAGGCACCATATGTCAGTTGCTTTCTGAAATGCTGCAACATTTATCATATATGAATATGACATAGTTATATATGAGATAGATACATATGAGATAGATACATAGATGGATAGATATAAGAGAGATAATTTGGGCAGGACATGTCCCTGAGCACATGTACTTTTCTTTAGCCAGCTGCAATATCTGCAATAATCCACATGCCACTAGCACAATTAATAATATCATCGCCCATATCTCGCCATAGATAATCTTGAAGGGCACACCAATGCCACCTAAATGCTCAGTTATTTTTAATTTGGTTGTGTTGGATTTCTATGGACGGTTATGGGATGGAGTGATTCCTTGCCAGGTGAATATTAATGCTGGGAGAACAGAAAGTCCTCTATATAAGCCCTCCAGCCACCTCCTTACTAGTCACCTCTAGGTAAGTACTGGCTTCTGTACTCACCAGACTCTAGGCTGGAACCCAAGCTGCTGTCCATTCCCTTGTCCTTAATTCTATTTATTTGAAGGAGCAGAGAAGATCTTTTTAATCAAGAGCAGCACTGACAGGTTAGTATTTGTACTATTATAGTATAATAGGACATAATAAAGGTATGCATAGATAATATAATACCTATCTTATGAAAGTATTGTAATAGAAGGAATTAGATGCTACATGTTTGTAGGTGCCATAAAGTATTACGTGCAAGCACGCCACAGTAACTGAGTACACCAATTTAACCAAAACCCCCAAAACTAGATTGTGCTACATTGACACCGCTTATATATTTCTACCCATGCAGCCTGTTGCAAATCACTTTTGTATGAAGTTCCTTCCTGTATCTTAGCTATACACACCCAAGATGTTATATTTAATGGTGAAGAAGACTTCTGCAGTAGCTGAGTTGTAAATTACCAATAATAATGGACTCCCTAAGGCACTGTTTGTTAACCAGTGTGCCTCAAGCTATCGCAAAACTACAACTGCTACCTTCTACTTTGTCAACAAAGATGTATTTACCCGGCGACATTTCTTCTTAGGATTTCATTTTAGGATTTCAGTATATTCCATTTTTTTTTTAACTAGTGATAATTCACCTGTTCATTTCTCTTTTTAATGTTCTCTTAAAGCTGCAAAACGTTGGCCTTAGGCTGTCCGGGCATGCTGGAAGTTGTAGTTTTGTAACAGCTGGAGGCACCCTTGTTGGGAAACACTGTATGAGTCTGCTTATACATAGTGAAGGAAATTCTTCAGTACCTCTAATATTCTTATTGTTCGCAGTTGTGGGTTAAATTATCCCACATAATATATCTAATATAAACCTATTTTATTAAAGTACTAGCTGAGTACCCGGCATTGCCCGGTTTTTCCTTCCTCATCCTTGTTGGGGAGGAAAATCAACAGAGGAGGAAGCTTTTGACTTCATATCCCATCCCCATATATTGTTGTCATATCCCAACCCCATATCCCGTCCTCATACCCTGACCTCCTATCCCACCTCCTATCCAGTCCTCCTATCCTGTCCTCCTATCAGGTCCTCCTATCTCGACCTCCTGTCCCGACCTCCTGTCCTGACCTCCTATCTCCACCTCATATCCTGACCTCCTAACTCGACCTCCTATCCCCTCCTCCTATCCCGACCTCCTATCCCGTCCTCCAATCTCCACCTCCTATCTCAACCTCCTATCCTGTCCTTTTATTCCGTCCTCATATCCGACCTCCTAACTCGACCTCCTATCCCGACCTCCTATCTCGACCTCCTATCCCGTCCTCCTATCCCGACCTCCTATCCCATCCTCCTATCCCGTCCTCATATCCTGACCTCCTAACTCGACCTCCTATCCCATCCTCCTATCCCCTCCTCCTATCCCGACCTCCTATTCCGTCCTCCTATCTCGACCTCCTATCCCATCCTCATATCCTGACCTCCTATCCCATCCTCCTATCCCGTCCTCCTATCTCCACCTCCTATCCCGTCTTCATATCCTGACCTCCTAACTCGACCTCCTATCCCATCCTCCTATCCCCGCCTCCTATCCCGACCTCCTATTCCGTCCTCCTATCTCGACCTCCTATCCAATCCTCATATCCGACCTCCTAACTCGACCTCCTATCCCGACCTCCTATCTCGACCTCCTATCCCGTCCTCCTATCCCGACCTCCTATCCCATCCTCCTATCCCGTCCTCATATCCTGACCTCCTAACTCGACCTCCTATCCCATCCTCCTATCCCCTCCTCCTATCCCGACCTCCTATTCCGTCCTCCTATCTCGACCTCCTATCCCATCCTCCTATCCTGACCTCCTATCCCATCCTCCTATCCCGTCCTCCTATCTCCACCTCCTATCCCGTCCTAATATCCTGACCTCCTAACTCGACCTCCTATCCCGTCCTCTTATCCCGACCTCCTATCCCGTCCTCCTATCTCTACCTCATATCCCAACCGCCTATCTCAACTTCCTATCCCGTCCTCAAATCCCGACCTTCTAACTCAACCTCCTATCGCGACCCGTAATATGTGCACCAGGTATTGAAATATCTCCAGCCGTACAGAAGTTATGTGAGAACATACATATCCCATTGATTTTAATTGGACTTTAAACAAAAACCCCGACCCTCACAAATGGGGGTGGTTAAGGGTTAAATTAACAATCCTATATTTTAAGTGGACATATAAGTAACATGTGACCAAGTATTATCGAAATATCTCCAGCCGTTTGGAAGTTATGCAGTAACATATATTTCCCATAGACTTGTATGGGACTTTAAACATAAACCCCGCCCCTGGCAAATGGGGGTGAGTAAGGGTTAAATCACCTATCCTATGTTTGTTGTTGACATCTAAGTAACATGTGACCAAGAGTAATGGTAATATCTTTAGCCGTTTGGACGTTTTTGTGGAACATACATACATACATACACACACACGTTGAGTTTTATATATATACTAGCTGAGTACTCAGCGTTGCCCGGTTTTTCCTTCCTAATCCTTGTTGGGGAGGATAATAAACAAAGGAGGAAGCTTTTGACTTCATATCCCGTCCTCATATATTGTTGTCATATCCTGACCTCCTATCCCGACCTACTATCCCATCCTCCTATCCCATCCTCCTTTCCCGTCCTCATATCTTGACCTCTTTTCCCGCCCTCCTATCTCAACCTCCTTTACCGTCCTCCTTTCCCGTCCTCATATCTAGACCTCCTTTCCCGTCCTCCTATCCCGTCCTCCTATCCAGTCCATCTATCCCGTCCTCCTATCCCGACCTCCTATCCAGTCCTCCTATCACGACCTCCTATCCCGTCCTCCTATCCCGTCCTCCTATCCCGTCCTCCTATCACGACCTCCTATCCCGTCCTCCTATCACGACCTCCTATCCCGTCCTCCTATAACGACCTCCTATCTCGACCTCCTATCCCGTCCTCCTATCTCGACCTCCTATCCCGTCCTCCTATCTCGACCTCCTATCCCGTCCTCCTATCCAGACCTCCTTTCCCGGCCTCCTTTCCCATCCTCCTATCCCGTCCTCCTATCTCGACCTCCTATCCCGTCCTCCTATCCAGACCTCCTTTCCCGGCCTCCTTTCCCATCCTCCTATCCCGTACTCCTATCCCGACCTCCTTTCCCGACCTCCTTTCCCGTCCTCCTATCCCGTCCTCCTATCCGGTCCTCCTATCCCGGTCCTCCTATACCGTTCTCCTATCCCGTCCTCCTATCCCGTCCTCCTATCCCGACCCGTAATATGTGTACCAGTTATTGAAATATCTCCAGCCGTACGGAAGTTATGTGGGAACATACATTTCCCATTGATTTGCATGGGACTTTAAACAAAAACCCCGACCCTCACAAATGGGGGTAGTTAAGGGTTAAATTAACTATCCTATATTTTAAGTGGACATATAAGTAACATGTGACCAAGTATTATCGAAATATCTCAAGCCGTTTGGAAGTTATGCTGTAACATATATTTCCCATTGACTTGTATGGGACTTTAAACATAAACCCCGCCCCTGGCAAATCGGGGTGAGTAAGGGTTTAATCACCTATCCTATGTTTGTTGTTGACATATAAGTAACATGTGGCCAAGTTTCATGTTAATATCTTTAGCCGTTTGGACGTGATGCTGGAACATACACACATACATACATACATACATACACACGTTGAGTTTTATATATATAGATAGATAACATAGACAGTCATACAGTCAGGAGGCAAAAATAAAATAGTATGTACTGTGAACAAGCTTTCAAACCAATGCAAAGAAAATACTATTTGACTCAGCTCAAAGACCTGGAAAATTTCAGGATGTAAAATAAGGTGTGTGTATATATATATATATATATATATATATATATATATATATATATATATAATTTTTTATTTTTTTTTAAGAAATTCTACTTTTAGAGTAATATATTTTTAACTTTCATACCAAAGGCTTCAGCCATGTCGGGAGATAATGAAATGTCGGTTTTCGGGCCAGCTGCCCCCTTCCTAAGGAAACCAGAAAAAGAAAGATTGGAGGCTCAGAACAAACCATTTGATGCCAAGAACACTTGCTTTGTGGACGATCCCAAAGAGCTGTATGTGAAAGGTCTGATCACCGCCCGAGAAGGTGGTAAAGTGACTGTGAAGACCGACGATGGAACGGTAAAAATACAATTATTAATTTATTACATAAAAAAATGTTTTCTACTACTAAAGACTTTCTCCAGCGGAAAATAAAGAAACTGTTTTAGGTAAATATATGGACAATCTGCTTTCTTTTTTTATTATTACCTTGAAATACATGGTCTGAAAAAGAAACAAAGTCTATCCCTAATTATTTTGGGAAGAAAAGGCGAAAATGAGACCCTCCATTAACCCCTTAAGGACGAAGCCCATTTGGACCTTAAGGACGCAGACAATTTTATTTTTACGTTTTCATTTTTTCCTCCTCGCCTTCAAAAAGTCATAACTCTTTTATATTTTCATCCACAGACTAGTATGAGGGCTTTTAGTTTTGCGCGACCAGTTGTCCGTTGTAATGCCATCACTCACTTGCGGGCGATCCGATCATCCATTCAAAGTACCGCGATGCTGCAGATGCTGTGATCTGTATTGATCACGGCATCCGAGTAGTTAATGGCGGACATTTGGCGTTCGTGGATGTCCGCCATTACGGGTGGGTCCCTTGCTCGCGGTTATGCATAGGACATAAATGTACGTCCTGGTGTGGTAAGTACCACCTCACCCGGACGTCCATTTACGCCCTTCGTCGTTAAGGTGTTAAGTGGATGGTAAACTATTGGAAGATGAATATATATATGTATTATGAAATAATTCACTTACTTTGATTAAACCTTCCAACTAAACAAAGCGTCTTTTTCTCTTCAGACCTTGACTGTTAAAGACAGCCAGGTTTACCCTCAGAACCCTCCCAAGTATGATAAAATTGAAGACATGGCGATGATGACCCATCTAAATGAGGCGTCTGTTCTGTATAACCTCAAAGAGCGTTATGCAGCCTGGATGATCTATGTAAGTTTTATGTTGTTAGTATTACACAGTGTCCGCAATATGAACAGGAATAATTTATCCTAGAGTGGAGTCTTAGATTAAATTATTTAAGGTATGAAACAGAAAACCTATTTAGAACGATTACCATTATTGTGTAATTTCAGACCTACTCCGGCCTTTTCTGCGCCACTGTAAATCCCTACAAGTGGCTGCCGGTGTATAACCCTGAAGTGGTTGAGGGCTACAGAGGAAAAAAGCGTCAAGAAGCCCCACCACACATCTTCTCCATCTCGGATAACGCCTATCAGTTCATGTTAATAGGTAATTTTCATTTTCTACTTTACCGACTTTTATCTGAATTGTTCACATGTTTACTTTCCATACTTTGCAAATTTCAGACCGTGATAACCAGTCTATCCTGATTACGTAAGTAAAAAAATTATTATATCCCAAAGAAAATATTCCCATTCCTTGTTAGCATGTTTCACTGACATTTTCCCCTGTAACCAGCGGAGAATCTGGTGCTGGAAAGACTGTGAACACCAAGCGTGTCATCCAATACTTTGCAACAATTGCAGCTGTTGGGGATTCAGGAAAGAAAAAGGAGTCAAGCAACAACATGCAGGTGAACATATAAGTTGGATCTATGTACTGTTCTTGACTATACAGACTAATGTGAACCCTGAAACATAGTGATCAGTAACTAAACAGATAAAACCCGACTCATATATTCCTTCACATTATCAGGGAACACTGGAAGATCAAATCATCCAGGCTAATCCTCTGCTGGAAGCCTTCGGTAATGCCAAAACTGTGAGAAATGACAACTCCTCTCGTTTTGTAAGTATAACAATCTTAACAGTTTCTTATGCAACTTACAACAGTGTGTATCCTAATGAAGATGCCATGTCGCAATCCTTAGGGTAAATTCATCAGAATTCACTTTGGAACTACAGGAAAACTGTCTTCCGCTGATATTGAGACGTGTAAGTTTTAGAATTTTATTTTAGTCCTTAAGTATTTGTCTTCTTCCCACCAATGACCTGTAACATTACTCTTCTACAGACCTACTGGAAAAGTCCAGAGTTACATTCCAGCTTTCAGCTGAAAGGAGCTACCACATCTTCTACCAGATGCTGACAAACAAGAAGCCGGGACTGATCGGTAACTTTTTCTTTTTTCCCATGTTACGGAGCCAAGACTTGTTTTACAGATGTATAGATTTATGGATGGTGTCTAATAGTATCAATCCATACAAAGTTTAAAGTATTCTTTTTTTCTCTAGAAATGCTTCTCCTTACTACAAATCCATTTGACTACCCCTTTTGCAGCCAAGGTGAGGTTACTGTGAAGAGTATTGATGATGAAGAGGAGCTGATGGCCACAGACGTAAGTCATGTTCTAAGAACCTTCTTGTATTATCAGAAGTACTGCAATGTAGAATGCCTTTGGAAAGTTTTCAGACACTAACTTTTTTTTACATTTTACTATTTTGCGGTCTTGAGCTAAAAAGAAAAAAAATCAAGTTTTTCACCATTATTCTGCATTGCAATACCCCAGATATTCAGACCGATTGCTATGATACTTGAAAATTAGCTGTGGCCCCTCACATTTCTCTTGATTACCTTTTAGATATTTCAGCACCTTCATTGGAGTCATTTGTGGCAAATTCAGCTGATTGCACATAGATTTGAAAAGTTACAGCCCTGTCTATACAAGATCTCACAAATGCATTAGTGAAAATCATGAGATAGGGAGTAAAGTACTGCCTGTAGAGCTCAAATAAAGGATTGTGACGAGGCACAAAAAGGGAGAAAAGGGGACAAAAATTTCTGCTGCACTGAAAGTTCTATCCCCACAATAAAACATGACAGGGGCAGTATCACGTCTGGAGGAAACCAGGCATTGCCCATACCATCCCTACAGTAAAGCATGGTGGGGGCAGTATCATGTCTGGAGGAAACCAGGCACTGCCCATCACCTGCCCAATACCATCCCTACAGTGAAGCATGGTGGGGGCAGCATCATGTCTGGAGGAAACCAGACACTGCCTATCAACTGCCCAATACCTTCCCTACAGTGATCATGGTGAGGGCAGCATCATGTCTGGAGGAAACCAGGCACTGCCCACCACCTGCCCAATACCATCCCTACAGTGATCATGGTGAGGGCAGCATCATGTCTGGAGGAAACCAGGCACTGCCCATCACCTACCCAATACCATCCCTACAGTGATCATGGGGAGGGCAACATCATGTCTGGAGGAAACCAGGTACTGCCCATTACCTGCCCAATACCATCCCTACAGTGATCATGGTGAGGGCAGCATCATGTCTGGAGGAAACCAGGCACTGCCCATCACCTACCCAATACCATCCCTACAGTGATCATGGGGAGGGCAACATCATGTCTGGAGGAAACCAGGTACTGCCCATTACCTGCCCAATACCATCCCTACAGTGATTATGGTGGGGGCAGCATCATGTTTGGAGGAAACCAGGCACTGCCCTTCACCTGCCAAATACCATCCCTACAGTGATCATGGTGAAGGCAGCATCATGTCTGGAGGTAACTAGGCACTGCCCATCAACTGCCTAATACCATCACTACAGTGAAGCATTGTGGGAGTAGCATGATGTCTGGAGGAAACCACGCACTGCCCATCACCTGCCCAATAAAATCACTACAGTGAAGCATTGTGATAAGCATCATGCTGTGGTGTGGGTTTTCAGTGGCTGAGACAAGGAGACAAAATGAATGGAGCAAATACAGAGATATTCTTCCAACAAGACTATGGGGAATTCTATAAAAACCTGTGCAGAAGAAAAATAAGCAGTTGCCCATAGCAGCCAATCAGATTGCTTCCTAAAAGGCCTCTGAAAAATAAAATAAGCAATCTCATTGGTTGCGTTGGGCAGCTGCTCCACTTTTCCTTTGCACAGGTTTGAATAAATCTCCCCCAATGACCCTAAGCACACAGTTTAGCAACAGCTCTGTGAATATCCCTGAGTGGCCCAGCCAGAGCCCAAACCGTATGGAACATTTCTGAGGAGACCTGAAAATGGCTTCCACCACAGTGCCCATCTAACCTAACAGCGCTTTAGAGCATATGCAGAAGAGAATGGCAGAAAATACCCAAATCCAAGTGTGTAAACCTTGTGGCCTCATACCAAAGAAGAATAGAGGCCGTAATTATTGCCTCAGTCCTGAGTAAAGGATATAAATACTTATGTCAATGCCAGATTTCAGTTTTTCCTTTTCAATAAATTAACAAATACATTGTATATTATTTGCTGAAATATAAACTAATATTAACACATACATACTGTTCTCACATGTGCAGACTGCCATTGACATCCTGGGGTTCTCACCAGATGAAAAGGTTGGTATCTACAAGATGACTGGAACAGTCATGCACCATGGGAACTTGAAATTCAAGCAAAAACAAAGAGAGGAGCAGGCTGAGCCTGATGGCACTGAAGGTGATTTACCATTTTTTCTTATTATCTCTTTACATTATTCCTCCTTAGTATGTACAGTTGTGCAAAAAAAATTGCATATCCTTGGAGAATTGGTAATATATGAGAGACATGAGTGAGCAGACAAAACACAAACAACAGAATGGCACAACCATAAAACAAAACACTGTTGCACTTCTCAGAATAAATAAGCCTTGTCTTTATATTGTAGTTGCTGATAAAATTGGCTACTTGATGGGTCTGAACTCTGCGGATCTTCTAAAGTCTTTGTGCTACCCAAGAGTCAAAGTCGGCAATGAATATGTCACCAAAGGACAAACCGTTCAACAGGTAAAGCTATAACATGGGTTCTGTATTTCTTGCTGGCAAATCTATTGATACCAAAAAAGTTAAGAACTTTATATTTATATTTTGTTTCTGTAGGTTTACAATGCTATTGGTGCTCTCAGCAAGTCTGTTTATGAGAAACTGTTTTTGTGGATGGTCACCCGTATCAACCAGCAGCTGGACACTAAGCTGCCTAGACAGCACTTTATTGGTGTCCTGGATATTGCTGGATTTGAGATATTTGATGTGAGTGAAAGTATAACTAGATTAGAGATTGCTGTTGGTCTGTTCTTCTGTGATTCCTATCAGGGCCGGGCTTAGGTGTTCAGGCACCCTGTGCGAGCTAACCTTGTGCCCCCCCCCCCCCCCCCCCCCCGCCCTATTACCCCATAAACATACACAAAGAGGGAAAAAATCTTTGTAACAAATATTTTCACCAGTCCCCCTTAACCAGACTCAGACTCCCCATTTCACCAGTCCCATGTTCTTATTACTCAGCCCCCTGTCACTCATAATCAGACCATTTCCCCCCCCTTCACCCCTTAATCAGACCCTCCCCCCTTCACCAGTCCCCCTTAATCAGACTTAGGTTGGCAATATAAGTCCCCCACATTAGGTTGGCAGTACAGTTCCCCCACATTAGGTGTGCAGTACAGTTCCCCCACATTAGGTTGGCAGTACAGTTCCCCCACATTAGGTGCAGTACAGTTCCCCCACATTAGGGGCAGTATAGTTTCCCCCACATTTGGTGCAGTATAGTTCCCCCACATTAGGTGCAGTATAGCTCCACACATTAGGTGCAGTATAGTTCCCCACATTAGGTGCAGTATAGTTCCCCACATTAGGTGCAGTATAGTTCCCCCACATTAGGTGAAGTATAGTTCCCCCACATTAGGTGCAGTATAGTTCTCCACATTAGGTGCAGTACAGTTCCCCTACAGACATACAGCCTTCAGCCATATACAGTGTATGGCTGGCGGCTGTATGCCTACTGCCCCACTTCAGTGTTCGGACCACCGCTCCTCCGGTCCGGGGACCCAGGGGACCAGGGTCACGATCTTCTGCTATGGCCTATGGGCCATAGCAGTAGGTCCCAGGACCGGGGAGCGGAGGTCGGAACACTGAAGATGACATGCCGCTGGTGACTTACCATGCACGCGCATCCTCCTCGATGCGCCGCTCTGCTTTTCTCCAATGGGAACACGCACGGGACATCAGTGATGTCCCTGCGTGCACTACCTTCAGGTGGCCCCTGCGTTTTTAAAGTTAACGCGGGGGGTGCCGCAGAGAGGTAACCGCCCTGATATCCTTGTGTCCTGAAAAGATTTTTCGGGACACAGGGATGTCCAGAATGTGACGGGGGCTGCGAGCTGTGTCAGCCTCCCGGCGCTCCTGTTGCTATGGCGTCCTGTGCGGCCGCACAGCTCACACACCCCAAAGGCCGGCCCTGATGCCTATTTTGTAAACTCTCGTCCTCATTGACTTTTCTAGTACAACAGTCTTGAGCAGCTCTGCATTAACTTCACCAATGAGAAGCTGCAGCAGTTCTTCAATCATCACATGTTTGTCCTGGAACAAGAAGAATACAAGAAGGAAGGAATCGATTGGGAATTCATTGATTTTGGTATGGATCTGGCTGCTTGCATTGAGCTCATTGAGAAGGTTGGTACTAGTTTTATCAATTTATTGCTCATAAGTATAAGAAATCTTAAAAAGATTTAAAGGGGTACTCCAGTGGAAAACATTTTTTTTTTTTTATCAACTGGTGCCAGAAAGGTAAACAGATTTGTAAATTACTTCTATTTAAAAATCTTAATCCTTCCAGTACTTATCAGCTGCTGTATAATACAGAGGAAGTTCTTTTCCTTTTTGAATTTTCTGTCTGTCATCGGTGTTCTCTGCTGACACCTCTGTCCATGTCTGGAACTGTCCAGAGCAGGAACAATTCCCCATAGCAAACCTCTCCTGCTCTAGACAGTTCCTGACATGAACAGAGGTGTCAGCAGAGAGCACCATGGACAGACAGAAAAGAAATTAACAAAGAAATAACCCTCCTCTGTATTATACAGCAGCTGATAAGTACTGGAAGTATTAAGATTTTTGAATAGAAGTAGTTTACAAATCTGTTTAACTTTCTGGCACCAGTTGATATAAAAAAAATGTTTTCCACCGGAGTACCCCTTTAACACCGCTAATGTATTGCATTCTGCTTTTAGCCAATGGGAATCTTCTCAATTCTGGAGGAAGAGTGTATGTTCCCTAAGGCTTCTGACGCTTCCTTTAAGAACAAGCTCTATGACCAGCACCTTGGCAAGTGCAAGAACTTTGAGAAGCCCAAACCTGGTAAAGGGAAGGCAGAAGCTCACTTCTCCTTGGTGCATTATGCTGGGACTGTGGATTATAATGTCACTGGCTGGCTGGAGAAGAACAAGGACCCACTGAATGAAACCGTTGTTGGCCTCTACCAGAAATCTTCAGTGAAACTTCTATCCTTCCTCTACTCCAGCTATTCCGCAACTGATGGTTAGTGTTATACAGACAATGTAATCGTCCTTTTTTCCATAATTATTGGAGCAGTTGTTTAGAATTCACACATTTTTCCACAGCTGCTGAAGCCAGTGGTGGAAAAGGAAAGAAAAAGAAGGGATCGTCTTTCCAGACTGTCTCTGCACTGTTCAGAGTAAGAACGCCATGTTGGTCCTGCAATATTTGGTTGCTTCCACTGAATTGCATGTTTTTATATTGCACATATTTCATTCCACAGGAAAATCTCAACAAGCTTATGACTAACCTAAAAAGCACTCACCCTCACTTTGTGCGTTGTCTGATTCCTAATGAGACCAAAACTCCAGGTAAAATCAAAGCTACTAAATACTGAAATACTCTTTGCGTGCTTATGATTTTGTTGATTAAGATAATATGGCTCATCCTGCAGGTATCATGGATAATCATCTGATCATTCATCAGTTGAGATGTAACGGTGTGCTGGAGGGAATCAGAATCTGCAGGAAGGGATTCCCCAGCAGGATCCTTTATGCTGACTTTAAACAGCGGTAATTATTTGGCCAAGTCCATTTCTTGTAGAAGGGTTGTCCCATATAGACAAACTCCACTTACAGTGACTGCCCAGTTATCAACTGATCACCACAGGTACTGATTCTGTAACTTCAGTGATCTACCGTTATCACTGAGGGATGCTCTTTTTTTTGCCACTGAAAATGCAACTTTAGATGGTGCCCATTGACATGAATTACCAACCATGTAATAGTTAAATGCGTTGAGGATGGCTGCAGTAAAGGTTTCCAAGAGTGAGGGTCCAGGTGGTACAACACTTTCAAATATACATTGGAACTCAATCTGATATAAAAGTATATGAAACTCATATCTTTGTACTGAAACTAACAGCAATATCTATCTATGGGTCTTCTTAGTTACAGAGTCCTCAATGCCAGTGCAATCCCAGAAGGGCAATTTATTGACAGCAAAAAGGCCTCTGAGAAACTCCTTGGCTCTATTGATGTGGATCATACCCAGTACAGATTTGGACACACTAAGGTAAAGACATACTTTTTATTATACAGCTAGAAAGCATTTTACTTGTGTTTTGGAACAGAGATTATAAGGTTTATGTTCCTTTAGGTTTTCTTCAAAGCCGGTCTCCTGGGTACTCTGGAAGAAATGAGGGATGAAAGGTTGACACACCTTATCACTCGTACTCAGGCTTTGTGTAGAGGATTCCTGATGAGAGTTGAATTCAAGAAAATGATTGAGAGAAGGTAATTACTGTTAAAACTTGGATTTCAATATACAATATAAAAAAATTTGGAAAACTGTTTATCTTATCCAACACATTTTGCTCATAGGGATTCATTGTTTGTCATCCAGTACAATATTCGTTCATTTATGAATGTTAAGCACTGGCCATGGATGAAGCTGTACTTTAAGATCAAACCTCTTCTGAGGAGCGCTGAGACTGAAAAGGAGATGTCCAACATGAAGGAAGAGTTTGAGAAGACCAAGGAAGCCCTTGCTAAGGCAGAAGCAAGGAGGAAAGAACTTGAAGAAAAAATGGTTACTATAGTGCAAGAAAAGAATGAATTACTGTTGCAAGTCCAATCCGTAAGATCATACAATAGACAAGCTAACAACTTTATGACATAATTAATGCAAGTGATGTAATTGCTTTATTTTTATGATAAGGAAGGGGAAAGTTTGTGTGATGCAGAAGAGAGATGTGAAGGACTCATAAAAAACAAAATCAATCTGGAAGCCAAAATCAAGGAACTTTCAGAAAGACTTGAAGACGAGGAGGAAAGTAATGCAGAACTGACGGCCAAGAAGAGGAAACTGGAAGATGAGTGCTCGGAGCTGAAGAAAGACATTGATGACTTGGAGCTTACATTGGCCAAAGTTGAGAAGGAGAAGCATGCTACTGAAAACAAGGTAATGGATTTACTAGGCTTTCAAAACAATGTCATTTAATTACAAGGAATATTATTTCAAACAATTATTGATACCGTATATTTAGGTTAAAAACCTTACTGAAGAGTTGTCAGCATTGGATGAGAGCATTTCCAAGGTTACCAAAGAGAAGAAAGCTCTTCAGGAGGCTCACCAGCAAACTCTGGATGACCTGCAGGCTGAGGAGGACAAAGTCAGCACTCTGACCAAAGCCAAAATTAAACTGGAACAACAAGTAGATGATGTGAGTGCCCTTACCTGTAATCTGTAAACTGCAGGGGCGAGCCTAGAATTTTTACTGGGGGGAAGGGGATGCAAATATTACAAAATGCCCTATACAAAAAAAGATATTACTAATGATACCACAACATAATGCCTAAATAAAACTTCAATGACAATCTTTTTTCGTTCACTGCTCTGCAGAATCTACCATACAAACATTTTAGAATCCTCACTTTTCCAGCACCCTCCTCACCTTTTCCCCAGTCTCAATACAAACTTCCCATCTATAGTGCCCCAAATGGTAATAATGTCCCATTTGAGCCTCCCCACACTCAATGTCCCCCTTTATACCACCACATTGTAAAAGTGCAAAATATAATAGCGCACCCACAATAATCGTGCTTCCTTTTGTGCTCCCTACATAGAGGTTATACCGCCTTTGTTACCCCTTACAGTTCTAGTCTTCTCTTCTACCCCCAAATAGTAGGTAGCTATAACTCCATAGGTGTAACTCTCATATTACCTAGGCATGTGGATCTCTCATATTAGGTAGGCAGACATCTAATGTTAGGTACATAGCCACAGTATATCAGATAAGTAGAAAAATCACTTAAATTAAATATATAGGTAGGTAGATCCCTCATATTTGATAGGTAGTTAGGCCCCCTATATTAGGGTGGTAGACTTCCTATATCAGGTAAATAGACCATTCATGTTAGGTAGGTACACTCATTATATTATGTAAGTTGGACCCCATATTAGGTAGGTAGTTGAACTCTCAGAACAGGTAGGTAGGTAGCTAGACCCCATAATAAATAGGTAGGTAGTTGGGTCATCTCGATTGGATATGTAAGTACACCCCTTCCCCCTCTGCAACAAATATAAATAAAAACTTACTCAGCTGTGGCTTCCACACAGCCATGCTTTTCAGCTTGGTCCACCACTCTGAGGTGGCACCTCTCTGCATATGCCTGAATAAGGATACCCTAAGCTGCTCCCAGCCTCCTATAGGTAGCAGGCCTAAAGGTGCCAGCAGCCTATACTAGTAAATGATGGGGCAAAGTTATGTCTCTTGCACTACTGCGCTTTTTCTAATGCACTTGTGTTCCGCATATGCAGTTGAAAAAGGCACTTGTCTGGGCAGTTGTGCCTTCTGAGAGAGTGCCTACCCTTGCCTATGGATAGACAAGATAAAATGAACAAAATGTCTTTAGCACTTCTCAGGGGGGTATCAAGACAAATTGGACCTCTCTCCCATAGGTGCACCACTAGTGGAATGTAGTATAATAAATCTTATCATCATCACATGATAATAACTATGTATTGAATCAGCTGGAAGGATCATTGGAACAAGAGAAGAAACTTCGTCTTGACTTTGAAAGAGCCAAGAGGAAGCTTGAAGGAGACTTAAAGCTGTCTCAAGAAACAGTGATGGATTCTGAAAATGAAAAACAACAAGCTGAAGAAAGGCTTAAGAAGTTAGTATATTTGTAATATTAGTTAGTATATCTGTTCATGTTCACCAGGAATTCTCTTTTATGATGAATTTACTGACCATTATCTAATTTATGAATACAGGAAGGACTTTGAGAACAGCCAATTGCAAGGAAGGGTTGAAGATGAGCAGTCCCTGGGATCTCAGCTGCAGAAAAAGATCAAGGAGCTGCAGGTATAGGAATGGAATGGGAGATTAGTAACATGGCTTCCAGAAATCTGTCAGACTGTATGTAAATAATTTATGGTTTAATACAAGGCTCGTATTGAAGAAGTGGAAGAAGAGATCGAAGCTGAGCGTGCTGCTCGTGCCAAGGTTGAAAAACAAAGGTCCGACCTCTCTAGAGAACTTGAGGAGATCAGTGAAAGGTTTGAAGAAGCTGGAGGAGCAACCTCAGCTCAGATTGAGTTGAACAAGAAGCGTGAGGCAGAGTTCCAGAAGGTGAGACGTGACCTGGAAGAGTCCACACTTCAGCATGAAGCCACCGCCGCTGCCCTGCGTAAGAAGCATGCCGACAGTGCTGCTGAACTTGGGGAACAAATTGATAATCTCCAGAGAGTTAAACAGAAGCTGGAGAAAGAGAAGAGCGAGCTTAAAATGGAAGTTGATGACCTTGCCAGCAACCTGGAGAATGTCTCTAAATCTAAGGTACAAAAATCGATCTTTACAAAGGAAGTATTTTTTGCTGTCAACAACACTAACTAATTTGTGCAAATATTGTCTTTTTCCCTTAAAGACCAACCTTGAGAAACTGAGCCATGTTCTAGAGGATCAGCTCAGTGAAATTAAGGTGAAAGATGATGAACAACAGCGTCTTATTAATGACCTCACAGCTCAAAGAGCACGTTTCCAGACAGAAAATGGTATATATAAGCCTTGAACTATTAATATTGGGAAGTTAATATGTAGAATTTTTCACTTTGATTTTCTTTTGGTGTTCTGGTAAAAGGCTCCAATTTGTTCTCTGGTTACACTATTGCTGTTATTTCACATTAGGTGAACTATCCCGTCAACTAGAGGAAAAAGAATCTCTGATTTCTCATCTCACGAAAGGAAAACAAGGATTCACACAGCAGATGGAAGAACTGAAGAGGCAGCTGGAGGAGGAAACCAAGGTAAGCAATGTAAAAATTTGGATGTACAGTCTACGAAATCTTATTGTCTACATTTTAAGCCTAAACCTATTTCTGTTCCTAAACATTTAATCTAATTTTATGTATATGGATGACTTGTATGTGTTTATTTAACTTTGATCTATGCAGATAACTAACATGTAAAAAAAAAACTTATTTTTATGTATTTCAAACTATAATGCAGATTAACAAACAAGCAAAAAAAAGAATATATTATAATAATAATAATAATAATAAAAAAACATATACGTAACATCAATAGGCAAAGAGCGCTCTGGCTCATGCTCTGCAGTCATCTCGCCATGACTGTGACCTCCTCCGTGAACAATATGAGGAGGAACAAGAGGCTAAAGCTGAGCTGCAAAGATCTATGTCCAAAGCCAATGGTGAAGTGGCCCAATGGAGAACGAAATATGAAACTGATGCCATTCAGCGCACAGAGGAACTGGAAGAGGCCAAGTATGATTTGATATGATAGTTTACATGGATAACACAATAGGTGTGTCTCTAGGGTTATTCACCTGTTAACTACTCACTTATAGGAAGAAGCTTGCACAGCGTCTTCAGGAAGCTGAGGAGCAAGTAGAGGCTGTAAACTCCAAATGTGCCTCCCTGGAAAAGACCAAACAGAGGCTGCATGCTGAAATTGAGGACCTTATGGTTGATGTTGAGAGGGCAAATAGCGCAGCTTCTGCACTTGATAAGAAACAGAGGAACTTTGAGAAGGTAAAATCTGTGTTTAAAGGTACCATGCTCAATGAAAAACAAACAACCCCAGTTCACTTTTGGCATAGAATGAGATTACAATTGCATGGTTACATTTGTGCAGGTCCTTGTTGAATGGAAACAGAAGTATGAAGAGGGTCAGGCTGAGTTGGAATCATCTCTGAAAGAAGCCCGAAGTCTGAGCACAGAGATCTTTAAGCTGAAAAATGCCTATGAGGAAGCTTTAGAACAAGTTGAGACCTTGAAACGTGAAAACAAGAACTTGCAGCGTTAGTATTTTACATTGCATTTCTGCAAATAAGTATCACTCTTTATTAGTACCCATTCAGTACATATAAGCCATCTTCAAGGTCCATATTGATGGAATGAGCATTTGCCTTTTTTATTGCAGAGGAGATATCAGATCTGACTGAACAGATTGGTGAATCCAGCAAGTCCATCAATGAGTTAGAGAAATCCAGAAAGCAAGTGGAACAGGAGAAGGGAGATCTGCAAGCTGCACTGGAAGAGGCTGAGGTGCAAAAAACGTGGCAACAGTATTTAAATGTGTTTAAGATCTTGTTCACATGGACAAATACAATGAGGAATTTGACAGAGAAACCATACTGCATATCTGCACTGTTTTATCTTTAAAAAAACATCTCCCACTTGTTTCATTGGGAGACATGATACCACATATTACTTCAGCTCAACAGTTGGGCCAGGAGTGAGGAGAGCCAGGGTGTGGGAGCTGGACACCTTCCAGAGCAGCAGGGAGGCTTTCAGGAGAGATGAAAAGTAATAAGGCAGTAAAGGAGCCCCGGAGGAGGAGGGACTGCATGTTGGTGGGGTACAGGGGGGGCACAAACTGTAGGCTCAGCAGAGGCCTATGCTTCTCACAGAAACTGGGTACAGTGGATGTCAAAGCTGCCACTCTGAAGGGCTACCATACTGCAGGGTGCAGGGGCAGCAGAAAGTGGGAAAGGCCAAACTGACAATCCACATTAAAATCAGCACAAAAATCTGCACACAAAATTCTGGGCTGATTTTGTGGTGGTATTTTCACCTGTGTGAACAAGGCCTGAGAAATCAGAAAGACAATAATATGCTTGTTATGTCCCTAAAGGGAACTCTGGAACATGGAGAAACAAAGGTCCTCCGCATCCAGCTTGAGCTGAACCAGGTGAAATCTGAGGTAGACAGGAAAATTGCAGAGAAAGATGAAGAAATTGAACAGTACAAGAGAAACAGCCAGAGAATTATTGACACCATGCAGAGCACATTAGATGCAGAGATCAGGAGCAGAAACGATGCTCTGAGACTGAAGAAGAAGATGGAAGGAGACCTGAATGAGATGGAAATTCAGCTGAGCCATGCCAATCGGCAGTCAGCCGAGGCACAGAAACAGCTCAGAAATGTGCAAGCACAACTGAAGGTAATGCCGTAGGTGCCAATGAAATTATACATCACTGCTGTATGAGTGCAACTTTTTTTGAAACTTTTTTTAACTGTTTAAAAACCAAGGAGACATTGTCAGGCTAATCATACCATTCTTATACTAAATCTTCATTTCTTAACTCTATTTAACCTAAAGGATGCCCAGCTTCAGCTTGATGATGCTCTCAGAAGCCAGGAAGACCTAAAAGAACAAGTGGCAGCTGTGGAACGTAGGAATAACCTGCAACAGGCTGAGATTGAGGAGATTCGTTCTGCTCTAGAGCAAACAGAAAGGTCCCGTAGGGTGGCAGAGCAGGAACTTCTGGATGCAAGTGAACGCCTTCAGCTTTTTAATTCTCAGGTAAGACCTTCAACCAAGTTCATGTTCCCGGGGGAAATATAAAGAACTATAAAATGTATTCTTCTTTTCCTTAGAATGCAAGCCTTATCAACACCAAGAAGAAGTTAGAAAGTGATGTCAGTCAACTACAGAATGAAGTTGAGGAAGCAGTCCAAGAAGCCCGAAATGCGGAAGAAAGAGCCAAGAAGGCAATTACTGATGTATGAATGAAATGCTTTTTAAATAAATTCTCCAATATATGACATATTAGAGTCATATAAGAATGTTGATGTTCATATGTCTGTCTATAGGCTGCAATAATGGCAGAGGAGCTGAAGAAGGAGCAAGACACTAGTACCCACTTAGAGAGAATGAAGAAGAATCTTGACCAGACAGTGAAGGATCTTCAGCATCGACTGGATGAAGCCGAACAGCTGGCACTGAAAGGCGGCAAGAAACAGATCCAGAAACTTGAGGCCAGGGTAAGGGATGCATGCTATATTTGCTTTTATCTCAGAACAGAATACAAGAAAAACTGGGTTTTTTAAAAATATTTTATTTAAATGACACTTTACACAGGTCCGTGAATTAGAAAATGAGCTGGACAATGAACAGAAGCGTGGTACTGAAGCCATGAAGGGAGTCCGCAAATATGAAAGAAGAGTTAAGGAGCTTACTTACCAGGTAAAATTATGTTTCAGCTTTATGAGTTTTATAAAGTATTTTTTGCCTCCAATAATATCAATACTTAAAGGGGTACTTCTGTGGAAAACTATTTTTTTTAAATCAACTGGTGGAAGAAAGTTAAACAGATTTGTAAATGACTTCTATTTAAAAATCTTAATCCTTCCAGTACTTATCAGCTGCTGTATGCTACACAGGAAGTTCTTTTATTTTTGAATTTATTTTCTGTCTGACCACAGTGCTCTCTGCTGACACCTTGTTGGGAACTGTCCAGAGCAGGATAGGTTTGCCATGAGGATTAGCTCCTGTTCTGGACAGTTCCTGATATGGACAGATGTGTCAGCAGAAAGCACTGTGGTCAGAGAGAAAAGAAATTCAAAAAGAAAAGAACTTCCTGTGGAGCATATAGCAGCTGATAAGTACTGGAAGGATTAAGATTTTTATATAGAATTAAGTTACAAATCTGTTTAACTTTCTGGAAACCAGTTGATTTTAAAAACATTGTTTTCCACTGGAGTACCCCTTTAACAATTTTGATAAATATTGTAACTGATTTAAAAACTGTTGATTTTATTGGACAACTTAGTGGCTATAAAATCACATAAATTGTACATTGTAGTATGTATTGTAATTGTAATTGGCATTGTTTCATTAAATATTTGAATTAGGATTTATTTAAAAAAAATTATTCTAATAATATTAATATGAAGTTTTACTTTTTTGTAGACTGAAGAGGACAAGAAAAATATTTTGAGACTTCAGGATCTGGTAGACAAGTTGCAGCTGAAGGTCAAGGCTTACAAGAGACAGACTGAGGAATCTGTAAGTTCAAATAAAGGCATCAATAATAATTTTTAGATATGGAAATGGGAGTTAACTGTATAGATGTCATTTAGCATTAAGACTTGTCTTATTAACTTCTTTTAGGAGGAACAGGCCAATGTCCATCTCTCCCGCTTCAGAAAGGTCCAGCATGAGTTGACAGAAGCTGGAGAAAGAGCTGATATTGCTGAGTCCCAAGTGAACAAACTCAGGACAAAGAGTCGCGAACTTGGTGGCAAGGTACGGGACATTACAAACATAATAAAGAAAAAAAAATATTGATAAAAATGTAACAAATTATACAAGTACATTAATATTTGTGTAACCTAACCGTTACATTATAAAGAAGTATTTGCCAAATCTGAACATTAGCTATTTTAATAAGTTTTTTTTTTTTTTTTTGCCTTTGCAGAAAGATGGTGAAATATAAAGACCGCTCAACAGGAGAAGATTGGGAAATTGCAAAATGTAAATTTCTTTTCTCTTCACAATTAATTTGCCTTTATCAATAAAGCATTTCATTTCAATAATGTAATATTTGTTTGGGTTTATTACTTATACATACTTTTGCCTCTAAGGTCATGTTCCCACATGGGAGATTTGTCAGGTTGCGCTTTGTATGAATTTCTGCAAACTCCATTCAGTTTTATGGAATCCAAACTTATTTGCGACAAATCAGCCATGTGAACTTAAAGGGGTATGCTGCCCACCAAAGGACCGGAGATGTGAAGTCGTGCCACGTCCACTTGGGATGTCATTCCACACCCCCTCCATTCATGTCTATTGGAGGGGGCGTGGCGGGATAGGGGGTAAGACGTCTGTGGGCGGAGCACCCCTTTAAGTTTACAGGTTTTACTAGTAATACTTGATACTGATTTGATTAAACCTGTCCTCCTCATACTCTAAGTGTCATGTATGGGCAGGGAAAAGATGAAGTCCTGCACTCGCCCACAACCTCTTTCCCTTCCTGTTCCATATCCGCCCTAACTGACGGATCCACAACCACGAAGATGGTCCCTGCCTATCTACGTACCGGGACTTCAGAGTCAAAATAACAAACTACAAAAATACTCAGTCAGGGGATTGTCAGGAATACCAAAAGGAAATTGCACACTTAACAATACAGAGGGAGACAAAACAAACCAACAGATGAGGGAAAAAGAAGGTGAGGTAGTAAAGGGGAGGGAAGAAGGAGAAACAAACTCGGATAACTAGATTAGCCAGATAAATCAGGGGGAGACATGAGGGTCCTTTTATAAGTAGGGCACAAATCTGTTTAACTTTCTGGCACCAGTTGATTTTAAAGAAATAGTTTTCCACTGGAGTACCCCTTTAACACTGTCCTTTAGACATAAACCACAGAAATGGCTTCTGTGATCCTATAACCCTGTGTGACCAGGAATACTTGGATTTGAGATAAGGGCTTATAGGACCTGCGGTCAACCATGGCTGATATTTCATCCACTTTCACCTCTCTCTAGAGACTCATAAAAAGGTAGAAACTGTTCTGTGAGTCACATTCTAGTAGAAGTCTTCTTTTCACCTTCCTTGAAACCAGACTTCCACAAATCTGTTTGTTGTAGATGCGTTTAGTTGCATGTAAAATAGGGACTTTGGGCACAATTCCTTTGGACGGTTGTGTTACTGGGGTTGTCATCTAGCCCAGACCCATCTAAGATCTCAAAACAAAAGGGTCATCCGACATGAAGGTCCTAAGATTAAATTTTTCTTGTTTTATTAAAGATTTCAGAAAAGATACAGGATAGACATAAGAGCAAAGTTTGGTAAGCACCTTTGTGCTTAGTCTGCTCGTATGTCTATATTGTACCTTATCTGGAATCTTCAGTAAAGCAAGACAATTTTATCTTTCCACCTTCATGCTGACCAACCCTTATGTTCTGTGCTCATGATTGAAGCCGAGGGTGTTGCCAGAAGGCCCTCTGTACAGGTGGATTAAGTGGAAAAGAGGTAAGTGGTCACTCTGCATGGTTTCACCTGGGAAATCTTACCACAATAATCCCCTAAAGGGCCAGGGATCACTATTAAATCAATTACCAAAACCCAGGGCACAAAGCATGGGGCACAAGATCCCTTTAGGGACAACCCTTTTAAAATGTAACTTTTATTATATATAACTTAAAAAATTTCAATGTATCTTATGTGATAATGATTAAAACTTGAGTGTCACAGAGCCAGTCTCTACATATAAATGGGGATACACCCCTAGTTATCAGTTAGTGGGGAACTGCATTTTCCCCTATATCTGGTAACTGTGACACATATTAAAATCACCGAATCTGCCCCCCTCTACTAGTTTCGGTGCCTAAACACCGTCCTCAGGAGGATATATGGGCAAACATCTGGGAGATCTGCACAAAACCAGGACTTCTGCTGAGGCTATGCACACTACCTTTAATTTCACAGACAAATTCTCGGTTGTAAAGCATTTTTAAATTTTTGTTTATTTGGGGCCATAAACATCACAAAATAAGGACCACATTATGTGCCACAATGGAACTGTATTTTACTACGTAAACACAAATAAAAAGGGCCTAAAACTTAATGGTATGTTCATAACAACAGCCGTAAAATTAACGTGTAAGCATGAGGGTCATTTTCCCCTTAAGCTCAATAGGAAAATGTCCATAAATATTTTGTCTAAAAATTTACTTCCAAACACTAAAAACCGCAAAAAAAAAATGTCTCAAAAACATATCAGGTTTTTTTGTGTGCACATTGTGTTGTGTGACAAATTAATTTAAAATTTTACAGCTGAAACAAATATGGCTGTAAAATTTGTGTAAATGAAGGGACAGTTTTCCATTGAGTTTAGTAGAACTGAATGGTCTACTAGGAGGCCATTTTGGGTGTGTTTCTAAACAACTGTTAAATGTTACATTTAAAAAAACATTTAGTTCAGCTTTCCGGTGCTCCAGTGGGCTGGAAAAGGTGGATACAGTCCTAGGAAAGAGTCTCCTAGGACTGTATCCACCTTTTCCAGCCCACGGGAGCACCTGAAAGCTGAACTAATTTATGCAGGAAAAGTCATCAACTGCCAAGCCGAGAAGTTTGTGACGAATCGAATTTACTGTAAGTTCGCTCATCTCTACTGTCAATATTAATTTCTGTATGTGTATGCCTTTTAGTCGATTATACAGTACATATATGGGGGGGCTTTATCAAAACCTGTCCAGTGGAAAAGTTGCTGTGTTGCCCATAGCAACCAATCAGATTGTTCCTTTCCTTTTTCAGAGGTCTTTTAAAAAAAAAAATGAAAGAAGCAATCTGATTGGTTGCTATGGGAAAATCCACAACTTTTCCTCTGGACCAGTTTTGATAAATTTCCCCCTTAGTGCCCACATCACTTAGACAATGGAAGTATATAAAGGGGTACTCCACTGCTCAGCGTTTGGAATAAACTGTTCCAAACGCTGGAGCCGGCGCCGGGAGCTCATGATGTCTTGCCCCGCCCCCTCATGACATCACACCCCACCACCTCAATGCAAGTCCATGGGAGGGGGCGTGACAGCCGTCACGCCCCCTCCCATAGACTTGCATTGAGGGGGCGGGGTGTGACATCATGAGGGGCAAGGCCATGATGTCACGAGCTCCCGGCGCCAGCGTTCGGAACAGTTTGTTCAAAACGCTGAGCAGCGGAGTACCCCTTAAATTGTAATAATATAAAGATAAGCGGCAGTACAGAGTGAATAACATTCCCTTCAGCTGCCAGCTGTGACCTTCTGTTCCATTCAGAGTCCTGGGAACGCAGATATAAATACTTGACATAGAAAGAATTGTATGAGATTAAAATGTACGGCAAAACATTTATATACATATTACACATAATAAACTGGATAAAATTAGTGCATAAGAAGCAGCTACATAGCTGGGATGCGCTAGGTTTATGGGACTTTTCAAGGTTCATAATAAAATCTATACTATTCACTTTTGGATCCAATCCCAGTTTAGGAATTAAAAGAAATGTAATTCACACAGGATAGATTGGCTGAGGATTTTGTGCCAGAAAAGTCCAAAGCCGCATTTGCTACATGATCAGTGGAAGAGGTATTAAAGGGGTACTCCGGTGAAATCCTTTTTTCTTTTAAATCAACTGGTGGCAGAAAGTTAAACATTTTTTGTAAATTACTTCTATTAAAAAATCTTAATCCTTCCTGTACTTATTAGCTGATGAATACTACAGAGGAAATTCTTTTCTTTTTGGAATGCTCTCTGATGACATCACGAGCACAGTTCTCTCTGCTGACGTTATTATAATAATAATGCTTTATTTATTTATTTTCACAAGGCAGTGTCGGGTTTGTCGTTTTTTCCTGGCGCATGCAGAGTGGAGTGTAGTGTTCTTCGTGGGTTTTAACTCCCTACAAGTATTTTTGAAAATATTTTACTAATGTTTTCCTACGTCTTGCACGTCTTACATTCGTTTTTTTTTTACAACTGCTCTGATCTGTCGGGTTTTTTCAGGGCTCAAATCGACCACATTTTCTGTGGAAACCTTAGTAAATATGTTGTGATTTTTTGCCCCTTTTCTGTGACCACGCCCCCTTTCCCCTGCAGCCATGCCCCTTTTTTCCTGGTTTTCTAAGTAAAATGAGGAGTTGGTCGGGTTTTCACTTTTTGGCACAAATTCTGGCGCAGACACAATTTGTGACGCAATGCGCAAACAGGTCGCACACTAGCGCAGACTGGCGCAGACACCGTGTCAAAAGAAAAGCTTTTAGATTAGAAAATGCGGGCCATTGTGGAATGCTGGGAAAGGTCAGACCAGAGAAAAAATAAAATACTCGCACTACAGCACTTCCGGGGGTGGGTCCTGTGCATAAAAATGGGACACAGTGGGGCATGGAGGTAATGGAAGCAGATTACATAGTATTAAAGGAGATCTGTCATCAATGTCACCTGCACTAAGACAGGTGGTGCAGGTGACACTAATGACAACGGTACTTACCTTGCACCTTTCCATGCTGTCATTCTCTGGCAATCCTCTTTGGTATCTTCCGCTCCAGGCACAACTTGGAGCATAGGCGGAGCTTAGTGATGTCACCGCTGCTGTTTGCAAACAGCAGCCGTGATGTCACTAAGCTCCTCCCATGTTCCATGTCGGACCCGAAGCTGAAGATACCAAAAAGGATTGCCAGAGAACTACAGCACGGTATGGGACAAGGTAAGTACCATTGTCAACAGTGTCACCTGCACTACCTGTCTGTACCGACCGGTTAGTGCAAGTGACACTGATGACAGATCTCCTTTAAAACTTGGCATCATGGGCTCAAAGGCTGATGGAAGAAAAAATGCCTTTATCAAATCTTATCCACATGCTGAAGAAAATTTCAGCATCGAATATTCCATACTGTTGTTGAGATGGTCTGCTATGTGAGGCTATATTCACACTAAGATTTCTTCATACAGCTGGCGGATTCGGCTGAGAAATTTCAAAACTGTCCGCTGCCGTATCCCCGTTGGACCCGCAACGCATCTCAATGCATCTCAGAGTCAGATAGTAACTCCAGTCGGCTTATTTTTGCACTGCATATGGTTTTGATGTTGGACTGAAAACTGTGGTATGTCGCGGTTTTAAATCCAGCAATACAAGTCATGTCACTTTCTGACTCATTTAAATCAACAAGATGTGGCGCAGGTCCAGCGGGGATATGGCAGCGGCTGGTTCAGAGATTTCCCCATATGGCAGCTGTATGAAGAAATTGTAGCGTAAAAAAAAAAGTGCAAAATTCGCCAATTTTTGTACAAATAGAGGAATAAAAAAAAAATCAAAAGGTAGCATGTATTGCAAAAATGATACAAATAAAAAGTACAGGTCATCCCGCAAAAATTAAGCCCTTACTCAATTGTATTGGACAAAAAATAAAAAAGTTACGGCTGTTGGAAAATGAATGGCAGAAAAAGAATTTTGCTCAGAAAAGGAAAAAGAACATAGAAATCTATATAAAATGGGTATCACCATAATCGTACTGACCCACAGAATAAATATAACATAAATTTTACCGCACAGTGTACACCATAAAAAAAATATTTAAAAAATCCTGAAATTTTCCAGTTTTTCACAATATTTTTGAGTTTTTCATAAAAAATGCTGCATGTGTCAACAAAAATGCACCACCTATATAAAGTACAATATGTCCCGAAAAAAAAATCTCAGAATCGCTCCTCTCAGAAAAAGTGTTCTAAAGCTATTACCATTTAAAGAGCCATTAAAAAAAAAAAAAAAAAAAAAAAAAAAAGAGCCTGGTAATTAAGGTAAAAAATGGGTCCGTCCTTAAGGGGTTAAACAGGAGCTTAGTTCATAGCAAAAAGTGAGCACTACTATTTGGCGGTGGCCGATTTGTCCAAATGTGATGGGTGAAGTAGTCAAATGGATTGTTCAAGGGATTATTCAGGAATAGAAAAAGAGAGCTATTGTGTTCCAAAAACAGTGCCACGCCTGTCTTCAGGTTGTATGTGGTATTACAACTTGGCTCCATTCACTTAAATGGAACTGAGCTGAGGACAGGTGTGCTGTTGTTATTGTAAGAAGTCAGCTCTGTTTTTCTAATAATCTATAACCTCTTTAATCCCGCTGCGACAAATCTAGCCCTCTAGCCTGTCATGGTGTCACTAAGGGTGTATGGAGCAGGCTCCTGACTGGAGCACGATCCATATTTGGAGTCCCCCAGCTGATTTCAGTAGCTGGGGTGGCGCTAATAGCCGGTGTTATGAAAGAAGTCATTACAAAGTACAATTTGTTCTGCAAAAACAAGCCCTCATACGGGTCTATAGATGAAAAAATGAAAGCATTATGGCTATTAAAGGGGTACTCCAGCCCCAAGACATCTTATCCCCGATCCTTTGGATAGGGGATAAGATGTCTGATCGCGGGGGTCCCGCCGATGGGGACCCCCGCAATCTAGCATGCAGCACCCACCTGTAAGCACTGCCGGAAGCGCTGGAGGCTCTCAGTCTTATGCCTCCTGACCATGGGGACGGAGTATCATCTCGCCCCCTCCCATTTTCTTGCATCGAGCCTAATGTCACACAGGGGCGGAGTCGTGATATCACGATATTCCATCCCCGTGGTTGGGAGGCGTAAGACTGAGAGCCTCCAGCGCTTCCGGCAGTACTTACAAGTGGGTGCTGCATGCTAGATTGCGGGGTCCCCAGCGGCGGGACCCCCGCAATCAGACATCTTATCCCCTATCCTTCAAAAGTGAAGACATATTAAAGCGAGTCCAAACACAAAATGGAGGAATGGAGGAAATGTCCTTACAAAAAAGGTCAAGTCCCTTTAACCTGAGAAAATGGATCAGCCATTGTGGTGGTCCCAACAGTCGGCCCACCAGATACTTATCACCTATCCTGTGGATAGGGGATATGGTATATCCATAAAATATATATATATATATATATATATATATATATATATATATTGCCACTGTGTTTTGAAACGCCGCACGTGCCCATTTTCGGTCCGGTAGCTGCCGTGGTGCTCGGTGCAGAAATATGGACAGCCTATTGAGGTGACTGTAGGCGTCACAGGTCGGCTGTAAATGCTGAAAAGTCGCATATTTTTCCTCACAAATGGAAATTTTCTGCGCAAAAATGTGCAACTTTTCAGCATTTACGCCACTGGCGCAGCTTAAGAAATGTCCCCCAGTGTGTACAATGTATCCGCTGACACACATGTACCATCACCTTAAAGGGGTACTCCGCTCCTAGAAATGTTATCTCCCATCCAAACTGAACACGGATGCCTGGGGCTTCCGTGTCCGTGACAACACATCACACCCTCTCCATTCATGTCTATGGGAGGGGGCGTGACAGCTACAGCCGTCACACCCCCATCCCATAGACATGAATGGAGGGAGTGTGGCGTGATGTCACCTTCCGTGTTCAGAACACCACGGTGCCGGCCCACGGATAGCGGGGGGTGTACCCCTTTAACCCTTAATGTGTTCCATTTTAAATGTGGGGCAGATTTGTGCTGCATAAATAAGACACTAAAAATGTGAGATACAGTCGTCCAGTTCAATTAAATAGTTAAAAATTACAGTTTAATTATATATATATATATATATTTTTTTTTAGGAAAAGCCGAGTGGAAGCAATATGGCCGCCTCAGTCTGTCTGGTTATACGGGAAAAGGGGTTGTGTGGGAAAGATTTGTGACAAATCTCTCACAGCCATTCATGGCTATCATGATCTTACACGGCTTCCCTGTTGTTTACCACAGGCGGCCATATTGCCTCCACACAGCTTTTCAACACTCTTATTTCTGTATTTCCTAACACAGACTTATAATTCTCCCCTTTCCACTCTGGTCATAATCTCAATTTATAAGTATTTTTACCTGAGAAATTCTATTCTTCTCTACAGCACAATTCTGACTACAACAATGGAGTAATTTACCTCATGAAGTGAGAGCTCAGCCCCGCCCCTTCCCTCCTGTCACTCACACTGCTTGGCCACACCCACACCCCCTATGATTGCTCATGATAAATCCCTAAAGCAGTGTTTCCCAAACTTTTTTGGCGGGGAACGCCTACCGAATTTGACGAGCAAAAAAAATAAAAACAGCTGTAATGCACAATATCTATTTATCTGTTGGCTATGTAGATTACAGTGCTGCTTTATACAGCAACTCACAAATGACGTCTTCTAAAATCAGCGTCGTTCCCTTCTCTTCTCCATCTGGTCCGCGCCATCATGACGATTTCTTCCAGCCACAATTCTTCACAGTTAAACCTGCAAAACAAACCTATTAAGCTCCGCACCTTACCTGCATCAGCCTCCAGATGGAGGAATACAGGGGCGTATAGGTGTAAAGGGGTAACAGAGGGGTGTAGAAAGGTGTACATGGGTGACAGGTGTGTAGAGGAGTGTACATGGGTGACGGAGGGGTGTAGAAAGGTGTACATGGGTGACAGGGGTGTAGAAAGGTGTACATGGGTGACAGAGGGGTGTAGAGGAGTGTACATGGGTGACAGGGTGTAGAGGAGTGCACATGGGTGACAGGGTGTAAAGGAGTGTACATGGGTGACAGAGGGGTGTAGAGGAGTGTACATGGGTGACAGGGGTGTAGAGGAGTGTACATGAGTGACAGAGGGGTGTAGAGGAGTGTACATGGGTGACAGGGTGTAGAGGAGTGTACATGGGTGACAGAGGGGTGTAGAGGAGTGTACATGGGTGACAGGGGTGTAGAGGAGTGTACATGAGTGACAGAGGGGTGTAGAGGAGTGTACATGGGTGACAGGGTGTAGAGGAGTGTACATGGGTGACAGGGTGTAGAGGAGTGTACATGGGTGACAGGGTGTAAAGGAGTGTACATGGGTGACAGGGTGTAGAGGAGTGTACATGGGTGACAGAGGGGTGTAGAGGAGTGTACATGGGTGACAGGGGTGTAGAGGAGTGTACATGGGTGACAGGTGTGTAGAGGAGTGTACATGGGTGACAGAGGGGTGTAGAGGAGTGTACATGGGTGACAGGTATGTAGTGGAGTGTACATGGGTGACAAAGGGGTGTAAAGGTGTGTACATGGGTGACAGGTGTGTAGAGGAGTGTACATGGGTGACAGAGGGGTGTAGAGGAGTGTACATGGGTGACAGAGGGGTGTAGAGGAGTGTACATGGGTGACAGAGGGGTGTAGAAAGGTGTACATGGGTGACAGGTGTGTAGAGGAGTGTACATGGGTGACAGAGGGGTGTAGAAAGGTGTACATGGGTGACAGGGGTGTAGAGGAGTGTACATGAGTGACAGAGGGGTGTAGAAAGGTGTACATGGGTGACAGGTGTGTAGAGGAGTGTACATGGGTGACAGAGGGGTGTAGAGGAGTGTACATGGGTGACAGGTGTGTAGAGGAATGTACATGGGTGACAGAGGGGTGTAGAGGAGTGTACATGGGTGACAGAGGGGTGTAGAGGAGTGTACATGGGTGACAGGTGTGTAGTGGAGTGTACATGGGTGACAGGTGTGTAGAGGAGTGTACATGGGTGACAGGGGTGTAGAGGAGTGTACATGGGTGACAGGGGTGTAGAGGAGTGTACATGGGTGACAGGTGTGTTGAGGAGTGTACATGGGTGACAGAGGGGTGTAGAGGAGTGTACATGGGTGACAGGTGTGTAGTGGAGTGTACATGGGTGACAAAGGGGTGTAAAGGAGTGTACATGGGTGACAGGTGTGTAGAGGAGTGTACATGGGTGACAGAGGGGTGTAGAGGAGTGTACATGGGTGACAGGGTGTAGAGGAGTGTACATGGGTGACAGGGGTGTAGAGGAGTATACATGGGTGACAGATGGGTGTAGAGAAGTGTATATAGGTGACAGGGGGGCATAGGGGGTGACAGAGGGGTGTACATGGGTGACAGATGGTTGTAGAAGAGTGTACATGGGTGACAGGGTGTAGAGGAGTGTACATGGGTGACAGAGGGGTGTAGAAAGGTGTACATGGGTGACAGGGTGTAGAGGAGTGTACATGGGTGACAGAGGGGTGTAGAAAGGTGTACATGGGTGACAGGGTGTAGAGGAGTGTACATGGGTGACAGAGGGGTGTAGAAAGTTGAACATGGGTGACAGGGTGTAGAGGGGTATACATGGGTGACAGATGGGTGTAGAGGAGTGTATATGGGTGACGGGGGCATAGGGGGTGACAGAGGGGTGTACATGGGTGACAGAGGGGTGTAGAAGAGTGTACATGGGTGATGGGGTGAAAGAGGGGTGGACAGGAGTAACAAGGTGGTAACAGGGGGGTGAATAGTGGGTGTTGGACATTGGTGATGGGGGTAGACAGGGGGGTGGTCAGTGGGGTGGTGAACATGGGTGACAGGAAAGTGGACAAGGGTGAAAGGGGGTAACAGAGGACTGACAAAGGAGGGTGGACAGGGGTGACAGAGGGGAGAGGGTGCAGTACCTTAATTAAGCTGAGCTGTTTTTCCTTCTGCGGGGGCAGGGGTGGTCTCGAAAGCTGGTCCAGGGGGGCCGTGAAGCTGATCCGGGTGCCTGGGAAGCTGGTCCGGGGGGCCAGTGCACCATCCCCATTCACATTTATCCCCTTCCCGGCCTGCGTGCCTGTGACTCACTCACGGCGCCGCAGGGGGAGGGGGACGCTGTGTGCGCAGTGCACACTTACACAAAATGTGCACGCAGGCTTCCCTTCCCACCTGTGCCGCCGTGATTCACAGGCGCGCAGGTCGGGCGGGAGATTTAAAACTTTTTTTTCAAATCAACTGGTGCCAGAAAGTTTCACAGATTTGTAAATTACTTCTATTAAAAAATCGTAATCCTTTCAGTACTTATCAGCTGCTGTATACTACAGAGGAAGTTGTGTAGTTTTTCCCAGTCTGACCACAGTGCTCTCTGCTGACACCTCTGTCCATGTCAGGTACTGTCCAGAGCAGGAGCAAATCCCCATAGCAAACCTCTCCTGCTCTGGACAGTTCCTGACATGGACAGAGGTGTCAGCAGAGAACACTGTGGTCAGACTGAAAAGAACTACACAACTTCCTCTGTAGCATACAGCAGCTGATAAGTACTTGAAGGATTAAGATTTTTTAATAGAAGTAATTTACAAACCTGTTAAACTTTCTGGCACCAGTCGATTTAATTATTTTTTTTCCACCGGAGTACCCCTTTAAGTTTTTTTTGTTTTTTTAAAGCAGTACAATAATAGAAAAGTATATAAACATAGGTATCATTTTAACCGTATTGACCCACAGAATAAAGAAAACATGTCGGTTTTACTGTAAAATGCACAGTGTGAAACAAAACCTGCAAAATTGTGGTTTTCTTTCTCATTTTCCTACACAAATAATATTTTTTTTGTTTTGCCATACATTTTATGGTAAATGAGTGATGACATTACAAAGTACAATTGGTTGCGCAAAAAACGTCATGCTCCACCCCCTCAATGCAAGCCTATGGGAGGGGGCGTCACGCCCCCTCCCATAGGCTTGCATTGAGGGGGTGGAGCGTGATGTCACACGGGGGTGGGGCCGTGACATCACAATGCTCCGGCCCCGTGATCGCCAGTAATCAGACCGGAGCGAACATGCTACGGGGACTGATTGTAACATGGTGCTGCGTGCAAGATCACGGGGGTCCCCAGCGGCGGGACCCCAGCGATCAGGCATCTTATCCCCTATCCTTTGCATAGGGGATAAGATGTCTTAGCGCCGGAGTACCCCCTTAAAGGTCCCTTGTGCTGCTTTGAAAATATGTGAGATAGTTTTTGCGCCACTTTTTAATTTTTTTTATTTTTTTTTACTCGCCACTTTTAGGGTTTTACACGCAAAAATTAGTTGATGTCACGCAATATATATATCGCCATTATGCTTTTAGACAATCGACAACTGTAAGAAGAAGAGGTAACTAGAGATGAGCGAACTTACAGTAAATTTGATTCGTCACGAACTTCTCGGCTCGGCAGTTGATGACTTATCCTGCATAAATGAGTTCAGCTTTCAGGTGCTCCCGTGGGCTGGAAAAGGTGGATACAGTCCTAGGAGACTCTTTCCTAGGACTGTATCCACCTTTTCCAGCCCACCGAAGCACCTGAAAGCTGAACTAATTTATGTAGGAAAAGTCATCAACTGCCGAGCCGAGAAGTTCGTGACGAATCGAATTTACTGTAAGTTCGCTCATCTCTAGAGGTAACACAGAGAAGAGGAAACATGTCTGAAGGGGACGGCGAGGGGGAACAACCCCTTGAGAACAAAGCCTATTTTCATTTTTGAATTCTTTGCTTTTTCCTCTTTTTAAGAGCCCTGACTCTTTTAGTTTTCCATTCACAGGGCTTGTTTTTTGCGCAAACAATTGTACTTTGTAATGACACTTTTTTTTATTTTTACCATAAAATGTACTTATGCACAACCCAAAAAAAATACGGTAGGAAGGGCTCTTGCCGCCATCGTACCCCTGCTATCGGGTTGGGGGTGGTCCGATGAGTATCACAAAGCCAAAAAGAAATAAATATACTTACCTCTTCTCCACTCCCATGCTGACAGGGTCTACTCTTCATAGGCATACTGACATCATCTTGCGCATACCAGGAGAAGCATAGTGCACCAGGATGGAATAAAGGATTTCACATTTGCATCATCTTGCCTGTTGCAAAACTACAACTCCCAGCATGCCTGGACAGCCAGCTGTCCGGGCATGCTGGGAGTTGTAGTTTTGCAACTGCTGGAGACACACGCTCCAATAAATCAGTCCTATCATTCTTGTCTACCATCTGTAAATAATCTCCTCACCAGCTGATCAATGACGTAGCGTCTCTCTCTAACACCCATTCGGTGCTCTTGTAAAAGTGACCATGTGCTTTGGGGGGGGGGGGGGTTTAGCATTCACTTTGGGTGGAGGGTTGAGTTTCAGAATCAGAACAGATGGTAAATCACTTCTGAATAGAAAAAAAAGTTAAATTTAGCAACAGAAAATTCTGCTGGTCAGGGAAATAGAATCTTACCAGTCTCCAGGAATAAGACGTACGGGGGGCCACCCTTAGACACCTTTAAAAAAGAGCATTCCGATGCTTTACGGAACTGACACTTGTAACCATGGCGGTGTGTCTGCGCTACGAACTGTACACTGTGTAACCAACTATATACATAAACTGTCGTACGTCCATCCTGTAACCCCAGGAAGGCTGCAGTAGCCATAACTAGAAGGGAGTTTTAAAGAAGCAGGGGTGTTTTTAAAATAAATAAATACATATAGTACAGTGGTCCCTCAAGTTACAATATTAATTGGTTCCAGGACGACCATTGTATGTTGAAACCATCGTATGTTGAGACCAGAACTCTATGGAAACCTGGTAATTGGTTCTGAAGCCACCAAAATGTCATCCAAAAATAGGAAAAAGTGAGGATTAAACAAAAATAAGTAGATAACTAATCAGATAAAGCAAATCCTTACATATAAAAGTAAGAAAGATCTGCTGGGAGCTGTAAATCACTGTCTATTTCAGTGTTTCCCAAAGAGGGTGCCTCCAGCTGTTGCAAAACTACAACTACCAGCATGCCCGGACAGCCGAAGGCTGTCCGGGCATGCTGGTAGTTGTAGTTTTGCAACAGCTGGAGGCACCCTCTTTGGCAAACACTGGTCTATGTAGAGGACAGAAGCGTCTTTAGGGACTTGTACAGAACACGCAATGTCCTAAAAATAGTAAAATGAATCCGCCCTCACCTGGTGTCCAAAGGAGCAGCTAACCCTAGTACAGGTAAAGAGTACAGAACATGTAATACCTCCCTGTACTGTAGGGGGCGCTACCAGACACCAGTCAGTGCATGCACTTTAGGAATACAGGGTTTTACTAGTGAAATGCCCATTCTGATTGGTTGGTTCTTCCAGCCATTGATTCCATAGCATTGTATGTTGAGTCTGGTTTCAAGTTACAATAGACCAGAAAAGACCATAGTATGTTGAAACTATTGTAAGTTGAGGGATCACTATATATACATAAATAAATAAACAATTAAAAATAAAGCCTACTCACCTGCCCCAATCCCCTTCCTCTTCTCCAATCTATCGGCTCCCGGTCCCTGCTGCTTATCACTTCCTCTGACCCTGTTCCTCTTGACCCTGCAGCAAGTGCCCACTGACTAAGGTGGGCATAGTTCTGGTCAGTGGTTGGCTGATGGGTCATTTACTAAAGGGATGAAAAGTAGTAGTGATAGTGGGGAACACAGGGGATTCAAAGCACCGGCAGGGGATCAGTGCAGACAGGGGATCAGTGCAGGTAAGTAGGCATTTTATTTTTAAAAACATTTAAAGAAAATGATATATGGCTGGAATGCCCCTTTAATATTATTTGCTTATGAACCTCTACTGGATTTTATGGCTAAAATCTTTGGTATAACGCCTACTACTATTACTGTACATCATGAGGACATTAAAAAAATTACAATACTTTTTCTTGTTGTGAATGTTAACCCCATAAGGCCACAGGACAGAGCAAAGAATGTATATGCTCTTCAGCATTGAAGGAGCTTTAGGCTATGTTCTGCTCAGAAATTCTGCCACAGCAAAGTCCCATTGATTCCATTGGGATTCTGCTGCACTGTGCACATGGCGGACTTTTTGCAGCAGATGTTTCTGCCGTGGAAATCCCATTTTCAGCGTCCGCAGAAAGAATAGTCATGTCTATTCTTTCTGTGGATTCCGCTCAGAAATGCATTGCCATCTATGGAGACGGTGTATGTGGCGTGCAGGGGTGCAATGTAGGGCAGATGTAACCCTGGGAGCAGATGTTATTTACCCTTTCTTGTTGTGACGCCAGGGCGTGGTTTAGCCTTAACCACCGGAAGGTAATACCGCTGGTCCTGGGCTAGGCACGGGGGCAATGAAGACACCGACGCCAAGTTATGGACAACGGTAGCTTTACTGAGGGTAGACAGGGATACAGTCTATGCAGTACAGCCAATATCCCAAGGAAGTGACCAGTGACACAGGGGGACCTCGCAGGCTTGCTGGGACCTGCACTATGTAGAGACACTTTAGTGCAGGCCACGGTGACTATATAGAAGACTTGACAATTGACATGAAGATGACTTTGAGATTACTTGAGCCAACTTGTGGCTGCAGACTTTAGGCTTGAGGCCTCCAATGCTCTGGACACAGACACGGAGACGACTGGACCTCAGCAGGAATAGCAATGAGCTAAGAGAGAGATTGCAGCCCCTCCGCTGGTTATATAGGGGGGCTGTGCAAGGAGCCCATAGGTCACTTGGGGGGTCACCTGGTCACTAGTGCCTCCTGGGTAATAATCACATGGTAACATCTATTAAAGAAACAGTACGTTTTATTATACAACTTATATACATAGGGGGATAACACATAAAGGGGCCCTGGGGACATGGAGAGACTCTGCCTGACAGGGCAGGAGAACTACCGGGAAACACCATCCCGTACTGGGCCACCACATGTATTTCCGAGCAGTCATAGCGATGGAATGTTCCACTGGCACCTGCAGACCGCTATCCGCCATGTGAACTTAGCCTAAAGGTTTTTTTTGGGAGATAGAAAAGCTATTACCTTCTCTCCCTGCCCAGTGCTCCACTTCTAGCTCGGTCTTGTCTTGGAAGTTTACCTTCCAGAATTGCAGATTCCATATTGAAATCAATGCAATGTGGGTGAAACCATGTCCGCCTTCATCAGGGGATTCTGCTCGGAATTAACAGTAAAAAGACAAGTGTCCAGGAAAGCTGAACGACAGCCCGTAGGCAAGCTGGAACAGAGGTTGTGGTCTATTAGATGTCCTAGGAAAATATCACTAAATCTGACTCTAAAAGATAAAATGGTTGAATGTCGTTTATAATAAGGAGGCCTGGAGGCCATGTGTATTTGGGTATAATTATAATGATTATCAATCAATATTTACAGAAATAGTTTCCAACCTCCAGTTATCAAATTACAACTCTCAACATGCCATGGGCGATGAGGGAGTTGTAGTTTTATACCAGCATGTGGCACACCGCTGACAGCATTTTACTGTGTGAATTAGTAGTTACAACTCATCACCCCAAGCAGAACAACTTTAGCATGTGTAGCACAAAAACAGCAAAACAGTTCTTGAAATACTATCTGTTCAAAACTATCACAGACAACCTCTGACCTCTGCCCTGTGACCCAAACTGTCTAATGGATTCACCCTGTGTTAACAGTCTGTGTTATGTTAGGAAAAGCCAACTCTTCAGATCTGTAAAGTGTGAATGTGGCTGACACCCTATCTGTCTGTGAGGACATGGCTGCCTTCCCAGGATCATGATGAACAGGATGATGAGATGAGCCGACCCTGCCCAGGCTGAGCTGTGACCTCCATGATGGAGCTGTCAGCCTAACACCAGTCATCTCCAATATGTGGCTCTCCAGCTGTTGTAGAACTACAACTCCAATCATACCCTGACCGCTGCAGGGCCTCAATTTTAGAATGAGAGTGTTCACTAATCTGTGACTTAAAGGGGTACTCTGCCCCAAGACATCCTTTGGATAGAGGATAAGAGGTCTGATCGCGGTGGTCCTGCCGCTGCTGCACCCAGAGTTCGTTTAGAGCGTCGGTGCAGTGCTGGAGGCTCATGACGTCATGCCCCCCTCCCATAGACTTGCATTGAGGGGGCGTGACTGTGACATCACAAGCCTCCGCCCCACATCGCCAGTCATTCAGCATGGAGTGAAGTTTGCTCCATGCACCGGATGTCTGGGTGCTGCAGCCGAGTACCCCTTTAACTGCTGTTGCCAAATTACAACTCCCAGCATAAACTGACAACTGAGGGAAGTAGTTTGGCAACAGTTGCATAGCCACAGTCTGCAGATCAATGGTTAACACAAAATGGATCCCAAAAGTATATTTAAGGAGGGAACAAAAAAAAAAAAAAAAAACTTTCCATACTCACACATTTGCTCTAGTGCCCAATTGATGTCACTGTACACGGGAAGCTGCAGCCAATCCCTGGCCTCAGCAGTCCTATGCACTTTCCCTTACATAGGACAGTTGAGGCTAGTGATTGGATGCAGTGTCCCATGTACAATGACTGCATACCATGCCCCATCCACTACCAAGTGAGACTAAGGCTGGGTGCCATCTTTGAATGGCTATATATCTGTATCATTCCTGTAACTTGTCATGCACACCAGTACAACTGAGGAAGGGGCTCCTATGCCCAAGAAATGCGTAGTGTTTGGTTCTACAATAATATTCTTGTGATATTATTTATTAATGCTTAATTGAGCCACATTTTTTCCCCCTCAACTGGACAACCAGACCCATGTACAATGGCGTCCATGGGCATTTCTGCCAGGCTGTATAGAGGAGAGTTGAGGGGTGAGGGCTTTTCTTGTCCCTCTAGACCTGCATGCTCAATATCCTGGCCCCAGTCAGTGCCTGAGAAAGAATCTGCATTCTGAAGAGTCCGGATGGAGTTGTAAATATGCTGTGTGCCGCCATATGGTTCTATATTAAAGGGCATATATGCTGTGTGCCGCCATATGGTTCCATATTAAAGGGCATATTAAACAGCTCCGTAATAGGACATCTAATGTAACATACCAAGTCATAGAGGGGCATTCCTGCAAAATTACATTTCTGTACAACTCTGTATATCTGTGTTTTATTGTATGGACCGGTCAGCTCACATGTACTGTACATCGCTGCGGAATAGGTCAGTGCTATGTGAGCGAAACAAATAATGACACAGTATTAAGCCTCATTAATAATATTTATTTACATAATAAGGTCACAAAAACAGAGCTTATATTTCATAGGCATATCCCTGTAAGGCGCGCAGTGTCCAGCAATACTAAACTCATTTCATGTATTTATTTTATAATGGAGTGATCGCATTCCCGGGAGTCTCTCCCCATTCATCCTGAATCGGCCGGATGGTGACACATGGACACCGCGTGATGGCGATACACGGACGCTCATTGTCCCGCGGGTGCTGAATGTTCTCGACTGTAAAGGGTAAAGAGCATGGTGTTCTTGTGCCACATCTGCTATTAACATAAATCAAAATGAAGGTCGAACCTGGTTATGTTACATACCAGACCTGCGGGAAGAATACTGGGTAAAGGAGGAGAGATATTAAAAATTCTAAGTAATATTGATTTAGCCAACACTTTTACATTTTGTGCATTCACCAGAAGCCAAGTCTGTTGCAAAACTACAACTCCCAGCATGTCCGGACAGCCAACGGCTGTCCGGGCATGCTGGGAGTTGTAGTTTTGCAACATCTGCAAGGTGTCCTATACATGGACTGATAGTAAGAGGTCCGTCTACTAATATAGGATACATTGTTCTACCATTCTCCTTATAGCTAATCATATCATGCAGGGGGGCCATATTGGTGCAGCCCATTAAACATTGAGGGCCCAATGCTAGCAAAGGGGCCAAAAGAAATGCTATCTTCCCTAATGGCTACATGAGGGGACATCTAGGCTACGGGCACTGCCGGGCCATTCAGTTCCTGTCAAAAGTAACAAATAACTACATGGGAGGCCATTCCGCACCTTTATAACTGTCCCTATGGTAAGTCCATGGTTCCCGTTGGTTACTATGGGAAACAAGGTTTTCTGTGTTAAAGGGGGTTTGTCCGGCGACAGAATCATAGGGTGTCAAAATGTATTCTAAAGCAACTTACTAATATAATTATATTATCCAAAGTGAACAGATCATTCATTTCAGCTGTGGTTTCTTCCTGTAAGCTGTGACACAGCGTCACAGCCTGAGCAGCAGCTCTGTCCCTACTCCCTAGTGTCAGTACGGACCGCAGTGATGTGAAGAGGAGGGCTGGTTTTACTGTTCATAAGCTTTACGGCAACAGGGAGACGTTTTCGTCAGCTGCAGTGCTGACACTAGGGGAAAGGAGGAGGGGGGAGACGGAGCTGCTGCTCAGGCTGTGACGTGACATCACAGTTTACAGGATGAAACCACAGCTGAAATGAATGATCTGTTAAAGGAATACTGTAGTGCAAAATAACTTGTCCCCTATCTGACCCCCCCACGATCTCCTGTACAGGGCCCCGGCAGTAAGGGGGCGTGTCCATCCCCAGCATGACATGGTGGTCGACAAACCCCACCATGTATCCCATAGAGATACTTGGAGGGGGCGTGTAAGCCGCCGCGTCATGTGGGGACAGAACGCTCCCTTCAAGCCCCGTACAGCCCCAGCAGTTGGACCCCCGCGATCTATAATTCATATATGTTATTTTGCACTACATTATTCCTTTAACTTCGGATTATAACATTATATTAGTAAGTTGCTTTATTATACATTTTGACACCATGCACACTTGTTTCTGTTGCCGGACAACCATTTAAGATCACAGGTCATGTACAGGTTTATAGTACACGAGCACGCCGAGGCGTAACGTTACATCTGGGTTTATAGCACCAGGAATAAATCTTGTGGCTAATTCTTATCTGTTGATGGCCGATCAATACATAGTTGTATCTTTTGGCACCAAGCAGTCCAAGCATTGCAAACTAGACCGGACAAACGTGAAATGCAATGGACACATAATCATCTGGTACAGAATATCTGTGGCTCTGCAGATTATGGAAAACTACACGACCCAGCATGGCCTTGTAGAAGCAGGCAGCCAGATTAATAGTTGTACCAGATCTTTGTGCGTGATCTACCCAGATCTCAATGTAGCCCTCACCAGGTAAACTGCTTTTTACATGGCTACAAACCTGTAGGCTGTGTTCACACTCAGCATTTTCTTGGCAGTACCATTGTGGTGCCATGTGCGTTTTGCCCAGTTTTACAGGAAATGGTTGAAATCACAGTAAAAATGGGACGTTTTATGGCTAACTGCATAATCGATGTAAAATGTATAATTTTTTTTTACTGCAAGTTCGGTCATTTGCAGCTAAAAGGCAATGGTATCACAAAGTGGTGACGCAACGGGTGAACACAGCCTTAAAGGGGTACTACGCTGCTCAGCGTTCAGAACAAAATGTTGATGCCGGGGGCTCATGACATCGCGGCCCAGCCCCGTCGTACCATCATGCCCCGCCCCCTCAATGCAAGTCTATGGGGAGGGAGCGTGATGGGCCTCACACTCCCTCTTATAGACTTGCATTGAGGGGGCGGGGCATGGCGTTACGAGGGGGCGTGGCTGTGACGTTACGAGCCCACGGCGCCAGCTCTAAGAGTTCATCCGAACACTGAGCAGCGGAGTACCCCTTTAACCAACAAAGCAAGGTTCAGTAGCCTCTGCTGGGCATAAGACCTGGGCTGCACCAAGACTTTTCTGTAACCAGATTTTGAGTCACACAGCAGCAATCTAGGATTAGAAAAACATAGCTAGTTTTTCCAAAAAACAGCACCACCCCTGTCCTTAGGTATTATGTAGTACTGCGGCTCAGTTCTATTAAAATAAATAGAGCCACCTTGTAATACCACACGCAACCTAAGCACAGGTGTGGCGCTGTTTTTTGGAAGAAATCTGGTTGGTTCTTGTATACCTGGATAACCTCTTTAAAGGGGTATTCCAGGCAAAAACTTTCTGGCTCCAGAAAGTTAAACAGATTTGTAAATTACTTCTATTAAAAAAATCTTAATCCTTTCAGTAATTATCAGCTGCTGAAGTGGAGTTGTTGTTTTCTGTCTGACAACAGTGCTCTCTGCTGACATCTCTGCTTGTCTCGGGAACTGCACAGAGTAGAAGAGGTTTGCTATGGGGATTTGCTTCTAAACTGGGCGGTTCCCGAGACACGTGTCATCAGAGAGCACTTAGACAGAAAAGAACAACTCAACTTCATCAGCTCATAAGTACTGAAAGGATTAAGATTTTTTAATAGAAGTAATTTACAAATCTGTTTAACTTTCTGGAGCCAGTTGACATATATAAAAAAAAGTTTTTTCCTGGATAACCCCTTTAACTACAAAGTGACAGCCGCAGTCCACAGGAGTGCATACAACCCTAGTGATTTTCTGTAGACCGCAACTGTGGCTTGTTAGTTACAGTGGCCTCCAAAGATTGTGTTCTGTGCCAAGACCCAGTGTGGACTGTGTCTCTCCATGCCAGTGTTTCCCAACCAGGGTGCCTCCAGCTGTTGCAAAACTACAACTTCCAGCATGCCCGGACAGCCGTTGGCTGTCCGGGCATGCTGGGAGTTGTAGTTTTGCAACAGCTGGAGGCACCCTGGTTGGGAAACACTGATCAAAAAAAGCAGTGTACAGTCATTTACAAGTAGTGAATCCAAAACAGGTAGTGTTTAATACATTGGAGAATGCAAGACATAAGGGGCAGCAATGCATTCTCCATGTGCCCATTGGCATTTCTCCATGTGCCCATTGACTTCAATAATAAATCAGTATCTGAGAAGCTCTATGGAGACTCTTTCGGGACACGAGGCTCCTGATAAATCAAAAAGGAGAACGACTTTAACCTCCGTCCCCTTGGCGCGGTGTCCCCCGAACTGTGCCTCTTTTACCTGTTGCAAAACTACAACTCCCAGCATGCCTTGACGGCTACTGGGAGTCGCAGTTACAGGTTGGAGATCACAGCATTAATGGAACATATATTGAGGAATAATGTTTACCTCATAGCACAATCCCTTGTAGAATCCTATAGTTTGACATTTGCATCTATAATAAAAAATAAAAATAAAGACACATTCTTTGGCATAAACCAATAAAAACAGAAGAAAAAGCAGCAACATAACCAAATATAAAAGTACAAATACATAATAAATACGGGGCACAAGGCCCATGTGCAAATATGGAATGAAATCAACATTATAGGGACTATATATACCCCTGTCCCATTGAAGCCCATGGTTTTCAGGCGGCACCGGGGTTACCATAAGGCAGTGTTCCCAAACATGGGGCTCTCCAGCTGTTGCCAAACTACAACCCCCATCACGTCCTGACCACCGACTGCTGTCAGGTCATTGCAACAGCTGGAAAGCCGCGGGTTGTGCCGCACGTCATAAGGGAATGCATAGGACCCTTTGAATATTCCATCATTTCAAAACTCTTTAAAGGGGTACTCCACTAAAAAAAAAAAAAAAAAAAAAAAAAAAAAACATTTTAATCAACTGGTGCCAGAAAGTTAAACAGATTTGTAAATGACTCCTATTTATGAATTTTAATCCTTCCAATACTTACCAGCTGCTATGTGCTCCACAGGAAGTTCTTTTCTTTTTGAAACTCCTTTATGTTTGACTACAGTGCTCTCTGCTGACACCTCTGTCCATTTTTAGGAACTGTCCAGAGCAGGAGCGGTTTTCTATGGGGATTTGCTTCTACTATGGACAGTTCCTAAAATGGAAAAAGGTGTCAGCAGAGAGCACTGTGGTCAGACAGAAAGGAAATAAAAAAAAAGATCTTTCTGTGGAGCATACAGCAGCTGATAAGTACTGGAAGGATTAAGATTTTTTAATAGAAGTAATTTACAAATCTGTTTAACTTTCTGGCACCAGTTGATTTAAATAAAAAATAAAAATAAAAGTTTTGCAGGGGAGTACCCCTTTAACATTGCTCCCTGGCTATAAAGCAATATTCCCCGCTATGTTGTACAGTACCGGGTAGTTATCTAGATAAAACACAATTTGTTCTTTATGGAAAGGCCCAGTCATGGCGGATTCTTTGTACCAGGGCCTGGGACCGATCCTACAGCCTATCTGTGCTTTCTAGATTCTGTTTTTCGGTTTATTGTGAGATTACAGACACTATAAATAATATACAGTATTGACGATATTACAAAGTCTATACAATGCTAAACGGATGAAATGTTAAGACATATTGTCCGCTCTGACCTATTCTACATTAATCACTGTTCCCAGCCAGTGTCCATTACAGTCTGTTAAACTACAACTCCCAGCATGATGAGAGTTGTAGTTTTGTGACAGCTGGGGATCACTATCATAAAGCAGTATTTTTTACAACCAAGGTGCCTCCAGCTGTTGCAAAACTACAACTCCCAGCATGCCCGACAGCCTTCGGCTGTCTGGGCATGCTGGAAGTTGTAGTTTTGCAACAGCTGGAGGCACCATAATAAGGGAAACACTGACATACAGGGTTAAAAACAAAACTCATACTCCATTTTTCCTATAATCAGGTGCATTGGTCACAAGCAATAAGTCACTATTTAAACTCATCGGAACCTTAAAGGGGTACTCCGGTGGAAAATAATTTATTCTAAATCAAATGGTGCCAGAAAGTTATACAGATTTGTAAATCACTTCTGTTAAACAATCTTTACCCTTCTAGTACTTATTAGCTGCTGTATGCTCCAGAGAAAGTTATACAGATTTGTAAATTACTTCTATTAAACAATCTTTACCCTTCCAGTACTTATCAGCTGCTGTATACTACAGAGGAAGTTCTTTTCTTTTTGAATTTCTTTTCTGTCTGACCACAGTGCTCTCTGCTGACACCTCTGTCCATTTTAGGAACTGTCCAGAGAACATGCAAATCCCCCATAGCAAACCTATCCTGCTCTGGACAGTTCCTGACACGGACAGAGGTGTCAGCAGAGAGCACTGTGGTCAGACAGAAAATAAATTCAAAAATAAAAGAACTTCCTCTGTAGTATACAGCAGCTGATAAGTACTGGAAGGATTACGAATTTTTAACAGAAGTAATTTACAAATCTATTTAACTTTCTGGCATCAGTTGATTTAAAATAAATAGTTTTACACCGGAGTACCCCTTTAAGGCTAAATGGATGAAATGTAACACACATTGTCGGCTCTGATCTATTCTACGTTTATCACTGTTCCCAGGCTGGTAGAGAGTGTCCATTACAGTCTATGTAAACCTGTGGCCGTCTCCAGCTAATAAACTACAACTCCCAGCATAATGGGAGCTGAAGTTTTGCAACAGTTTGGGGATCAGTGTCATAAAGCAGTGTTTTCACAAGCAGGGTGCCTCCAGCTGTTGCAAAACTACAACTCCCAGCATGCCCGGACAGCCTTCGGCTGTCCGGGCATGCTGGGAGTTGTAGTTTTGCAACAGCTGGAGGCACCCTGGTAAGGGAAACACTGACATACAGGATTAAAAACCTCATGCTCCACTTTCCCTATAATCGGTTGCATTGGTCACAAGCAAGAAGTCACAATGTAAAGACATAATAACCTGAAACCCTCTCATGGGAACCTTAAAAGTGCTCAACGTGAGGGCACAACTACCCCCATGACGGATAACCCCTTTTTGTATGGGAACCTATAAAAGAGGTTATTCAGGATAAGTAAAAACACAAATTTCTAGAAACAGCACCATTCTTGTCCTCAGGTTGCGTGTGGTATTGCAGCTCAGTCCCATTAAAGTGAGTGTAGCCAAGCTGCAATACCACACACAACCTGAGGAGAAGTGTGGCGCAGGTTCCAAAAGAAAGCAAATTACTTATCCCTACGAATTATACCTGACCCATTACTAGTGACATTACTTAGACCCTGTGAGCAAAGACACCATTGGGCCCGTGTAAAAGCTCTATATAATCCAAGAATATTCTGACTCAATGATGCAATAGGTTACTGTTCCCAATTCTGTAAATCCAGCGTTGGCATTAGCCACAACCTGCAGAAGCTCCTTCCATGCCGCAGTGTTTAGAGTCCCGTTTGTTTGTGGCATTGTATCTTGATAAAGATGTCAGCTATTTATTGATTTTTTTGCAGCGTTTTTTTTTTTACCAAAAAATAAAACTCTGAGCTAAAACATGCTAAAAAAAACAGCATATGATGGGGGCTGTAAAAACAAAAAAGTAAAAAAAAAAAGAAAGAAAAAAAACTGAATATACTGTAATCCCTTCCAAACTCAAAACCTGTACTCTGGCTCCCCCTAGTGTTCACTTCTGTAACTGACTGACAGAAAAGCTCTTTAAAACCTTATAGTTCATCTATCTGGAATAAACTATCCTAGACAAAGGGGGGAATTGTTTTACTTGGCAAAACACCTTTAAAAAAGGCAGAACAGGCCTAGAAATATGACTGACCGGACATTGGTAGTAACTGTTTTAGGGGCTATAATGCACATAATACTGCAGCGGAGCCCAGGCCTAAGGGGGAAACATGGAGGCATTAAAGGGGAGTACCCGGTGGAAAACTTTTTTTTAATTTTATTTATATATTTATTAATTTTTTTTTATCATCAACTGGTGCCAGAAAGTTAAGCAGATTTGTAAATGACTTCTATTAAAAAAATCTTTACCTTTCCAGTACTTTTTAGCAGCTGTATGCTACAGAGGAAATTCTTTTCTTTTTGAACTTTTTTTGTCTTGTCCACAGTGCTCTCTGCTGACACCTGATGCCCGTATCAGGAACTGTCCAGAGCAGGAGAAAATCCCCATAGTAAACCTATGCTGCTTTGGACAGTTCCTGACACGGACAGAGGTGCCAGCAGAGAGCACTGTGGACAAGATATAAAAGAAATTAAAAAAGAAAAGAATTTCCTCTGTAGCATACAGCTGCTAAAAAGTACTGGAAGGGTAAATATTTTTTAATAAAAAGTCATTTACAAATCTGTTTCAACTTTCTGGCACCAGTTGATGTAAAAATAAATAAATAAATAAATAAAATAAAAATAGTTTTCCACCGGAGTACCCCTTTAAAGGTCATCTGGTGGATGTGCAGGACACTGTCTTCTTCCTGAATCCTATAGCTGTAACATGACTGATCATAAGGCCACACTATGGAAAACATAGTAATATAATGACATAACTTGTATAAACTTACACATATAGCTACTATATATGCAGGTTTATCAGGTAACATCGCACCAACTGGATAATGTTCATGTCCAGGAATAGCCTATAGCATAGAGAAGGTGGTCCTCCAGAATTTCCCTATTTAATTTCCCTATTAATAGTATACAGTAGTGGTCTGAAAACTGTGGATCTCCAGCTGTTGCAAAACTACAACTCCTAGCATGCCCGGACAGCCAACGGCTGTCCGGGCATGCTAGGAGTTGTAGTTTTGCAACAGCTGGAGGTATACAGTTTGCAGACCTAAGATATACCGCTCAACCCTGTTGCTCAACGCAAATGTTTCCTTCTGCCACTGTATCTACAAGGTGAAAGGGTCCCGGGCAGAGAATCTGATGGTAAGAAGTATGGATCCACACTCAATCGTGCGATTTTCCTACACATTGTTAGGGGGATTCTAGGTTAATACAGAACGGCTTCTCTGCGAGTAAACCTGTCCTGTACCATATTATATTGACAAACCATTGAAATAAATGGATACCGTGCAATGCCTCATTTCCCCTGTGGGGGCGCTGCATCGAAAACTCAACACTTACTGTCCGGTTTTCCCAAATATTAAAGCCGATTAATGTCGGGCACTTAGTGCTGTTAAGACCCTTTGAGCAAATAGGGGGTTACTTAAAGGGGTTATCCAGGCCAAACCTTTTTTTTTCTATATCAACTGGCTCCGGAAAGTTAAACAGATTTGTAAATTACTTATATTAAAAAATCTTAATCCTTCCAATAGTTATTAGCTTCTGAAGTTGAGTTGTTGTTTTCTGTCCAACTGCTCTCTGATGACTCACGTCCCGGGAGCTGTGCAGTTCCTACGGGGATATTCTTCCATCATGCACAGCTCCTGGGACGTGACATCATCATTGAGCAGTTAGACAGAAAACTTCAGACGCTAATAACTATTGGAAGGATTAAGATTTTTTAAATAGAAGTAATTTACAAATCTGTTTAACTTTCCGGAGCCAGTTGATATATATATATATATATATATATATATATATATATATATATATATATATATATATATATATAAAAGGTTTTGCCTGGAATACCCCTTTAAAGTGTAAAACTAGGAGGCCTGGGTGATCGTTTCAAGCTCAGACAGAGCTTAAGGACTCTGCATTTAAAAATATAAATAAAAAGATTCATAAAAAAAATGTAAATAAAATAAATATATATATTTTATAATAATTATACTATATATATATATATATATATATAATTAATATATAGTATATATATATATTTTTAATATATATAATTAATATAATATATATATAATTAATATATAGTATATATATATATATATATATATATATTAATATATAAATATATAATTAATATATATATATATATATATATATATATATAATGAATATAATATATATATATATTGTAATATATAGTCATAGCACTGCACCAAAGGCTGAAGAATTCATACAGTAAAAATACTAAGACTTATTTTTCGCAATCAACACCCTTATGCTAACCAATGTATAGAGTAACTACAGGCTGGGAATGATACTACTACGACAGGGCTTCCCCTACCCACCTGCCACCATACTGTCCACAATCTAAACACCAAGGTCTATTCAGAGCAATCTATGTCTTACCTGGCGGCAAATGAGATGGGAGTCCATATAGTTTTAATGCTAATTCGTACATTGCCCTATGGTCCTAACATTACATTAAATGTATGGATATTACATTTCCCGGTTAGAGGATAGTCATTATAGCACAGTAAATATGACCCAAGTGTATTACATGAGATCGCAGCCCTAAATCTGAATCCTCTAATCCCTTTGTAACAATCTAAGATTTATATAACTTCTGACTTTGTTGAAACAATGTTACTATTTTTTTCTGCAACGAAAGGTAATAAGTTTACATTGTGTTTCCCAATCAAGAAGAAGGATACAAATAAATCACAAGTGTCTATGAATACAATTTCCTATCTGAACTATGTAACTGGAGGCCTGGGAAGACCAGAGGCTCAGTAAAAGGTTTGAAGCCTTTTGTATTGGAGAGTGCTATAAAACCGTCAAACCCGTAAAGTTTGTTCTTCTGATTGGACTTTACCATTTGATAGACTTGGACTGGCAGATCTGGATTTTCCACACAGGCCTCAAACTTAAGCGCTTCACCACAGCAACATAAAATGTCCTGACCGGCTGCTGAATTCAAGAAGGTGACGGAGTGAAGGGTCAGGAGGTGGAAGGCGATTCTGCGGCTGCCTCATCTCCTTCCTCTGAATCCCACACTTTGGACTGTAGGTAGTCAGCAAACAGAGCTTTAGCGCGGTGGAGAACGCGATTTAAGTTGTGCCTACGGACCAAGCGGTTAAAGTGCATTGCCAGCTCATCGTATCCCATGTTTTGTTTCATTATCTGCTCACGGTGCTCCAACAAGATAGAAAGACATAAAAAGAGCATGAAGGGGTTCCCACGGCCGAACTCCTGGGGTGGGGGTAAGCTGATGGGAGCTGGGGAACTGGCCGCAGTCTGCTCGGCTTCCAGCTGAGCCTCTCCTCCTTCATCCTTAGCAGCAGAGGTTGGCTCACTGGGGTCCGTCGTAGTAAGAGATGTGGGGCTCTGAGAAGTCGGGGTACAAGAGGTGAGTGAAGGAGCAGACAAAGAGCTGGTGACCCCCAGAGAGTCAGGAGGTCGAATCAGAGGCTCCTGCTCCCAAAACCGTTCTTCATCGTCTTCTTCTTGAGTGGACTGCCGAGCATGAATAACAGGGGTCATAGGCAGATCCTCACCTTCAAAGCTGGAGCCGCCATCATTAGCACCATAACACTTAAACTCTCCAAAACTTGGTTGTTTTAACATTGGGCACCTTACAGGTGATGATTCTTGCTCTCCATCAGGTTCTGTTTTCTCCATCATCATCTCTGGTTGTTCTGTCTCTGTGTCTACATTGGGTGTCGAAATCTCCTCCTCCCCTTCTGGGCTAAGTCCACGGTCTGGACGCATCATGTGCTTCCTCCGTGTGTTTTTTGGACATTCCCCCGGTGCACATGGTGGTCCGGTCAACTCAACTTCTTTTTCTGGAGGATCAGGAGGCAATGAGCTCCACATCACCTCCAGCATCCTCAGAGCATCCTCAAAAGCAAATTCCCTCTTGAGCTCCAGAAGCAGCCAGCGGTAGCAGAAGAACAGGTCATCTGCACCACGAGACATTAGGTAAGTGTTGAACTCTGGATCAGAGTACCGCAGGAGCAGCTTGAGATGTGCAAATTTCACAGACATGCATTCCCCATCCATGCGAAAGTTCCCTTCTAACCTTTTCATAATTCCACAAAAACAGATAAAAGCATGGGCTTCATTGTCCATCACAGCCAGGATGGGTGAGGCGATGTCACTCATGCCCTGGCAGTAAGACACCTGTGGGTGGGTAACGGCGTACGTGGTTAGCAAGTCATGCAAGGCTTGCAGGTGAGGGTTGTCCTCCGAACCTGAATAATAAGGATGGGTACGATCTGTGCGGAGGACGTCCTTCATGACATTGCCCTGGATGAACTCCAAGTCCTCTTGACTGCACCGTTCTCTCCACTCACTTTTTAGCTGGTAATACTCTCGGGTTTTAGCTTTCATGTAATCCATACGTTCCTGTCCTGTTAAACCATCTGGGTAGACGTTCAAGAGATAGCGCCAGACAACCTGGTAAAAGAGAAAATAGAGGAATACAGGAAAAACAGGGAATGGGAAATCCAAATCTATTAGAGGGCAGGGAAAACACACAAGAGGATGTATGTAATACTTGCAACATAATAGACTCCGTGCCCATCTACCATAGAGAGCACAACTATGTTACCCCAGTCTATGGCTAAACAGACACCACGAAAAAGACCAACTATTAATCTCTAGGAGGAAAATTGGTATTCTTACTGTTAATTCGTTTTCCATTAGTCCCTCATGATGGCACCACTGTAGTGACAGGAGCAGAGGGGTTAAAAAGCCCCTCTCCAGCCACACCAGGTAGGTGAACTACACCCAACACCAGTTAACAGGGAGGTAGTATAAGGCAGTGTCATCATGTAGAATTCGAATTAGCGGTAGGAATAGTTCTAGTTTATAAAATGGAGAAGAACTAAATACGTAGCTTAGAGTGGGATGACTGCTTGACGGACTATATCCGAATGAGTGATCATTAAAGGGGTACTCCCACTGAAAACAGGCCCTTTAATGATTACCTTTTAAATCAGCTGGTGCCAGAAAGTTAAACAGGTTTGTAAAATACTTCTATAAAAAAAATCTTAATCCTTCCAGCACTTTTTAGGGGCTGTATACTACAGAGGAAATGCTTTTCTTTTTGGATTTCTCGTCTGTCACAACCACAGTGCTCTCTGCTGACACCTCTGTCCATGTCAGGAACTGTCCAGAGCAGGTGAATTGCCCATAGCAAACATATGCCGCTCTGGACACACATATGCTGCTCTGGACAGTTACTAAAATAGACAGCAGAGGTCAGCAGAGAGCACTGTGGTCGTGAAACATGAGAAATCCAAAAAGAAAAGCATTTCCTCTGTAGTATACAGCCCCTAAAAAGTACTGGAAGGATTAAGATTTTTTTATAGAAGTAATTGACAAATCTGTTTAACTTTCTGGCATCACTGCTTTTCAAATCTGCTCTGGTGAAGCCTCTGCTCTTTCTGCCCACCAACCTTGTTGAACGAACCTTTATTCTTAATGGAGCTTTATTAAAGGGGTACTCCAGTGGAAACTTTTTTTTTTTTTTTTTTTTTAAATCAACCGGTGCCAGAAAGTTAAACAGATTTGTAAATTACTTCTATTTAAAAATCTCAATCCTTCCAGTACTTATCAGCTACTGTATGCTCCAAAGGAAGTTGTAATTATTTCCTGTCTGACCACAGTGCTCTCTGCTGACACCTCTGTCCCTGTCAGGAACTGTTCAGAGTACAAGCAAATCCCCATAGAAAACCTCTTCTGCTCTGGACAGCAGGAGTCCAAAGTCTGTGCAAGAGATGGGGGGGGGGGTAATGTGCTCTGGACAAGTAGGGAGACACCTAGTGGCAGCTTTTTTTAAACACAAATACAAAACAGAAAATTTCATTTTTCTTAAAGTACATTACAAAGAATTTTTATTTACCATAAGTAGTGCAATAGCAAAAATTAGTTTTAATGAGAGTGACCATTTAAGGAGTCCTTTTGCTCTATGATCCCCTGGAACGTGCAGCTGGGAGGAGTCCTCAAAGGGACTAGAGGTGCCGAAATGTCGATCTTAGGGATTTCACGCTCACAAGGAGCCTCTTTAAAAATTATTTTTTCTGGTTCCTTCCACTCTTCTAGAATGATTTGTTTGAGATTAGAATTAACGAAAAAAAACTACCTTTTTTATTTTTTTTATTTTTTTTGCTGTCAACTCTCTAAACATTTTGTCCTAAAAAGACCTAGTTAGTTTATCGTGTTGTTTATGGTGGTACAGATAACACAGAATAAGTATTGCCTGGATCAAAGTAAAGTTTTCTCTCTGGGTCATCGTCCTCTGATTGAACTATTTCCACCTTCTCTAACGCCATGTCGTAGGAATTGTGCTTCAGAGACATGTCTCCGGAATCCAGGGAGTAAATAACACTAGTAATAGGTTGGTTACACGGGGGACCGCTAGTACTAGCTTCAGTCGGAGGTCTATTAGACAAGGATAAATTTACTTTGCCACATAGAAGAGACTGTCTTCTATAAGGAACAACCTTTACTCCTTAGGAACTGAACCAATGCAAACAGCTTTTTCTTATATGTTTCTTCAAAGATGGTGAAACACATTATAGGCTTTTTTCTTAACATCAAAGTTTGTCTTTTGAGGAGTCTCTAGAGAGATTCCCTTCAGAACCAAACCAGCAGTAATATCTATTTACAGTGTTCGCCCTTGTTGAGGACTCTGCAGGGTCACATGACCACATATGCATCCCCCCCCCCCCCCCCCCCCCCCCCCCCCCAAGAGCCTCCTGTAGCCATAGAAAAGGGCAGGTTCAGAATGAGAAAGGGAACAGCCTCCCCCATCCACTGGACCATAGAGGATGACCCCAGGCAGGTGACGACCCCAGCCTGGAGTACTGGCACAACCTAGCCCTGTAGGAAATAGGACCCAAGGCCCGGATCAATCAAAGAGGCCTTAAAAGAACTGTTACTGCTGCTTCTGCACTAGCAGACCCTCTAAAACTAGTGGTCTTCAACCTGTGGACCTCCAGATGTTGCAAAACTACAACTCCCAGCATGCCCGGACAGCCGTTGGCTGTCCGGGCATGCTGGGAGTTGTAGTTTTGCAACATCTGGGAGGTCTGCAGGTTGAAGACCACTGCTCTAAACCCAGCCCTGTAGGGATAGGAGACACTGACATGTGGCTGGGGAGGGGCTACTTTTAACCTCTCCGTTCCTGTAGTGATGAGGGAGCACCCTCCAATCATGGTGCAGTCATGACGGAGGATCTCGTGCAAAATGTGATTCTTTCAAGAAATAAGCATCGCTTGTCAACCTCACCATTAAACCAGCCCCTTACTGACACCAATGTGTCATGAAGGACGAGTCTTCTAATTAATGTGTCACAAATACTTAAGACATTTGTGGGGTTTAGGTGGTTAAAAACCAACATAAAGAAAGTGGAAACAGATCCATTATCCTTCCAGTTTGTCAAGACAGAACTGGTAAAACAAGTGAAGCTGGACAAGATGTGCTTGCACAAAACCGCTGCTGACAGACAATGACTTTGCACAAGACGCTTTTTTTTATCAGATTAGGGAATGTGTGCAGTCATGTTTTTATTTTTTAACTTAAAGGACAACTGCAGTGGTAAACATTTATATATGCCCGTGCCCGGGCCTCAAAAATAAACAAAATAAACTCATAGATACCTTCCTACGAGCCCCCGTTGGTCCGGCACAGGCCTCACGGTCCGGCAGTGCTGACGTCATTCCACTTCCTGGGGACGGGGACGCCGCAGAGCCGTTGGCGTATCACCGGCCATACTGATGTCCCGCCCCGGTCGGTGATAGGCTGAGTCCACTGTCATGTAAGAAGCCGGCCAGAGCTCATTACATGACAGTGGGCTCAGCCTATCACCGACCGGGGCGGGACATCGCTACGACCGGTGATACGCCGACGGCTCTGCGGCGTCCCTGTCCCCAGGAAGTGGAATGACGTCAGCAGTGCCGGACCGTGAGGCCTGTGCCGGACCAACAGGGGCTCGTAGGAAGGTATGTATGAGTTTATTTTGTTTATTTTTGAGGCCCGGGCATATATAAATGTTTGCCATTGCAGTTGTCCTTTAACCAAACTGAAAACAACAAGACCATGTCTGTGTTCTCTAAAACAGTATAAGTGCCTCCTGTAAGTGTCTATAAACCCTTCCCAGACCCTGACATACAGTGGTCCCTCAACATACGATGGTAATTCGTTCCAAACGACCCATGGTTTTCCGAATCCATCGTATGTTGAGGGATTCGTGCAATGTAAAAAGTGCGTTTAATACTCACCTGTCCCCGCCGCTCCAGACCGCCTCCTCACCGCTCCCGATGCTGTCCCGCTGCTCCGGCGTCTTCTTCGGGATCCTCCGGCTTCTTCCGCATCTTCTCCAGTGTCCGGGCCTCGCTTTCTGGTGACGTTATTACGTTTTTGCGCCGGGACAGCGTGCGCAGCGACGTAATAACGATGCCGGAAAGCGAGGCCCAGACCCCGGAGAAGATGCAGAAGACGCCGGAGGATCGCGAAGTGGACCCGGAGCAGCGGGGATAGGTAAGTGAACCTGTCCAGGATGCTTACACTGCTATCCAACAGCAGCTTAAGCATTTTGCGCTGTCGGATAGCAGATAATGCGATGGCCCCGACATATAAAAGCATCGTATGTCGATGCTGACATCGACATGCGATGGCCTCTGAGAGGCCATCGTATGTCACTTTGATCATATGTCGGGGCCATCGCATGTCGGGGGGGTTACTGTACACGTAAATGACAGAATGTCTTAAGTGAAGGCACAATGCTGTACAGGTCCCTGAGCGATGACCACAGGAGTCCGGCAGGGACTGACAGCTGGACTTCCATTGTAACAGCTAGGATCAGAGACACCTCTGGTCCTCACCATTTAATCCCTTAGAAGCTACTGTCAATAACAAGTGCTGCCTCTAAGATGTTTGACAGGCAGTGTCCCTCCCCGCAAAAAAATTATAGAAACTAATCCATAAATCATTTGTGCTTCAACATGGTGCTAATGAAAAATACAAGTCACAAAAAAAGCCATTATAAAGCTACATCAGCCTAATTTAGACACATACAAAGTTATCAGCAGTGAATCATTTCCCACCTTTCTCAATGAAGGCTCAACACCTCCATGGTATATACGCAGGCGAAGCTCCTCAGGACGGGTCAGTTGTCCCTCGTGGTTCAAGTAGGTGTGGAATTCGACATCAGTCAGCGGTGGCTTGAAAGGCTTCACATCATCACCATAAGTCCAGCTCAGGGCTTGCTGCATCCTGGAGATTGTACGACCTACCTGTATACAGAAGAAGAATGTAAGTATTGTCAGTAATGACAACTGGATATACTGGATGTGACTGAATGGAAGATCATGTGATAGGAGACAGCGTCTTACCTGGGACAGGATAGACTGAGTGAATGGGAGAGCCGCGCTGAGCGTCCGCTTATCCACAAAGAACAAGTCTGTGCCAATGACATCCTTAGGGCTGATTATATCCCAGTCTTCCAGCAGCGGACCTAAGGAGATCAGATGGATGAATGATGAGAATATATATATATATATATATATATATATATATATATATTATATATTAAACCACACTGGCATTGCTTATTATGAAGTGATTATGATTGGGGCCCCCTCCTACAGACTGCACGTACTCTCCGAGTTCTTTCACGTACCTCCAGCTTAACCCAAGCATGATGACTTACTGTCCTCAGACGGCTTGATGTCAAGCTTCAGCTGAAGATACGGCTTGGACGCACTGGCAAACGCGGTTCCCAAGTCCCAGTCAGACATCAGGGAAAGGTAGATCTCATGTCCCTGCTTATCACGACCCAGGTAGCTGATTCCAAAGTTCTTCCTATGAACAATTTTACATGTGAAACATGTTTTCTGTATACATGTAAAATCAACACATACTTCACACGTACTTTGCTTCTGCTCCTTAGGCCGCTTTCACACTATAGAATTCTCCGTTTTAAAGGGGTACTCCGCTGCTCAGCGTTTGGTACACACTGTTCCGAACGCTGGAGCCGATGACGGGAGCTTGTGATGTCATAGCCCCACCCCCTCAATGCAAGTCTATGGGTGGGGGCGTGACGGCTGTCACGCCCCCTCCCATAGACTTGCATTGAGGGGGTGGGGTGTGATGTCATGAGGGGCGGGGCTATTAAGTCATGAGCTCCCGGCGCCCTCTCCAGCGTTCGGAACAGTTTGTTCCAAACACTGAGCAGCGGAGTATAACAGGGACCCGGCTCCACCATAGACAATGCAGAAGGGAAGGGGCTTAAATACAAAGCAGCAGCTCACCCATTCAGATCAAAGGCCCGGATCAGAATATGCTGAAGAACATCCAATGAGGTGATCTGGGGGTCCACAGCGAAGGAGCGAGACTCTGGCTGTAAGACCCCTTCACATTTCTAAAAGAGAAAATAAGGGGGAGAGTGAAGATGCTTGGAGCCGAACACAAGGATACATGGCAGCGATACTGTGATCATGGCAGCCAGTCTCATCACAGCGTTTCATGGTTTTTATGACCGTACTAAAACTTTTAAAGTTCTCACAATATTACAGACTGACTGACCTTCTAGTGGGTGACAGTGAATATACAGGTAGATAGCGCAGGTGATGGTGAATATACAGGTAGATAGCGCAGGTGATGGTGATGGTGAATATACAGGTAGATAGCGCAGGTGATGGTGACTATACAGGTAGATAGCGCAGGTGATGGTGACTATACAGGTAGATAGCGCAGGTGATGGTGACTATACAGGTAGATAGCGCAGGTGATGGTGACTATACAGGTAGATAGCGCAGGTGATGGTGACTATACAGGTAGATAGCGCAGGTGATGGTGACTATACAGGTAGATAGCGCAGGTGATGGTGACTATACAGGTAGATAGCGCAGGTGATGGTGACTATACAGGTAGATAGCGCAGGTGATGGTGAATATACAGGTAGATAGCGCAGGTGATGGTGACTATACAGGTAGATAGCGCAGGTGATGGTGACTATACAGGTAGATAGCGCAGGTGATGGTGACTATACAGGTAGATAGCGCAGGTGATGGTGAATATACAGGTAGATAGCGCAGGTGATGGTGACTATACAGGTAGATAGCGCAGGTGATGGTCAATATACAGGTAGATAGCGCAGGTGATGGTCAATATACAGGTAGATAGCGCAGGTGATGGTCAATATACAGGTAGATAGCGCAGGTGATGGTCAATATACAGGTAGATAGCGCAGGTGATGGTCAATATACAGGTAGATAGCGCAGGTGATGGTCAATATACAGGTAGATAGCGCAGGTGATGGTCAATATACAGGTAGATAGCGCAGGTGATGGTCAATATACAGGTAGATAGCGCAGGTGATGGTCAATATACAGGTAGATAGCGCAGGTGATGGTCAATATACAGGTAGATAGCGCAGGTGATGGTCAATATACAGGTAGATAGCGCAGGTGATGGTCAATATACAGGTAGATAGCGCAGGTGATGGTCAATATACAGGTAGATAGCGCAGGTGATGGTCAATATACAGGTAGATAGCGCAGGTGATGGTCAATATACAGGTAGATAGCGCAGGTGATGGTCAATATACAGGTAGATAGCGCAGGTGATGGTCAATATACAGGTAGATAGCGCAGGTGATGGTCAATATACAGGTAGATAGCTCAGGTGATGGTCAATATACAGGTAGATAGCGCAGGTGATGGTCAATATACAGGTAGATAGCGCAGGTGATGGTCAATATACAGGTAGATAGCGCAGGTGATGGTCAATATACAGGTAGATAGCGCAGGTGATGATGAATATGCAGGGGGTAGGGGGTACAGTACAGGGGGTGTAGGGGTACAGTACAGGAGGGTGGGGGTACAGTACAGGAGGGTGGGGGTACAGTACAGGAGGTAGGGGGTACAGTACAGGGGGTAGGGGGTACAGTACAGGGGGGTAGGGGGTACAGTACAGGGGGGTAGGGGGTACAGTACAGGGGGGTAGGGGTACAGTACAGGAGGGTAGGGGTACAGTACAGGAGGGTAGGGGGTACAGTACAGGGGGTAGGGGGTGCAGTACAGGGGGTGTGGGGTACAGTACAGGGGGTACAGTACAGGAGGGTAGGGGGTACAGTGCAGGAGGGTAGGGGGTACAGTACAGGAGGGTAGGGGGTACAGTACAGGAGGGTAGGGGTACAGTACAGGAGGGTAGGGGTACAGTACAGGAGGGTAGGGGGTACAGTACAGGAGGGTAGGGGGTACAGTACAGGAGGGTAGGGGTACAGTACAGGAGGGTAGGGGTACAGTACAGGAGGGTAGGGGGTACAGTACAGGAGGGTAGGGGGTACAGTGCAGGAGGGTAGGGGGTACAGTGCAGGAGGGTAGGGGGTACAGTACAGGAGGGTAGGGGGTACAGTACAGGAGGGTAGGGGGTACAGTACAGGAGGGTAGGGGGTACAGTACAGGAGGGTAGGGGTACAGTACAGGGGGTAGGGGGTACAGTACAGGGGGTAGGGGGTGCAGTACAGGGGGTGTGGGGTACAGTACAGGGGGTACAGTACAGGAGGGTAGGGGGTACAGTGCAGGAGGGTAGGGGGTACAGTACAGGAGGGTAGGGGGTACAGTACAGGAGGGTAGGGGGTACAGTACAGGAGGGTAGGGGGTACAGTACAGGAGGGTAGGGGGTACAGTGCAGGAGGGTAGGGGGTACAGTGCAGGAGGGTAGGGGTACAGTGCAGAGGGTGCAGAACACTGGGGAGGACAAATATGTAGGTGAACACTGACACATTACGTCATCGGGTTGTTCCCCATATATTACACGTCACAAACCAGAAAAGAAACGAACCCCGGCCCTCCGACTCACCCGGACCCTGACCCGCACCACCTCCCGTTCTTCCTCCTCCTCCATGTCCCGGGCTTCCCTCCACTGTTGTTTCTCCTCAATCTGGAGAACATCCGGGAATGACGTCATCTGTGTCGTCATCTGCAGACCGGTAAGATAGTGACGTACTGCTTTCTGCCACTAGAGCGTGCGCCTACAGCTGTCACGTGTCCTATCTACAGCCGCCATATTTGTGTATACAAAATGTCATTCAGTGTCTTTCTGAAGACTACGATAAAATGTCTCCGGTACTAGAGACACATATACGGCTGCTCCCCAGCGCCCCCTCCCCGCTCTGTAGACAGCTCTTACTCATTGTTTTGAATCCTGTCCTTCTTCCCCAGGTCCCTCCGCCTGATAAAGGGACAGAAATCTAATAAAATAGAGATCCCGCCTGCTCAGCCCTCATCCCTGTTATCCAGATCTATTCATGTAGTAAAATGCATTTATATCTGTCTATAAACACAATTCACTGTAATACACAACACAGGGGTGAGCTGCTATTTATATAAAAAAAAACAGCGCCACCCTAGTCCTTAGGTTTTGTGTGGTATTGCAGCTCAGTTCACTCAGCTCAGTGAATTAAGCCAAGTTGTAATACCACATACAACCTGATGACAGGTGTGGCGCTGATTCCACAATCACACTAAGTTAATTCTGCTTAATGGGGGAATTTATCAAGGGATTTACACAGCTTATTGTGTACATTTGTCCCACTTTTTGTGCGACTTTTAGTAGTACCCCGGCCTGCACAATTTCTCACCGAACAGATGTTTTACACAAGATCTGCTTTATACTTTGCAGTCGTCAGTGATTTATGACGTGCATCTTTTCTAAACAGAAATTCTGTGAGTAATCTGCTTGCAGCAGACTGTTATTGATCTTAATGGGGTACTCCGCTGCTCAGCGTTTGGAACAAACTGTTCCGAACGCTGGAGCCGGCAGCTCGTAACGTCATAGCCACACATCCTCATGATGTCACGCTCCACCCCCTCAATGCAAGTCTATGGGAGGGGGCATGACGGCTGTCACGCCCCCTCCCATAGACTTGCATTGAGGGGGGCGGGGTGTGACATCATAAGGAGGTGGGGCTATGACATCACAAGCTCCCGGCGCCGGCTCCAGCGTTCGGAACAGTTTGTTCCAAATGCTGAGCAGCGGAGTACCCCATTAGGGTATGTTCACACTGCGGAATTCTGGGAGTGAAATTCCCCACAGTGAACGTTTGAATGGATCTTCCGCGAGACCCGTTCACACTGCGGAATTTCAGCGGCGAACAATTCCGCCGATGAAATTGTTCAGCGCAAAGAAAGAACATGTTCATTCTTTGCGCTGAAGTCCGCGAGCACTGCATAGCCGTCAATGGTGACGGCGCAGTGCCGCACGGTCCTACCGCAGCCACTGGCTGCCAGACTGAATCTCCGCTCGCTGAATTCCGCGAGCGGAGATTCAGCTACAAATCCGTAGTGTGAACATACCCCTTAATGGGATTCTGCTGCTCAGATCACAGAGCGGAATTTTGGACGTGGATCCGGAATCTGCCTGAAAAAGCCCATTAGTCAGTAACTTGGAGGTGTTAATTTCCACTGCAACTTCCGTGTGGAACTTCCGTGTGGAATTATCCACGATTCTGGGATCCACTGACTGATTCTGGGAAATTCCCCACCAAATTCTTGACTTGAGTTAAAATCCATCAAATTATTACTAATTATCTGTATTTATTTAGCTGAATTCCACTTGGCTTGGGGTTTTTTTGGGCCATAAATGCCTCAGTCAGACATTTGATGGGAGTCAATGGGAAATATGAAACAACAGACCAGATGGTGTGTTTATTGGGGGACGTTTTCTCACCCTTGAGGCTAAGTTTTAACATTTCAACTTTTTTTTTAATTTTTTTTTTTTTTGGGGGGGGGGGGGGGGGGGGGGGATGTTCTTGCCATTTTTCCTCCAATACAAGTCTATGGGAAAATGCTGCAATTTTAGAAAACTGCCCCTGAGCCAAAAAAAAAAAAAGCCAAAAGGAATTTTGCCTAATGACTCCCAGTTAACATCTTGCCGCAGCGTTTACACTGCAAAAAAAACGACATGCATGAGGCTTTGTTCATAGCCTAAGGGTATGTTCCCACTGGCAGATCCTGTGTGAGTTTTCTGTGCATGAAAAGCAGAAGAAAATGTGGTGGATGACTATTATAAACATTTATCCTGATATGTAATAAAAAGGAAACATCAAAAATGATTTTAAGCAAAATACGTGAAAAGGCCACAGCTCTCCATATGTTTTTATGCCCATGAGCAGAGCAGTTAAATAAAAGGGGCATAGGGCAAAAGGGCAAAGACTTTGGCTTGTATAAAGACTGTATGCAGCCTTATCATATTCTCTCTGTATACAGAGATAAAAGGGCAAGGACACGGCCCTGAGAAATAACTGGAATACAAAGGTCAGGAGATGGAATCGCTCTATAACACAGAGAAAAGGTCATCAGTCCCACAGACACCGCCAGCACCAGGAAAATGTCATAAGTGTATACCAGGAGAAGACATGACAGATCCCATGATGGCACCAATAATTAGGCCATACCAGGAGAAGACATGACAGATACCATGACTGCATCAATAATCAGGTCATACCAGGAGAAGACATGACAGATACCATGAATGCATCAATAATCAGGTCATACCAGGAGAAGACATGACAGATCCCATGACTGCACCAATAATCAGGCCATACCAGGAGAAGACATGATAGATCCCATGACTGCACCAATAATCAGGCCATACCAGGAGAAGACATGACAGATCCCATGACTGCACCAATAATCAGGTCATACCAGGAGAAGACATGACAGATACCATGACTGCACATATAATCAGGCCATACCAGGAGAAGACATGACAGATCCCATGACTGCACATATAATCAGGCCATACCAGGAGAAGACATGATAGATCCCATGACTGCACCAATAATCAGGCCATACCAGGAGAAGACATGACAGATCCCATGATGGCACCAATAATCAGGCCATACCAGGAGAAGACATGACAGATCCCATGACTGCACCAATAATCAGGTCATACCAGGAGAAGACATGACAGATCCCATGACTGCACCAATAATCAGGCCATACCAGGAGAAGACATGACAGATACCATGACTGCACCAATAATCAGGCCATACCAGGAGAAGACATGACAGATCCCATGATGGCACCAATAATCAGGCCATACCAGGAGAAGACATGACAGATACCATGACTGCACCAATAATCAGGCCATACCAGGAGAAGACATGACAGATCCCATGATGGCACCAATAATCAGGTCATACCAGGAGAAGACATGACAGATACCATGACTGCATCAATAATCAGGTCATACCAGGAGAATACATGACAGATCCCATGACTGCACATATAATCAGGCCATACCAGGAGAAGACATGATAGATCCCATGACTGCACCAATAATCAGGTCATACCAGGAGAATACATGACAGATCCCAGGACTGCATCAATAATCAGGCCATACCAGGAGAAGACATGACAGATCCCATGACTGCACCAATAATCAGGCCATACCAGGAGAAGACATGATAGATCCCATGACTGAACATATAATCAGGCCATACCAGGAGAAGACATGACAGATACCATGACTGCACCAATAATCAGGCCATACCAGAAGAAGACATGACAGATCCCATGACTGCACCAATAATCAGGCCATACCAGGAGAAGACATGACTAATACCATGACTGCACCAATAATCAGGCCATACCAGAAGACATGACAGACCCCATGACTGCACCAATAATCAGGTCATACCAGGAGAAGACATGACAGATCCAATGACTGCACCAATAATCAGGTCATACTAGGAGAAGACATGACAGATTCCATGACTGCACATATAATCAGGCCATACCAGGAGAAGACATGACAGATCCCATGACTGCACCAATAATCAGGCCATGAAGTGATCAGCCATAATACAACCACTGACGGGTGTCCTGAATAACATGGATGATTTGGTAACAATGGTGCCTGTGTTAGGGAGTATATATTGGAGCAGCTGATTGCTTGGTTTTTGAAGTTGATGTTGGAAACAGGAAAAGTATAAGGTCTTGTTCACATGGCAGAATTTCCACTCAGAAATTTAGCTGCAGCAGATTCCTATTGATTTTAATGGGATTTTGCTGCACTGTGTACACGGCGGAATTTCTGAGACAGGAAATGCAGATTCTGGCATTCGCAGAAATAATGAACCTGTTCAATGCTTCTGCGGAATCCACCTGGAAATGCACTGCAGTCTATGGCGATTGTTTTTCCGATTGGTCCTTGTGTTGGCCGAACATGCAAATGTGTGTTTTTTCCCCCAAACAGACATTTTACGCCATGTGAACATAGCCTAAGGATCTCAGAAACTATGACAAGGGCTGAATAGTGATGTGTAGACTTGAAGTCAGATCATCTCCAGAGCAGCCGGTCTTGTGGGTGTCCTCAGTATGTAGTGGTTAGAAGCTACAAAAAGTGTCCAAGGAAGGATGACCAGTGACCGGGAACAGGGTCATGGGGGCCCAAGGAACATTAATGTGTGTGGGATGTGAAGGTCAGCTCCTCTGATCCGATCCCACAGAAGAGCTGCTTTAGAGCAATCTGCTGAAAAACTTCACACAGGACATCACAGCTGTGTACAGGGCCCCGCAGACCGGTCAGAGCACAAGTGACCCCTGTCCACCCCCGAAAGTGTCTACAATGGGCATCAGAACGGGAATATTGCAGAGATTCCCAATATTCCCCAGATCTCAATCTGATTACGGTATCTGTGGGATGTGCTAGAGAAACCAGTCTGATCCATGGAGGCCGCACCTCAGGCCTTACAGGATTGTCTGCTGTCATTTTGGTGCAGGGCACCTTCAGAGGTCTTGTGGAGTCTGGGCCTTGATTGGTCAGAGAATGATCAGTGTAGATTCCTACAATCAGGACTATTTAATATACAAACATTGAGCCCTAATAGGTAGATGCTCCTGCCAGACCTTATGGCCTGTATCAGGCCCAATTACCATGTTAACCCATCAGCACCCTTCAAGTGCATAGAGGGGTACCAATGGACTGACACAGAAGCCCATCTTCCTTAGATGTCAAACTTCTTAAGTGCCACAGTTGCAATTCTCCGCAGCATCTAAGGGATTAAACATCTGTGATTGGAGGTGACTCCTAATCCCAGATGTTACAGCGCAATGTTGGCTTTATATTACAGAAGGCACCGGATGATGATGGCTTAGGATCAGTACAGGATAAGTAATGTATGTACACCGTGACCTCACCAGCAGAATAATGAGTGCAGCTCTGTAGTATAATGCTAAAGCAATACTACTCTATATCAATAAAATAAAAATAAAAAACAAAATACAAATGACTACAGATCTATTCATAAAAGTTACAGGTTCTTACATACAGTAACACAGATGTTTGAATTATGAAATTACATTAAAAAAAATGAATAAAAAATAAAAAAGTCTGAACTCTGTAATTAAACAAGGCGCTTTAAACATTTACCATGATTCTGGTCTCCCCCTCCCTCCCAATTTTTTTTTTTTATACAAATCAGGGACTAGTGCCTTCTGCTGGCTGTTCTTGGTAATGCCCCATTACGCCCCCATCATCCAAACTCAGTTCCTTTTAGATTTGCTTGCAGGTCGGGTCCTATCAGCGACAGACTGTGATTTGCTCATGTTGATCCAGGCGTCCACAATGAGGATAGACGGAATGATAATCCACAGCGCGTTCATGAAGACAAAGTAGAACCAAAAGTATAGGGGATGCCACATCTCACTGTGACTGAATCCTTCTCGGTATTCGGTGTAGAAGTAAAGAACATCCCCATAAAGCTGCCCTGTGAATGCAGAGAGAAGAGAAGTGTCAGCTGATCACATTGACCAGTGGTCTTAAAACTGTTGACCTCCAGCTGTTGCAAAACTACAACTCTTAGCATGCGGGCATGCTGGGAGTTGTAGTTTTGCAACAGCTAGAGGCCTGCAGCTTAGACACCCTTACCCTATAATCAAAGTGATTATTCAGGAATAGAAAAATTTTAGCAGTTTTTTTCCCCCCAAAACAACACCACTCTAGTCCTCAGGTTGTGTGTGGTATTGCAGCTCAGTATAGTGTGTATATATATATATATATATATATATATATATATATATATATATATATATATCTCTCTATCTATATCTATAAAACTCAACGTGTGTATGTATGTATGTATGTATGTATGTATGTGTGTATGTTCCAGCATCTCCAAACGGCTAAAGATATTAACATGAAACTTGGCCACATGTTACTTATATGTCAACAACAAACATAGGATAGGTGATTTAACCCTTACTCACCCCCATTTGCCAGGGGCGGGGTTTATGTTTAAAGTCCCATACAAGTCTATGGGAAATATATGTTACTGCATAACTTCCAAACGGCTGGAGATATTTTGATAATACTTGGTCACATGTCAAATGTTGCAGGCAGCAGAACGTTCTCCACAGCGTCTCCAGACTCTGTCTTGTCTGTCACATGTGCTCAGTGTGAACCTGCTTTCATCTGTGAAGAGCACAGGGCGCCAGTGGTGAATTTGCCAATCTTGGTGTTCTCTGGCAAATGCCAAACGTCCTGCATGGTGTTGGGCTGTAAACAGAACCCCCACCTGTGGACGTCGGGCCCTCATAGAGTCTGTTTCTGACCATTTGAGTGGACACATGCACATTTGTGGCCTGCTGGAGGTCATCTTGTAGGGCTCTGGCAGTGCTCCTCCTTGCACAAAGGCGGAGGTAGCGGTCCTGCTACTGGGTTGTTGCCCTCCTACGGCCTCCTCCACATCTCCTGATGTACTGGCCTGTCTCCTGGTAGCGCCTCCATGCTCTGGACACTACGCTGACAGACACAGCAAGCCTTCTTGCCACAGCTCGCATTGATGTGCCATCCTGGATGAGCTGCACTACCTGAGCCACTTGTGTGGGTTGTAGACTCCGTCTCATGCTACCACTAGAGTGAAAGCACCGCCAGCATTCAAAAGTGACCAAAAACACAGCCAGGAAATGTAGGAACCGAGAAGTGGTCTGTGGTCTCCACCTGCAGAAACACTCCTTTATTGGAGGTGTCTTGCTAATTGCCTATAATTTCCACCTGTTGTCTGTTCCATGTGAAATTGATTGTCAATCAGTGTTCTTCCTGAGTGGACAGTGGGATTTCACACAAGTGTCATTGACTTGGAGTTACATTGTGTTGTTTAAGTGTTCCCTTTATTTTTTTTTTATATATATATATATATATATATATATATATATATATATATATATATATATATTAATTTTTATTTTTTTTTTTTTTTTTTTATTTTTTTATTTATATAGAATGAAAAGTCTAGTGCTTCTTACCAAGAGACACAATCAGTTGTAGCACGAAGCGATAGGGCTTGTTCTGCAGGAAGGAAATCACCGTCCAGATGCTCAATGGTCCCCACGCTGCTGCCGTGACGGTCTCCATGCAGACTGTGAAGTTGTCGGCTCTGGGAAGAGAAGAGTGCAGTAGTGTATTATTAGAAAGTCTGATCAGATTTTCTAAAAACAGTTAGATGGAGAACCATATAGTCTCATAGGAAGAGATCCTCAGCCAACAATGGACACCAACAATCCCTCAATATGTTCACATTAGTGTTCGGAGCTCCATTTGCTGATTCTGTTGAAATGATGGGACTGTAGACTTGCATGTCAGTTTTTTTTCTCGGCTTAAATCATGAAAAAATAGGGAACTCCGACAGACCCCATTACAGGAGAAGTCTCGTGGTAAAAAACGTATCCCCTTTCTGCAGGATATGGGATAAATTTTAGATCACGGGGAGTACAAGTGCTGGGGCCCCCTGCGATCTCCTGTATGGAGCCCCAGCTCTCCTCCACAGCGGCACTTTACGACCCCCACCCGAAGCGGGGGGGGGGGGGGGGGCGCTTCGGGTGGGGGTCATAAAGTGCAGCTGTGGAGCAGAGCTGGGGCTCCATACAGGAGATCACAGGGGGCCCCAGCGATCGGACCCCGCGCGATCTAAAACTTATACCCTACCCTGCGGAAAAGGAAACGTTTTCCACAAGACTTCGCTTTTACAAGTGGATAGGACCTTTCGGGATCCATTGGCGTCCGGTGCCGCAACCTGCGTCCCAGCCCCATTATCAGCAGTTGTAATGGAGATCCTGAATGTGATCATGGGGGACCATATAGATAGCCCGGCTCCACACACCATTCATTTCAATGTGCCGGATGGAGTCAGTGACTCCGGTCGGATCATTTTTAGACCGTATCAGTTTTTGTTGCAGGAATGAATCCGCAGCAGACCACAGTGTTCAGTCCGGCAACAAAAAACTGATACAGTAGTAAAATGAGTCGACGGGAGTCACTATCTGATTCCGTTATCAGTCCTAGGGGTTATACAACGAGCACAAAGAGCGCCTGTATGATTATTGTCTATGGATGTCGGGGGGTCTCTTCTATGTAGCAGGTTAGACCACCCAGTGATAAATCTCCTCCACAATGTAGTCTCTAAATTGTCCTCCCCTAAGACGCGCACAAGACCACAAACTTCACATTTTTGGCATATCTTGTATTTAGAAACCAAGTAAAGATACTTACATTATATACCGACTGTCACCTTTCCCATATTCTTTCCCTGGGGAGAGAGAGAAAATGAAGACATGATTCCCAAAGATTGAGGTCAATGTCCGTCCTGAAGATTCTGCTACACTGAGATCTCTGCATGAAGAGACACCTCCATTCCAACTACTAAGTTGCAGGTTGTCCCCCTCAAGTTTTAAAGGGGTACTCCGCTGTTCAGCGTTTGGAGAAAAAACTGTTCCAAGCGCTGGAGCTGGGAGCTTGTGACATCATAACAGTCACGCCCCCTCCCATAGACTTGCATTGAGGGGGTGGGGCTATGACGTCACAAGCTCCAGGCTCCAGTGTTCGGAACAGTTTGTTCCAAATGCTGAGCAGTGGAGACCCCTTTAAGACTACCAACCAATGGTCTCCAAAGTGTAATTCTCCCGCTGCTGTAAAACTACAATCCCACGTCTTGTGTTCCCAAAGTTGTCTCTGATTGTCCAACATGATGGGAGCTGTAGGTCCACACAACTGAAGAGCTGCAGGTTGGGTGCCCTTGACTGCGGCTGTCAGTGCATATTGGGAGTTGTAGTTTCATCACATCAGGGAAACCACATGTTGGAGATCGCTGTGAAACAAAATGCTAATTCAAAGATTTATCCGCTAACAATTTACTCCAAATAACCACAAAATAAATAAAAAAATACTCAGTCCTAAAGTCATCTTCTGCTGTCAACTTGCTACTTGCCAGATAACCTTTCTTAAGACCCCCCACCACCACCCCCCGCCTGTCATCCTTACACAGCTGTGAGAGGAACGCTTGGTCCTTGGGGATCACTGGGTAGTAGAAGGAGAACCAGCCTTCAATGACACCATGGATGAAACCACAGACCATGAACCAGCAGACAGCCAGGCGGCGGGGGGCACTCATGCCAGTCACCCGACCGGTCAGGAACCACATCCCAACCAGCAGAGCCCCCGATACTGAGAATAGGAAGGTCAGGATCTCTGACATCGGGCGGTCATTAGGACGGTAGCCATCGATCTGCAGATCCCGGGGCCAGTATGGATGAGGGACGGCAGATCCTGCGCCTGAAGCCATTGTCTTATACCTGTTGGGTGAAGAAGAATATCAGACTATGAACCGTCCATTGAGAACATAGATCTGAAGAATAGTGAAAATAAATATTAACATAGAATATAAATCCCCAGATCTCATGACACCGGCACCTAGGGCAGTGTTTTCCAAACAGTGTGTTTCCAGCTGTTGAAAAACTACAACTACCAGCATGCCCGGAGAGCCAAAGGCAACAGCCGGAGACACACCGCTTGGAAAACACTGCTCTAGGTCTAGACCTCAGACCCAGCACCCCAAAATTTTACCATACAACACCCCTAGATCTCACCCTCCCCCCCCCCCCCCCAAAGCACCCCTAGATCTTCCCACCAGCACCCTAGATGCCACCCCGAGCACCCACTAGATCTCCTTCCCTCCCTGCACCCTTAAATCTCCTCCACCCTGCTTCTCCCCCCTCCCTGTACCCCTAGATCTCCTCCCCCCTTGCACCCCTAGTTCTCCCCCCTCCCTGCACCCCCACCCTGCTTCTCCCCCCCCTGCTTTTCCCCCCTCCCTGCACCCCTAGATCTGCACCCCCACCCTGCTTCTCCCCCCTCCCTGCACCCCTAGATCTCCTCGGTCCTCACCTCCGCTCAGCTCCCGGTTCCTGCAGATCTCACGTACCTCTCTGATCAAGAAAGACACGATACCTACCTGACTCCGCCCATTTACAGTCTCCAGCCAATCACCGCACGAAGCTGTCACTGTCCAGCCAATCACAAGCCAACCTTATAAAGGCACGTTGTCTGCTCATTGAATACAAGACGGCCCCGCCTCCTTATTAGAAAAGGTGACAAGTGATTGGGCGAAAATAGTCGAGGGTGGAGCCTGTATGGTCTCTGAATCTCGCCAGACGCTCGTTCTATGGAAGCTCATTGGCTGAAATCTGACAAAGACTCCGCCCCCAGAACGGGATTGGCTCCATACTGTCACAGACGTTGCAGCTCTTCTACGCCTGTTTTATGCTAACATTATTGCAGTTCTAGAACCGGGCGAAAGGGGGCAACATCGTGTAGAAGAAATCCTTCCTGGGTGCCGCCGTCATTATATGTGTAGTAGATTGATTTGAACACTAGGTGGCAGTAAATAGCGTTTACTTCATTGTAGTACTTACATTTTGCCAGTAGGTGGCAATATGTGCGTTGTGTGTAATAATTTCATTCCGCCGCTAGATGGCAATAGACATTTACGCAGAGTGAGGCTGGGTCCACACTACGTTTTGTCCCATACGGGAGCGCATACGGCAGGAGGGAGCTAAAACCTCGCGCTCCCGTATGCCATTCACTTCAATGAGCCGACCGGAGTGAAACGTTCGGTCCGGTCGGCTCATTTTTGCGCCGTATGCGCTTTTACAACCGGACCTAAAACCGTGGTTGACCACGGTTTTAGGTCCGGTTGTAAAAGCGCATACGGCGCAAAAATGAGCCGACCGGACCGAACGTTTCACTCCGGTCGGCTCATTGAAGTGAATGGCATACGGGAGCGCATACGGTCACATACGGGAGCGCGAGGTTTTAGCTCCCTCCTGCCGTATGCGCTCCCGTATGGGACAAAACGTAGTGTGGACCCAGCCTTAGAGATTGTATTAAGATGGCAGTAAAAATCCCTGATCTATATGTGGTAAACGAATAATGCCACTAGATGGTAGTAGAGATTTCTGTTGTAATAAAGGTGTTTGTGGTAATTAAGTTACAAACAGTAGATGGCAGTAAAACTCTTTTGATCTATATGTAGTAATTTCATTCTGCCACTAGATGGCAGTAGAGAAATATGTTTAATTACTGCATTGGGTGTAGTAAATTTAGTACACCACTTGGTGTCGGTAGAGAGAAAAATATATGCAGTAATTTAGTTTCAACAGTAGATGGCAGTAAAACTTCTCATCTATATGCAGTCATGCTGTAATACTACAGTACACCACAAGGTGTCAGAAGAGATTGACGTTGTAATAAAAAATGTCTGTAGTAATTTAGTTCCAACACTAGATGGCAGTAAATCTTTTCTGATCTATATGCCGTACTTTAATCTTACCACTAGGTGTCAGTAAAGATTTATGTTGTAATAGAAAATGTCTGTAGTAATTTAGTTCCAACACTAGATGGCAGTAAATCTTTTCTGATCTTTGTGCAGTACTTTAATCTTACCACTAGGTGCCAGTAGAGATTTATGTTGTACTAGAAAATGTCTGTAGTAATTTAGTTCCAACACTAGATGGCAGTAAATCTTTTCTGATCTATATGCAGTACATTAATCTCACCACTACGTGGTAGTAGAGATTTATGTTGCATTACCGCCCTATATGTAGTAACTTAGTTCCACCACTAGGTGGTAGTATAGATTTTTGTAGTTGTACAGGTGAATGTCATATTTTATCTTTGCCACCAGGTGTCAGTAGAGTACACGGAAACGGCAGCATTTCCCCTCCGGTCCGGGTACTTATTATATTTATTATTTCCGCTTCTATCCCTTCCAGAGTCTATAAAGCGGAGATCACAACTAGAGAAATTACATTTTAATGCCTTTTCGTCAGTTCAGGCTTAGTCCCGCCTCTTCCTTAATCTGATTGGTTAATGTATCTGTCATTCACTTCGTTTATTTGACTGATTGGAGAACTTGGACCGTCCCCCTGGACTTTCTGCTTTCTGATTGGTCGAGCTGTCGGATGCCTCCCTGTGATTGGTTGGTTGCTGCTGCTTTGGTCTGTGACAGGCATAGTTATCGGCCTCCCTGCATGTGATTGGTCAGTCCTCTCGCAACTTGCTGTGTGATTGGTCGGTTGTCTGTGTTCTCTGATTGGCTTGTAGGTTACAGTCCTGCTCTGTGATTGGTGGGTTTTCCTTATACTCAGCTCCTATTTGTTCCTTCTGACGACTATTGATTCGAGCATCCCCCTTACCCAGAGAGAGAGAGAGAATGGGGGCAGGAATGTCATAGAGCAGCGGAGGAAGAGGTGCTGCAGCAGCTGGGTCATGCATGTGCCCCTTATGCCATGTTCCTGTTTGCCCCCCTTCTGTGTAATGTGATGGAATAATCTTCTTTTTGTGTCTAGAGGTCAGGACCACTGAACCCCCAGATTTCCAGGACCAAAAAAAATGGCCGCCTTCAGCCGCAGAGAATTCTACGAGCAGCTCCTCCATGGCTGCGTCATTCCCACCGCTCTGCAGGGGCTGGAGCAGATCTGGGTGCTGCTCCTCATGTGTCTGGCCTGCCGGGTGCTATGGAGGTTCGGTAAGATCCTACGGGCGACATTCTGGACACGTAACACGTCTGGCATAATGGGTGACCACATACGGGCGGCATGATGGGAGATGTAGTTTTGCACTAATATGGAGGGTCTAGGTAAGTAGCCCTGGGGTCAGGGGACTTCCAGATGTGGCAAAACTACAACTCCCAGCATGCCCGTACAGCCTTTGGCTATATAGGGCAGGGTTTTCTCAACCAGATCGCCTCCAGCTGTTGCAAAACTACAATTCCCAGCATTCCCGCACAGCCAACGGCTGTCCGGGCATGCTGGAAGTTGTAGTTTTGCAACAGCTGGAGGATCACAGTTTTTGAGACCTACATCTCCCAGCATGCCTGGACATGCAGGGAGTTGTAGTATTGCAACAGCTGGAGGTCCACAGTTTTTGAGACCTAGTTTCTAAGTCAGTGGCGCTCCAGCTGTTGCAAAACTACAACTCCCAGCATGCCCAGACAGCCTTCGGGCTATATAGGGCTGGGTTTTCTCAACCAGGGTGCTGTTGACTGTCCGGGCATGCTGGGAGTTGTAGTTTTGCAACAGCTGGAGGACCACAGTTTTTATGACCTAGGTTTTAGGTCAGTGGAACTACAGGTGTTGCAAAACTACAACTCCCAGCATGCCCGGATAGCAGCTGGCTATATAGGGCGGGGTTTTCCCAACAAGGGGGCCACCAGCTGTTGCAAAACTACAACTCCCAGCATGCCCGGAATTGTAGTTTTGCAACAGCTGGAGGACCAAAGTTTGGAGACCAAAGACTGGACCTGCCATTAGCTGTCCTAAGGTTTAGAGTTTCCCAAAAACAGTGTGCCTCCAGATGTTGCAAAACCACAAATCTCAGCATGTGCGGATGGCCAACAGCTGTCCTGGCATGCTGGAAGTTTTAGTATTGCAACAGCTGGAGGTCCACAGTTTTTTAAACCTAGTTTCTAAGTCAGTGGCCCTCCAGCTGTTGCAAAACTACAACTCCCAGCATGCCCAGATGGCCGTTGACTGTTTGGGCATGCTGGGAGTTGTATATGTGCAACAGCTGGAGGGCCACAGTTTGGAGACCTTGGTCAGTTTCCAAACTGGACATTCTATTGGCTGCCCTAGAGTCCCCTAGGTTATCCTACAGGTCTTTAGCCTCCAGCCATAAAACGATGGTCTTGAGTCACTGACAGCAAGCAGAGATATTGAAAATTCAGAGAATTTACCACAAAATCCTGAATTTATCAATCTGTCCTAGACAAAAGCTTGGAGTAATTTTCCCATAGCAACCAATCACAGTTCAGCTTTCATTTCAGTGCTTGGTAATCTATTAAAGCTGAGCTGTGATTGGTTGATTGGGGAAAGGTTAAATGGGTACTCCGGTGGAAAACTTTTTTTTTTTTTTTTTAAATCAACTGGTGCTAAAAAGTTTAACAGATTTGTAAATGACTTCTATTAAAAAATCTTAATCCTTCCAGTACTTATTAGCTGCTGAATACTACAGAGGAAATTATTTTCTTTTGGGAACACAGAGCTCTCTGCTGACATCATGATCACAGTGCTTTCTGCTGACATCTCTGTCCATTTTAGGAACTGTCCAGAGCAGCATATGTTTTCTATGGGGATTTTCTCCTACTCTGGACAGTTCTTAAAATGGACAGAGATGTCAGCAGAGAGCACTGTGGTCATGATGTCAGCAGAGAGCTCTGTGTTCCAAAAAGAAAAGAATTTCCTCTGTAGTATTCAGCAGCTAATAAGTACTGGAAGGATTAAGATTTTTTAATAGAAGTACTTTACAAATCTGTTTAACTTTCTGGCCCAGTTGATTTAAAAAAAAAAGAAAAGGTTTCCACCGGAGTACCCCTTTACAATTTGGGCCAAAGTCTATTAGAACTTCTTATACACGGATTACATTTTTCTTTTAGTGGCTTGATATAGGGGGCGCTACAGCATCCACTGACTATCTCCTGAATGTCTCTTCTCTGTGCCCACAGGCCTCCCGTCCCCTGTGAAGCACCTCTTCACCATCGCGGGCGGATTCTTCTGCCTGCACCACTTCTTCCAGCTGCAGATGGTTTGGGTGGTCCTCCTGAGCCTGCTGTGTTACCTGGTGCTCTTCTTGTGCCGACACTCGCAGCATCGCGGGGTCCTGCTGTCCATCACAATCCTCATATATCTCCTGATGGGGTGAGCGGCCATTACGCCTTGTAGTAGTGGTCTCCAAACTGTAGATATACAGCTGTCCTGACATGCTGGGAGTTGTAGTTTTGCAACAGCTGGAGGTCCACAGTTTGGAGTACACGGTCCTATAATGTACCATAGTGCACATACATCACTACATGCAAACAGCGCACAGTCTAGAGGAAGAAGATGGAAACTCTGCTCCTTCCTTCTGGATTATGTTCTCTATATATACTATGCGCCCCTATATACCACACTGCTCAAAAATATAAAGGGAACACAAACAACACAATGTAACAACACAACACAATGTAACAACACAATGTAACACCACAATGTAACTCCAAGTCAATGACACTTGTGTGAAATCCCACTGTCCACTCAGGAAGAACACTGATTGACAATCAATTCCACATGGAACAGACAACAGGTGGAAATTATAGGCAATTAGCAAGACACCTCCAATAAAGGAGTGGTTCTGCAGGTGATGACCACAGACCACTTCTCAGTTCCTATGCTTCCTGGCTGATGTTTTGGTCACTTTTGAATGCTGGCGGTGCTTTCACTCTAGTGGTAGCATGAGACGGAGTCTACAACCCACACAAGTGGCTCAGGTAGTGCAGCTCATCCAGGATGGCACATCAATGCGAGCTGTGGCAAGAAGGTTTGCTGTGTCTGTCAGCGTAGTGTCCAGAGCATGGAGGCGCTACCAGGAGACAGGCCAGTACATCAGGAGACGTGCAGGAGGCCGTAGGAGGGCAACCACTACCTCCGCCTTTGTGCAAGAAGGAGCCGGAGGAGCACTGCCAGAGCCCTGCAAAATGACCTCCAGCAGGCCACAAATGTGCATGTGTCCACTCAAATGGTCAGAAACAGACTCCATGAGGGTGGTATGAGGGTCCGACGTCCACAGGTGGGGGTTGTGCTTACAGCCCAACACCGTGCAGGACGTTTGACGTTTACCAGAGAACACCAAGATTGGCAAATTCACCACTGGTGCCCTGTGCTCTTCGCAGATTAAAGCAGGTTCACACTGAGCACATGTGACAGAGTCTGGAGACGCCGTGGAGAACGTTCTGCTGCCTGCAACATCCTCCAGCATGACTGGTTTGGCGGTGGGTAAGTAATGGTGTGGGGTGGCATTTCTTTGAGGGGGCCGCACAGCCCTCCATGTGCTTGCCAGAAGTAGCCTGACTGCCATTAGGTACCGAGATGAGGTCCTCTGACCCCTTGTGAGACCATATGCTGGTGCGGTTGGCCCTGGGTTCCTCTTAATACAAGACAATGCTAGACCTCATGTGGCTGGAGTGTGTCAGCAGTTCCTACAAGAGGAAGGCATTGATGCTATGGACTGACCGCCCGTTCCCCTGAATCCGATTGAGCACATCTGGGACGTCTCGCTCCATCCACCACAGACTGTCCAGGAGTTGGCGGATGCTTTAGTCCAGGTCTGGGAGGACATCCCTCAGGAGACCATCCCCCACCTCATCAGGAGCATGCCCAGGCGTTGTAGGGAGGTCATACGGGCACGTGGAGGCCACACACACTACTGAGCCTCATTGGGACTTGTATTAAGGACATTACATAAAGTTGGATCAGCCTGTAGTGGGGTTTTCCACTGTGATTTTGAGTGTGACTCCATATCCAGACCTCCAGGGGTTCATACATTTGATTTCCATTGGTAAATTTTGTGTGATTTTGTTGTCTGCGAATTCAACTATGTAAAGAGGAAAGGATTTCATACGATTAGTTTATTCATTCAGATCTAGGATGTGTTATCGCAGGGTTCACTTTATTTTTTTAAGCATGGTATATATCCCTCTGCTCCAGCAGTATATACTATGTACCCCTCTGCTCCAGCAGTATATACTATGTACCCCTCTGCTCCAGCAGTATATACTATGTACCCCTCTGCTCCAGCAGTATATACTATGTACCCCTCTGCTCCAGCAGTATATACTATGTACCCCTCTGCTCCAGCAGTATATACTATGTACCCCTCTGCTCCAGCAGTATATACTATGTACCCCTCTGCTCCAGCAGTATATACTATGTACCCCTCTGCTCCAGCAGTATATACTATGTACCCCTCTGCTCCAGCAGTATATACTATGTACCCCTCTGCTCCAGCAGTATATACTATGTACCCCTCTGCTCCAGCAGTATATACTATGTACCCCTCTGCTCCAGCAGTATATACTATGTACCCCTCTGCTCCAGCAGTATATACTATATGCCCCTCTGCTCCAGCAGTATATACTATATACCCCTCTGCTCCAGCAGTATATACTATATACCCCTCTGCTCCAGCAGTATATACTATGTACCCCTCTGCTCCAGCAGTATATACTATATACCCCTCTGCTCCAGCAGTATATACTATGTACCCCTCTGCTCCAGCAGTATATACTATATACCCCTCTGCTCCAGCAGTGTATATATAATATTTAGGACACGCAGACACCTATTTAACTCTTTGTGACTCTCTGGTCTCCTTTTTCCAGGGAGATGCACATGGTGGACACAGTCAGCTGGCACAAGATGAGAGGTTGGTATATTTTCTCCTATTGACCCCTTCATTCCTCCCGGTGTGACCATTGCCTCCATGGTTGTTGTCTTTTCCTCCCGCTGTAGGTGCGCAGATGATCGTGGCCATGAAAGCCGTGTCTTTGGGCTTCGATGTTGACCGCGGCATCGTGCGCTCCATTCCGTCTCCGGTGGAATTCATGGGATACGTCTATTTCGTCGGCACCGTCATCTTTGGCCCTTGGATCAGTTTCACCAGTTACCTGGAAGCTGTCAAAGGACGGAAACTGGTGAGGATTGTTACATGGGAACTGGAGAAGGTTTGGTCAGGGGTGAGGGGGGGGGGGGGGGGGGGGACTGGAGGATCAAGATGCTCCTAAAGCAGTATTCCCCAACCTGTGGCTCCTCAGCTGTGGCAAAACTATAACTCCCATCATGCCCTGATAGCCAAAGGCTGGGTGGGGAACACAGCGGCTACAGGGTGTCGGTAGTATAGCTGGATGTGATAGGTGTGCGACTAGTCAGGGCTGATTTCACACAATGTTAGGATTGCAGCATTTCCTATTATTGGTCTTCATGCCACAGTTGTCCAACCAGGGTGCCTCCAGCTGTTGCAAAACTACAACTCCCAGCATGCCCGGACAGCCATCGGCTGTCCGGGCATGCTGGGAGTTGTAGTTTTGCAGCAGCTGGAGGCACCCTGGTGCTGGGAGTTGTAGTTTTGCAGCAGCTGGAGGCACCCTGGTTGGGAAAAACTGGTCTACAGACATCATCTTATGTAATTCAGTGCATGAAAGAGTAACCATGGCGCTTGTTGTGCCCCTGTGATAGCATTTTGCGCAGTCTCTTCTGATTCCGACATAACCCTCTTCGCTCTCTCGTAGACTTTCAGCTGGTTCCGCCGCGTATGCCGCAGTTTGATCCTCTGCGTCTTCTGCCTCCTGGTATCCACCTGCATCGCCCCGTACCTCTTCCCATACTTCATCCCTATCTATGGAGACCGGCTGCTGAGAAAGTGAGTGTATATACCGTCCCAAAAATTGTATGTAAATTAAGTTTAATCCTAAAATTGAGAATCAGTGGTGGTCGGCACTTCTGCATATAGTGGTGCACGTGGATGAGTTAATACATAGTGAAAAAAGAAGGTCCCAGCACTCACCAGTCTTCAAGCAAATAGTGGTATCCTTAAAGAAACAGGACGCGTTTCGGCATCAAGCCTTCCTGGCTTCGCGTTTCCGCATCAAGGCTTGATGCCGAAACGCGTCCTGTTTCTTTAACCCCTTAACGACCAGGGACGTATATTTACGTCCGTGGCCGGCTCCTGATCTGTGAAGCGCGCTCAAAAGCCGAGCGCGCTTCGTACCCGAGGGGTCCCTGTTGCTATCAGCAACCAGGACACGCGGCTAATACCAGACATCGCCGATCGGGCTGATGTCCGGTATTAACCGTTTAGACGCCGCGATCAAAGTTGGTTGCAACATCTAAAACGGGAGAAATCCATACCGGATAGCTCAGCGGAGCTGTTCGGGACCGCCGCGAAGGGAAATCACAGCGTCCTGAACATCTGAGAGGACAGTGGGAGGTGCTTTACCTTCTTCTCGGCTGTCCGATCGGCGTTTGATTGCTCAAAGCCTGAAATCCAGGCTTGAGCAATCAAGCGCAGAAAACACTGATCAATGCATTCCTATGGCAATGCATTGAACAGTGCCTGCAATAAGTGTATGCAGTGTTACAGCCCCTTGTTTACATGGAGAGGCTGAGACCTGTCCTTTTGTTCTGCTGACCTATGTGATGCCATGTGCCGAGCCATGTAGCTGGGTCAGCAGGACTAGGTCAAAAGGGTTATTTTTTTAAGCCTCGGATATATAAACAAGAATGTTTTGATTAACTGACAGTAAGCGGAGATCTTTAGTATTTGAAAAAAAATAAAAAAAATTGCAAACATTTTATTATGTTACCATTTAGGTTGAGTAGGGTGTCGATAATATGGCTGGATGTGATAGGTGTGCGACTAGTCAGGCCTGATTTCACACAATGTTAGGATTGCAGCATTTCCTATTATTGGTCTTTATGCCAGAGTTTCCCAACCAGGGTGCTGCCAGCTGTTGCAAAACTACAACTCCCAGCATGCCCGGACAGCCTTCGGCTGTCCGGGCATGCTGGGAGTTGTAGTTTTGAAACAGCTGGAGGCGCCCTGGTTTTGGAAAAACACTGTTTTTACACTATATTTCTCACCACTTATCTTCATTCTTCCCTTTTTCTTTAACGCTTTTTTGGGATCCACCAGTAAGAAACGTAAAGCCAGGTATTCCTCCGTCTCAATGTATGACATCTTCCCCTTGTCCCTTCATTTTTCATGGAACAGATTTATTAAAACCGAAAAAATTTAGGAGTAGTATTAATACATTTTCAGAACTGTGCTCACAATACAGAACCAATACAAATATTTAAAGGGATGCTCCGGTGGAAAACATTTTATTTTTTTTTTTATCAACTGATGCCAGAAAGTAAAACAGATTTGTAAATGACTTCTATTAAAAAAAATCTTTACCCTTCCAGTACTTATTAGCAGCTGTATGCTACAGAGGAAATTATTTTCTTTTTGAATTTCTCTTTTGTCTTGTCCACAGTGCTCTCTGCTGACACCTGATGCCCGTATCAGGAACTGTCCAGAGCAGGAGAAAATCCCCATTGCAAACCTATGCTGCTCTGGACAGTTCCTGACACAGACAGAGTTGCCAGCAGAGAGCACTGTGGACAAGACAAAAAAGAAATTTAAAAAGAAAAGAATTTCCTCTGTTGCATACAACTGCTAAAATGTACTGGAAGGGTAAAGATTTTTTTTTTTTTTAAGTCATTTGTAAATCTTTTTTACTTTCTGGCACCAGTTGATTTAAAAAAAATGTTTTCCACCAGAGTACCCCTTTAAGGATAAAATCCTTCTTGAACTTCTTACATTCAGTACATTTAAAAGGGGACTCCATCTTTAAGAACCCATGATGATTGCGTCCTGCTGACACTGGCGCCAGGTTTGTTACAATTACACTTCTTCGATACATTGTAACCAAAGCTGCAGCTGTGTTAGCTGGACCTGGTTAGAATGGGATGGAAGCAATGAAGCAATGATCTATGGATCTGGCTGCTTGCATTGAGTTTGCATTAGTTTTATCAATTTATTGCTCATAAGTATGAAAAATCCATTAAAAAAAATAATAAGATATATATATATATATATATATATATATATATATATATATATTTTTATTTTTTATTTTATTTTTTATTTATTGTTGTCCTTAGTGGGATTTGAACCCAAGTCCCCAGCACTGCAAGGCAGCAGTGCTAACCACTGAGCCACCATGCTTGTTAAGGGCTGCATGGTGGCTCAGTGGTTAGCACTGCTGCCTTGCAGTGCTGGGGACTTGGGTTCAAATCCCACTAAGGACAACAATAAATAAAGAGAAAAAAGAAAAAAAAACATATATATATATAATTTTTTTATTTTATTTTTTTTAAATCAACTGGTGCCAGAAAGTTAAACAGATTTGTAAATTATATAAACACTATGGAGAGGCTCCTGTCTGTCTGACCGTCACTAAAGACCCGAGCAACCCAACAAACACCTATACCCACGGTGTAAAAAATAGGGACAATATATTAAAAGTAAATGGGGCTCAAAGGTCAAGGATATCTGGTTTAGAATAATTTGTATTTATTAATATAGAATGAAAAATGGATTAAATAGGGAATGTACAGGGCCCTTGTAGGGGAGTACAAGGGCCCTGTACATTCCCTATTTAATCAATTTTTCATTCTATATTAATAAATACAAATTATTCTAAACCAGATATCCTTGACCTTTGAGCCCCATTTACTTTTAATAGATTTGTAAATTACTTCTATTTAAAAATATCAATCCTTCCAGTACAGTGCTCCACAGGAAGTTCTTTTCTTTTTGAATTTTTTTTCTGTCTTACTGCAGTGCTCTCTGCAAACCTCTCCTGCTCTGGACAGTTCCTGACATGGACAGAGGTGTCAGCAGAGAGCATTGTGGTCAAACTGGAAAGAAATTAAAAAAGAAAATAACTTCCCGTGGAGCATACAGCAGCTGATAAGTACTGGAAGTAATTTTACAAATCTGTTTAACTTTCTGGCACCAGTTGATTAAAAAAAAAATATTTTCCACCGGAGTCCCCCTTTTAATAATGGTGAATAGTACAAACACTGGGTATATTATGTTGTATGTGCACAATACGGGGCTCTTTGTATTGGTTTTGTCTTGCTGTGCTTTTCTTTTCATATAGAGTCACAGACGATAAGGGAGAATTCACATGTGGCAGATTTGTAGAAACTTCTACAGCTAAATGCAACATGCAGCACTCCATATGCTTTGCACCATAACAACTCATATATATATATATATATATATTTATTCCAGATTCAACAAATCTATTATGTGTGAATTCACTCTAACGCCAAGTTCACACACCATGAAATTCTCTTATTAAATTTTTTTATTATTATTATTATTTTTTTTTTCAATTTATGTTTGTTTTATTTAGCCATAAATGGTCGGGAAAAATGCAAAAAACGTATTATTTTTTATTTTTTTTTAATAGTAATTAAAAATTGAAAAAGTATGATGTCATTTTGGCCCCCGGACCATATTCCTATATCCTTCCATGAATTAACCCATTAGTTCCCATTATATCCTACACCACTCCCCCCCTTGACCCTCATCGTCCTCATTGACGTCTTTTGTCTTATTTATTATCCTTTTTAAAATGTATTTTGATTTCCACTTCTCTGTGCGGCAGGGGTCTTGTTGTGCGGTAAGTGGCGTCTTTTATTTATTTGTATTCTTTTTTTTTTTTTTTTTTGTCTAATTGAATATTAGTATTATATATATATATTTTAATATCGGTTATGATTGGACGATTGTTCGTTGTCACGTGACCCTCTGCACTTGACACCTGTGTTGGATAGGGAAATAATAGAAGTGAGTGGAGTCTGAAAGAGAATTCAGGTTAACTTTTAAACAGATAGTCTACATCGGTGGTCTCCAAACTGTGGACCTACAGCTGTTGCAAAACTACAACTCCCAGCCTGCCCGGACAGCCGTTGGCTGTCCGGGCAAGCTGGGAGTTGCAGTTTTGCAACAGCTGGGGGTCCCTAGTTTGGAGACCACTGGCCTACATTGACAGCCATCCCTCCCTATAGTAATATACAATGGCGACTTATTCATTTGGCCACGTTCTAATGCTGATATTTTGCCGTCCTCTCCGCAGGTGGCTGCGGGCCTACGAGAACACGTCCTCCTTCCATTTCAGTAACTATTTTGTGGGGTTCCTGTCTGAGGTGACCACTGTCCTGTCCGGTGCGGGGTTCACAGAGGAGAAGGATCACGTTCACTGGTGAGTACACGCGTGTCCCTTCTGTGCTCTCTGTTGCAATCGTGTATATAGTTCTGCCATTTTGTCTCCCTCAGCCCTGGCCACTATTCGGGGTCTATAGTGTTATCTACTCCTTGTTTCCCCCCTCAGGGATCTCTCCGTTTCTCGCCCACTGAATGTGGAAATTCCTCGCTCCATGGTGGATGTGGTCACGAGCTGGAACCTGCCCATGTCCCGATGGCTCCATACATGTAAGGACGACCCTTCCTCGAGGCATAGTCTTATGCAAGAGGCAAAGCTGTATTCTTATAGGGAGCTTAAGACGTACCGCTCATAGGGGGCTCATAGGTCAACAACCCCATTCCTGCAGAGCATCTCACTTACAAGACTTACAGCCATGTTCCTGCAGAGCATTTCTAGCCAGGTTCCTGTCTTGGCTTCATTAAATTTCGATCTAATACTAACTTTCCTGACTCTTCTCACCAGATGTTTTCAAAAATGCCCAGAAGCTCGGAACTTTTCACGCCATCATTGTAACCTACGCCGCCAGTGCTTTACTTCATGTGAGTGTTATAAAATGTACTGTATGAGATATCTATGTATCTATCTCATATCTATCTATCTCATATCTATCTATATAATATCCATATCTATCTATCTATCTATCTATCTATCTCATATCTATCTATCTATCTCCTATCTATCTCATATCTATCTATATAATATCCATATCTATCTATCTATCTCATATCTATCTATCTATCTATCTATCTATCTCATATCTATCTCATATCTATCTATCTCATATCTATCTATCTCATATCTATATATCTCATATCTATCTATCTATATCTATTCATTTATTTATCTATCTATGTGTGTGTGTTTGTATATTTATTTATATAATATTCACACTCTTTATTCTCCCAGGGTCTCAGTTTCCACCTGGCGGCCGTACTTCTGTCTCTGGGTTTCATCACTTATGTAGAACACGGTAGGTGTTCCTTCTTTTTAGGTCCTAGGATAAAAATAATAATAATTAAAGGGGTAAAAATTAAAACAACCTACCCTTGCCTTCCTTGCTCCCCACCATTACTGTTCTCATGGAGCCTGGCCAAGCTTTGCAACACTTTTTTTCAGGTTTGGCAGGAGGAATCATGTCACTTTATGTCAGTGTTTTCCAACCAGTGTGCCTCCAGCTGTTGCAAAACTACAACTCCGGGCATGTTTTATTTTTACAATAGCTGGAGAGCCACAGGTCGGGGCACACCGATCTTACTAGTTACTCATGTTTTTGGTTTGAGAGCATTTGCCTTGAAGGACGGCTCCAGAGGACTCATCGGCTCAGACGTGCCCTCGTAAACAGATACTAAACACATTGAGACGCCATGTTTTTATTGATGTTGTTTTACGTCCACCTAATCTTCCTATACTCCTGTCAGTCCTCCGGAAGAAGCTGGCTGAAATCTTCAGTGCCTGCATATTGTCTAAGAAGTGTTCTGTGTCCTGTGCACACCGCAACAAAAGGGTAAGGATCATAGAATCATAGCACATAAAGGGCCCTATCACTCTTTTTATTTATTTATTGTATTTATTGACTATTTATTTATACTTACTTTCCTATTAATATATCATTTTCTTTTTATATAATAATAAATCTGCCTATTCTTATAATGGCATATACCTTGAGGTCTCCAATGCAGTATACGGCTTATCCTCATTAACTCAATATCATAGACACAAATTTACAAAGTCTGTTGTTTCATAGATACAAAACATTTATTTGAGTCTAGAAATTTTTCACATATATCTGAAATATTATAATCGGCTTCATCCCCCTCTTTATTAACAGGGCGTCATTGTGTATCTACTAAACACTTTATTCGGGATCATGGCTGTATTTCAGCTGACGTACCTAGGCTCTTTATTTGACACAGATTCTGAGGATTCCATGGAGGAAGAGGTAAAGTGGCAGATGCGTAAACAGATGTTCTTAATAAGTTGTCCACTAGGTGTCGCTATATTCTGTAAAATGCAACATGGCCTTTTTCTGGTAAAGGTTTTATCCTAAGATTAAACATTATCTCTTGCTTTCTCATTGTCCAGGGCTATGGGATGGCACACACCATCAACAAGTGGTCCCAGCTGAGCTGGGCCGGCCATTGGCTCACATTCGGCTGCTGGGTATTCTATCGCCTGATTGGGTGAAGGGAGGACATCTCCGAGGCTCACATACTGCCATCTGCCCCCACCTATCACGGTGCTGCCAAAATCTGCCATTCAGTGTTTCTGAGCAGAAGAGAGAGAGAGAGCTGGAGCATTGACAGCTGGTACATAAGGGACTAAGGGTGGACAAGGGCATCCTGCCAGCTGGTGGGGAAAGACGCCACCTATAGGAGAACATTGAGCTGGTTCTATGTACCATGCGGACTGTCTGTCGCTACATCATCATATACACCATTGTTTCCCAACCAGGGAGGGCGCCTCCAGCTGTTGCATTACTGCAACTCCGGGCATGGTGGGAGTTGTAGTTTTGCAACAGCTGGAGGCGCCCTGGTTGGGAAACACTAACATACACACTTTTTCCTCTGGGATACGGACTGGACGTCTCCTAAATGGAGTGTCTTGTACAATAGGTCATCAACTCTCTATCTGTGCCAATTCTCTAATAAAGTTATTTTGTATAAAAATAAAAAATATATATATATATTTATTTTTGTAACAAAACGTATATGACCCATAAAGTGACACGATCAACGTTTTCAGCAAGTTCTTTATTCCAGAATCCACGCAACATCATAACCGGACAGGAAAACGCCATTACACTTATGTGCCCTCCCCTGTGCGTCCGTTGTGGAGGCTCAGGACTCATTCACACACTCAGGCAGGGGGGTGTAAAGTCACGCACACGCGTGTTCTTCTTCTCATGCTCTGACCCCCCGGTCGGCTCGCACCAGCAGAAAGGGCCTGACCGGAAGACTGTGCCGGTGCCAGGACATCAAGGTTTTTGTGGGCTGCACGTGCTCGGTGGACGTGTGGTGGATTCCGCGTTTTCTGCGGCAGGAACCCAGCAGCGTCTCCAGCGCCATCCGCACAAAGGACTGGAAGTTACTGCTTCGCTCTCGGCGGCTGTCCTGGAGGGGAGCAGAGGCGGCAGGATGAGGGCCCAATATTACTGAAATGTGTACAAATAATTGCAAGCCGTATATAACGATAAGAGACATACAGAATGGAGAGGAGGAGGTGAGGGGAGATGTACGTTATTCAAAAGACCATCCATGTGCCAGGAATTAGGTCGATCAGTGTTTCTCCAACCATGGTGCATCCAGCTGTTGCAAAACTACAACTTCCAGCGGGCATGGTGGGAGTTGTAGTTTTGCAACAGCAGGAGGCACCCTGGTTGGGAAACACTCATGTAGGTATTTGATCTCCACGAGAATACAACGTGCAGCCTCAGGATTCGGGCCTGTAACTGGATACAAGAGTTTTGAGATTTATTATCGGTTTCTTATGGTCAGAACAGAACGAGAATGGATGAAAATTTAGGAGAGGAAACTCCTAGTGAAGTCAGTGGACTGTACTGTATTGAAAAGTATTCATCCCCCGTGCTGTTATCTTCACCTGATTGATGATGGCGCCGGTGTGTATTAGGTCCAATACAGGTTAGGTCGATTATTACCGGCATTGGGGGATGTACCCGAATCACCTATACATTTAAATAAAGTCATTTTTGGGATTGGCTATGACCCCCCCCCCCCCGCCCCCTCATCTTCCTTCGCCCCCTCCTGTATTTCGACATGTTTACTATTTGTTAAATCTTTTTACTTTGTTACCTCTTTGCTTCTTAACATGTGTTTTTTTCTCCTGCACCCGGTGTCTGTGTTCTGGGAGATTCTGGGAAAAAATAAAAGAAAGTCATGGAATGTATCCAGGGAGAACGTCCTAAAATACTAAAAAGCAACATTGGCATCAGCTTTTTCAAACAGTAGGCATCCAGCTGTTGCAAAACTACAACTACCAGCATGCCCGGACAGCCAACGGCTGTCCAGGCATGCTGGGAGTTGTAGCTTTGCAACAGCTGTAGATGCACTGGTTGCAAAACAATTTACAATTTTTTTTTTTTTTTTTATCAAAATCCAATTTTTGCCTCATGCCGATCCATAATTCTGGACCCGTACACAAAACTGCCCAAAATGTATTAAACCATGTACATCAGCTTTCTGCCTTCTAAAAAGAGGGGAATAAAAAGGTGCACAGGCTGCATTTTGCACACAAAAAAGTGTGACTGATTTTTATTTTATTTTTTAAATAATTTTTTATTTCAAAAATGTTTTATGTTTATTTTATTATTATTTATTATAGTTAATTTTATTTTTACCATGAGGGTCCCTCCTGCAGCCCTACAGATTTACTACAATTTATGCCAAAAATTATCAATTGTAGCAGAAATCTATGCACGCTCATAGCTGCTATAGATTTCAATCTTTGGCGCCCGAACCGCCACAGGTGCAAAAAAAATTGTATTGGCTGCGCCAGTATTTACTTCAGGTATAAAAAAAAAATCCATGTGTATAATGCCAGTATGTAGTAAACCTACGGTGAACTCAGGGTTATCTGGGAGTAGGAAAACATAGATGCTCTATGCCAGAAACAGCACCACTCTTGTCCTACAGGCTGTGTGTGGTATTGCAGATCCGTTCCATTGAAGCGAATGGAGCAGAGCTGTAATATCACACACAACCTGAAACCTCGCTGATTTTGGAAGAAAGCATCTATGTTTTTCTACTGTGTTCGCACACAGTATTTTGGACCTGAAGCGGAACCAAAACATAAAAACTATCATAGAAAGATTTGCACCATTTTTTGCGTTTCGGACCCACTCTTGGGGGGAGATTCATCAAAACCTGTCCAGAGGAAAAGTTGCCGAGTTGCCCGTAGCAACCAATCAGATCGCTTCTTTCAATTTTGAAAAGGCCTCTGAATAATGAAAGAAGTGATCTGATTGGTTGCTATGAGCAACTCAGCAACTATCCCCCCCCATCCGGTTTTAGCAAAAAATACTGAGGGAAATTTATCAAAACAGTGGTGCAGTTGCCCATAGCAATCAGATTGCTTCTTTCATATTTCAGAGGCCTTTTTAAAAATGAAAGTAGCGATCTGAGTGGTTGCTATGGGCAACCGGTCTACTATTCCTCTACATGGGTTTTGCTAAATCTCCCCCACTGTGTGTGAATCCAGCCTAACATTGCAGCATTAATATACTGAGAATTTGTCTCACAATGTGACCATCAGGAACTTTTAAAGAAGTGAAAATATTCCTACAAAAATGGAGGTGGTGGCGACACAGAAAACATGGCCACTTACCTTGTAAAGAGTTCTGTCGGTCTTGTCCCCTGTAGGCGAAAGCAGCACAGATTAAACCAAATTCCAGAAATGTATCTGACCATCATTGCAACACCATAAAAACCCAAATCCCCACTAAATCTCCATCTTTGAGTCGTCCTCTTGTATCAGGTTTTAAGTTTGCTCCTGGGAAAGCTGAGTCACAACCAATATGGCTGCCATCACAGCACCCAGCTTTCCTAGAAAGCTACACAGAAAACCTGCCCAATGACACCGTAATGCTCCAATCTTTCCTTGTAACATTGCACATCCCACATACTTTGTCATAAATGCCGTGCAGGACTCTAGGAAAGTTGGGTGACCAGTCTTTATGGGAGATATAGTAATAACCATACTGGTTTTCCAGAAGCACATTTAGCGTATTTTTCCTAACCAGAGTGCCTTTAGACACTGGAGACACACTGGTAAGGAATCATAAGCAATATGTTTGACAGGAGGTTGTTACACAATGGTTTTAACACGACCCCCAAAATGTAATTTTGATGTCTATGAGGGGACCCCATATTCTAATGCCCCTCAAATGTTATGTCCATTTGACTGTAGTGATTTGTCCCAATTGTTCGTAGCTCTTCTGTAACCCCCTCTGGATAGAACTGTCTGTATGGGGGCCCTCTCTGGATGGAGCTGTATGGGGGCCCTCTCTGGATGGAGCTGTATAGGGGTTCCCTCTGGATGGAGCTGTCTGTATGGGGGCCCTCTCTGGATGGAGCTGTATAGGGGTTCCCTCTGGATGGAGCTGTCTGTATGGGGGCCCTCTCTGGATGGAGCTGTATAGGGGTTCCCTATGGATGGAGTTGTCTGTATAGGGGTTCCCTATGGATGGAGTTGTCTGTATAGGGGTTCCCTATGGATGGAGTTGTCTGTATAGGGGTTCCCTCTGGATGGAGCTGTCTGTATAAGGGCACTCTCTGTATGGAGATGTCTGTATAGGGGTTCCCTCTGGATGGAGCTGTCAGTATAGGGGTTCCCTCTGGATAGTGCTGTCTGTATAGGGGTTCCCTCTGGATAGTGCTGTCTGTATAGGGGTTCCCTCTGGATAGTGCTGTCTGTATAGGGGTTCCCTCTGGATAGTGCTGTCTGTATAGGGGTTCCCTCTGGATGGAGCTGTCTGTATAGGGGTTCCCTCTGGATGGAACTGTCTGTATAGGGGCCCCCTCTGGATGGAGCTGTCTGTATAGGGGTTCCCTCTGGATGGAGCTGTATAGGGGTTCCCTCTGGATGGAGCAGTGTGTACAGGGGTCACCTCTGGATAGAACTGTCTGTATAGGGGTTCCCTCTGGATGGAGCTGTGTAGGGGTTCCCTCTGGATGGAGCAGTCTGTACAGGGGTCACCTCTGGAAGGAGAAGTCTGTACAGGGTCCGCCAGTTATGATATTCTGGACTTAGCTTCCCATTAGGTTGGTGTGCCCACAGTCAGCTATAGATGTGAGGTTGGCATTGCCCACTCACCCACCACAACTTACCTTTTCCCTCTAGCATTTTGCCCCAGTGGCCGGGTTTGTACGGTTGAGTGTGAGGGTCTCTGTGTACTGAGCACACACGTCCTGGCACCACCCACATTTATTCCCTGAATGCCCCCACAGTGCCCGAGAGAGAGGGCAGATTCCAGAACCGGGCAGAGATTCTGCATATTCAGGGAGAGATGTGCTGAGCCAGGCAGAGCGGAGCCATCCCCTGAACCAACCGGTCCCCCTCCCTTAACCCCTGCATGGCCAGATGGGCTAGTCACACCACTGCCAGGGCTTCTATAATTAATTGTTATCATTATCCATTATGTGTTGCTTCTTATTCATATGTACAATGCTAACCATAAAAATATATTAAAAAGTACAGTAAAATGTAACTGTGCTGTCCTGTGCTCTGACCCTGCAGTGTTGTCATAGGGACACAGTAGATTTTGATGCACACATATAGATGACACTACTATGTGGACATTGAAGTGGTTGGTTGGTGCAGGTCCCAGGTCTACAGATTGCCTTTTGGGGTTTCGTACGTTGCAGACACTAATAAACATAAAACACACCTTACTATACTCTGCTGCAATAACAACACGGTCATAAAAAAGCAATAATGGCAGTATACATGGGGTCACGCAGTCAGGGTGTAACCATAAACTCACACGTTGCAGGGTTATTAATTGATAAGTGTTCCCTAACCAGGGTGCCTCCAGCTATTGCAAAACTACAACTCCCAGCATGCCCGGACAGCCAACGGCTGTCCGGGCATGCTGGTAGTTGTAGTTTTGCAACAGCTGGAGGCAACCTGGTTGGGAAACACTGACATAGATGCTTTATTTCACAAACAGCGCCATCCTTATCCTCAGTTTGTGTGTGATATTGCAGATCAGTTCCGTTAAAGTGAATGGGGCCGAGTTGTAATATCACACACAACCTGTGGACAGATGTGGCGCTGTTTTTGGAAGAAAGCAACTATGTTCTTTTATCTTCTTATTTTAGGAGGGTCTCTCTACCCACTTGAGGCAGTGAGCGCCATTAAACTTAATAAACTTTATTTGGAACACTTTTTGAACAATTTTCGGTAGAAGGACTATTGTAGCTGTCATAGACTTTATTCAATGGATCTTGTGAGTTAAAGGGGTACTCCGGTGGGAAACAAATGTTTTTAAATCAACTGGTGCCAGAATGTTAAATAGATTTGTTAATAACTTCTATATAAAAATCTTAATCCTCCCAGAATTTATCAGATGCTGTATACTCCACAGGAAGTTGTGTAGATCTTTCCAGTCTGACCACAGTGCTCTCCGCTGACACCTCAGTCCATGTCAGGAACTGTCCAGAGTAGGAGCAAATCCCTATAGAGAACCTCTCCTGCTCTGGACAGTTCCTGACACGGACAGAGGTGGCAGCAGAGAGCACTGTGGTCAGACTGTAAAGAACTAACAACTCACTTATACAGTGATCATATTTGGGGTGATCTGATTTACAGTGATCATATTTGGGGTGATCTTATATACAGTGATCATATTTGGGGTGATCTGATTTACAGTGATCATATTTGGGGTGATCTGATTTACAGTGATCATATTTGGGGTGATCTTATTTAGAGTGATCATATTTGGGGTAATCTGATTTAGAGTGATCATATTTGAGGTGATCTGATTTAGAGTTATCATATTTAAGGTGATCTTATTTTGAATGATCATATTTGAGGTGATCTTATTTAGAGTGATCATATCTGAGGTGATCTAATTTAGAGTGATCATATTTGAGGTGATCAAGAGTGATCATATTTGGGGTGATCTGATTTAGAGTGATCATATTTGTGGTGATCTTATTTAGAGTGATCATATCTGAGGTGATCTAATTTAGAGTGATCATATTTGAGGTGATCAAGAGTGATCATATTTGGGGTGATCTGATTTAGAGTGATCATATTTGGGGTGATCTTATTTAGAGTTATCATATTTGAGGTGATCTGATTTAGAATGATCATATTTGGGGTGATCTGATTTACAGTGATCATATTTAGGGGATTTAGGGGTCATCTGATTTAGAGTGATCATATTTGGGGAATTAAGGGTCATCTGATTTAGAGTGATCATATTTGAGGTGATCTTATTTTGAGTGATCATATTTGAGGGGTAATACGATTTAGCGTGATCTGATTTATAGAGTGATCATATTTGGGGTGATCTTATTTAGAGTGATCATATTTGGGGGTGATCTCATTTAGAATGATCATATTTGGGGTGATCTGATTTAGAGTGATCATATTTAGGGGATTTAGGGGTCATCTGATTTAGAGTGATCATATTTGGGGAATTAAGGGTCATCTGATTTAGAGTGATCATATTTGAGGTGATCTTATTTTGAGTGATCATATTTGAGGGGTAATACGATTTAGCGTGATCTGATTTATAGAGTGATCCGATTCGGAATGAGTTAAGGCGGCTTCCATCCTAATCGTTGTATAGTCTTTATAATGCATCGATGGAATAATCATCAATGGAAAATGGGTGTGGATCATACCTGCACCAGGTAGATGTCACCTGTGGACTTCAGTCAGTTACCTGGACGCCCATATACGACTCCATCAATGATTAATGCGCGAGGCCGGGAGCATCCTCAGGAGTCGTAGGAGATCTCTGGATCCAGGAAAAGAGGAGGAGGCCGACTCTGGAACTTGGGAGAGGCCGCCCAGAAAAGATGGATGGCTGAGAAGAAAAACAGGGAAGACGGACACTCGCCACCATGAAGGGGTCCAACTGTTCGATGGACGGGGGCAATTTCCCCTTGTCCTCCGAGTTTTTTCAAGGTAGTATCAACCTTATAGATAAGAGCATAAAGAGCATAGAGTGTGCCTCCAGCTGTTGCAAAACTCCAACTCCCAGCATGGGCATGCTGGGAGTTAGAGTCTTGCAACAACTGGAGGTCCATGGTTTGGAGATCACCGATCTATAGCGTTGGGCCCTACCTGTATTACTGCCCTTTTGTGTCACAGTGATAAAGAAGGACCTGTGGATATTCCTCGTTCCCGTACTGGTCGGGTGCGTCCAGTTGGCTTTATTCCTGGAGGAGATGGGATTTTTCCTGCGGAATATTCGGAGCACGCGGAGGACCTGTCTCTATCTGTGGATTCTAGGAGTATATCCGGTGAGGACTGTGTCATAACGGAATATGATCATGGCGGATGCCAAACTACGTTCATGGGTTAACATTACCATTTTTTATTTTTGTTTCGGCCAGGTATACTGCATCTCCTCCATCATAGGAATGTACATCCCCCGCTCCTCCGCCATCTGTAACTTTGTGGCTTCCATGTAAGTTCTAAACAATCTCTGAACAAAGACATTTGTCAATACTAACATTGACGCTCAGTCCCCCCCCTGGCAGCGGCGGTTTGTCTCCCTGAGAACCAAAGTATCGTCATGTCGATTTCCTGCATACCCATTCAAGAACAGCGCCCCTAGTGGTATATTTATTATGCAGAATAGAGATGAGCGAACTTACAGTAAATTCGATTCGTCGCGAACTTCTCGGCTCGGCAGTCTCCTAGGACTGTATCCACCTTTTACAGCCCACCGGAGCACCTGAAAGCTGAACTAATTTATGCAGCAAAAGTCATCAACTGCCGAGCCGAAAAGTTTGTGACGAATCGAATTTACTGTAAGTTCGCTCATCTCTAATGCAGAATAAAAAATAAAAAAAAATTTAAATTCCAATTTAGGCTGCATTCACATCTCGTTTTTGCAATACGATTCCCGTATCAGGTTTTTTGTTAAAAAAGCGTAAGTCTCAAAACCGGACCGAACCGTATACAACCGTATATACCTCTGTACGATTTTAATCCGTATACGGTTTAAAAACAAATGTCCGGTTGCATATGGTTTAATAAGTTTTTTTTTGTTGTTGTTTTTTTTTACGGATACGGCTTTATGTTTGTCCTTAATTAAATAAAGAACAAATAATTGTTCTATTTGTGTGAAGAACTTTTGGCGTGCACTGCGCATATGCAAACTGCAAAACTGTATTGTTCAAACTGGATGTAATTGGACGCACATACGGTCCAGTACGGTTCCCATAGACCACCATTAAAAAAAAAAAAAAAACGTATACGGGTTGTATTCGGTTTTTCACCTGGACATAAAACTGTAGTAGACTATGGTTTTGTGTACGGGAAAAAAAAATGATAAAACCGTAAGTGATGCAAAACGTACACAACCGGATGCTTCGGTTGGCATACGATTTTCAATAAAATGTCTATATATGCGGTTTGCAATACGGTTCCATACTGAAACTGGATACGGGAACCGTATTGAAAAAACGAGATGTGATTGCAGCATTTTACAGTCTAGTTTTTGGTGGGAAAAAAGTTGCAAATCTTTGTCCAGTTAGTCAAAAAGTGCAATGCATTTAGCCTTGAACCTGAATGTGGTGCGACACGGATAGCTTTTCTTTTCTTTTTGCAGGGATCGGTGATTTATCAAGTGCGAATGCAAACAAAAATTGGTGCAAATTTTCGCGCAAGGCGCCTCCAAACAAATAAAAAGTCACCTCCAAATAGAAATAAAAAAATAAAAATGTACGCCAGTCCAGACATGGCTTTGATAAAAAAAAATGAACGTTAAACAGACATGGCTTCGAATAAAGCTGTGTGGGGGAGATTTTATCAAAACCTGTCTAGAAGAAAAGTTGCTGAGTTGCCCATGGCAACCAATCAGATCGCTTCTTTCATTTCTGAAAAAGTCCTCTCAAAAAATGAAAGCAGCGATCTGATTGGTTGCTATGGGCAACTCAGCAACTTTTCCCCTGGACAGGTTTTGATAAATCTCCCCCCCTGTGTGTATAAAAGTTGCAAGATATTGCGCAATGGGTAAACCATACAAAATGGTGTCCTGGAGGAAAATTTCAGGAAATGTGTACCAGTACAAAGGGGGAGATTTATCAAAACCTGCCCAGAGGAAATGTTGCCCAGTTGCCCATAGCAACCAATCAGCTTCCTTCTTTCATTTTTAACAAGGCCTCTGCAAAATGAAAGCAGCGATCTGATTGGTTGCTATGGGCAACTGGGCAACTTTTCCTCTGGACAGGTTTTGATAAATCTCCCCCTTTGAAACTGTGTTATATGCCCTGCAACCATTTTATAAATTTGGCGCACGTACACATTAGCGCCAAACAAATAAAAAAAACTGTTCACCTACACTAATGGTCTCCAAATGGTGGACCTCAGTAAAAGAACATAGTTGCTTTCTTCCAAAAACAGTGCCACACCTGTCCTCAGGTTGTGTTTGGTATTACAACTCGGCCCCATTCACTTTAACGGAACTGATCTGCAATATCCCACACAAAATGAGGATAGGATGGCGCTGTTTGTGAAATAAAGCATCTATGTCAGTGTTTCCTAACCAGGGTGCATCCAGCTGTTGCAAAACTACAACTACCAGCATGCCCGGACAGCCGTTGGCTGTCCGGGCATGCTGGGAGTTGTAGTTTTGCAACAGCTGGAGGTCCGCCGTTTGGAGACCACTAACATACACCAACAACCATGGCGGTCTCCCATGGAAACTTCCTAGAAGGGCAGCCTATGCCCAACAATATGCTGCCAGTCTAAGCCTATCTGCCAATATGACTCCTACATGGGCACGGCCTCTTCTTTACCATTCTTCTTTATTTCTAGATATCACTCCATAACACTATGGAAGTTCTTGGACCTTATCACAGATTTTTTCGGCGGTAAAGCAAAAATGTTAGAAATGCTGGGAGGTCAGACTGTCGCCCCCAACCCGCCACCTTGCTGCTGTTGCTGCTGTTTTCCCAACATTGTTGTGAGCAGGTGGGTACATTACACTGGGGGCATCAGGTGAGATATTGGGGGAAAGTCTAGGGCAGTGGTCTCCATAGTGTGGACCTCTAGATGATGCCACACTACAACTCCAAGTATGCCTGGACAGCTGTTGAGGCATGCTGGGAGTTGTAGTTTTGCAACAGCTGTAGGTCCACAGTTTTTGAGACCTAGTTTCTAGGTCAGCGGACCTACAGGTGTTGCAAAATTACAACTCTGTCTAGGCATGCTGGGAGTTGTACTTTTGCAACATTTGGAGGGTCTCTGTCAGTGTTTCCCAACCAGTGTGCCTCCAGGTGTTGCAAAACTACAACTCACACAATGCCTGGACAGCCAGAGGCTGTCCAGGCATGCTGGGAGTTGTAGTTTTGCAACATCTATAGGCACCCTGGTTGGGAAACACTGGTCTAGGTAGACCTAGAGTGAGAGAAAATCCCCATAGAAAACCTTTCCTGCTCCAGACAGTTCCTGACACAGACAGGAAGTTGTGTAGTTCTTTCCAGTCTGACCACAGTGCGGCCACCTCTGTCTGTATCAGGAACTGTTCAGAATAGGAGCAAATCCCTATAGCAAACTTCTGCTGCTCTGGAAAGTTCCTGACACGGACAGAGGTGGCAGCAGAGAGCTCTGTGGTCAGACTGGAAAGAACTACACAACATCCTGTGGAGCATACAGCAGCTGATAAGTACTGGAAGGGTAAAGATTTTTATATAGAAGTAATTTACAGATCTGTATAACTTTCTGGCACCAGTTTATATGATAAAAAAAAAAAATTCCTCCTGAGTACCCCTTAATCCAGGCTGCAATTTTTTCTGTCTCAGGAGTACGCTACGGTGGATGAATATTGCCGTGTACCAGCTGTCAGTCGTGCGGACCCTTCTGTTTTTCATGGGCCTCATTCTATGGACAGATGAGAAGTATGACTATGGGGATGTGAGTATTAACACATGGGGAGATGTCACTCCGTTATTACAGCGCCTGAATTGGTCAAGTGACAAACTGGACAACGCTACAGGGTCTGATGGGTTGGTGTATCTCTAAAAAAAACAAATGAGTTATCAAAAGACAGCTGACTCAGGACTGACCTCCTCTGACACACATTTAGGGTAGGGTCACACATACAGTAACAGATCCGCATCGTATTTTACTCTGCGGATCCGCCGATCACCCAACCCTATATTGTGCCTCCAGCTGTTTCCCCTCGTGTCTTGCATGCAGCGGCAATGTGGCGCTCTGAGCAGCCACATGGGCCTGCGAGTCGCTGCGTGTCTCTGTGTACTCAGACATCGCGGAGCGGTGACTCGCAAGTCCCTGTGTGGCTGGTCGGAGCGGCGCTTTACTGCTGCGTGCACAACATGGGGAGGGGGAACAGCTGGAGGCACAATATAGGGTCTGGTCATTGGCGGATCCACAGGATAAAATATGCTGCGGATCCGTTATGTGTGATCCTATCCTAAAGGGGTAATCCAGGAATAGAAAAAGGGAGCTACATTTTTTTTCTCCAAAAACAGCACCACACCAGTCCTCAGGTTAAGCTCAGCTCCATTCACTTCAATGGAACTTTGCTGCAAAACCACACACGACCTGAGAACAAATGTGGTGCAGTTTTTTAAAAGAAATCAGCTCTGTTTTTTTTAATGCTGGACAACCCCTTTAGGCATGGTAACTTGCAAAAGTCCAGCTGCTGGTCACATGACCAAGTTGGAATAATAAAAACGCATGGATGCGACTGTGCTGGAATGAAACAGATGGCGCTGTACAACTAGTAATAATGAGTGTACATGATATGGGCAAAAAAGGGGGTTGAAGTGCTTCTTTAAACTAGTACAAACCTTAGTATTTATAATGGCAAACAAGACAAGCCAAAAATGTCTGTACGTGAAGATGTCCATTGGCTCTGGGCCATCTTCAGATCTGTTTTCTGACTTCCAGGTGGGCTACACCAACCCCAACTCTTACATCAACATCATCACCAGCCTGTCCACGTTCCTGTCTTTCTATGGCTACCTACTCTTCTACAAAGCCACCAAGAAATCCCTGGAGGGCTATAAACCAAGGTCCAAGTTCATCTGCATCACTCTGGTTCTGGTCTTGTGCGGGGTACAGAACGGGATCCTAGAAACCATGGCAGCCCTGGGCGCCATTCCTTGTGTACCTCCCTTCACGGTGGAGACACGTTCGCAGAGTAAGTGCCAGATTGTAAGTCTCCATAGAATAGGCAAAACAATGGTCACCGAATTGTGGATCTCCAGCTGACACAAAACTACAAGGGGCATGATGGGAGTTGTAGTTTTGAAAACAGCTGGAGAGCCACAGGCTGGGAAACAATGAAAAAAGAATATCGGACTATGGCTACGACTAAAATCAAGCAGTATTTACAATACAGTGCGTCTCCAGCTGTTGCAAAACTACAACTCCCAGCCGTTGGCTGTCCGGGTATACTGGGAGTTGTAGTTTTGCAACATCTGGAGGGCCACAGTTTGGACACCACTGCCCTAAGGCTATGTTAAACAGCAGAATTTCCGCTAAATAATTCCACAGAAAATTTCTAATTTGCAGTAAATTTCTTCTAAAGTTTACTGCATATTGGGGGAGATTTATCAAAACCTGTGGAGAGGAAAAGTTGCCCAGTTGCCCATAGCAACCAATCAGATCTCTTCTTTCATTTTTAACAAGGTCTCTGCAAAATGAAAGATGCGATCTGATTGGTTGCTGTGGGCAACTTTTCCTTTGCACAGGTTTTGATAAATCTCCCCCATTATGTTCAATGGAATTCCACTGTCCCATTCACACAGCAGGGAAATTCCACAAAAGACCTGTCTTTAAAGGGGTACTCCACTGGAAAACATTTTTTTTTCAATCAACTGGTGCCAGAAAGTAAAACAGATTTGTAAATTACTTCTATTAAAAAAAATCTTATTCCTTCCAGTACTTCCACAGGAAGTTCTTTTCTTTTTGAATTTCCTTTCTGTCTGACAACACTGTCCATGTTAGGAACTGTCCAGAGCAGGAGCAAATCCCCATAGCAAACCTCTCCTGCTCTGGACAGTTCTTGACATGGACAGAGGTGTCAGCAGAGAGCAATGTGGTCAGAAAGAAAGAAAGAAAATTTCTGTGGATAACAGCAGCTGATAAGTACTGGAAGGTTTATGATTTTTTTAGTAGAAGTCATTTACAAATCGGTTTAACTTTAAGGCACCAGTTGATTAAAAATAAAAGATTTTCCAGTGGAGTACCCCTTTAACTCCACAATGGAATCCCGTTGAAGTCAACGGGGCTTGGAATTTTAGCAAAATTCTGTGTTTTGAGCACAGAGAAATACCGCTGGAATAACATAAAGCTCAGAAAAATCCAGGCTGATTTTCTGTACAGAATTTGAGCGGAATTGAAGAAATTTCTCAGTGTGAACATAGCCTTAGGCAATGTTCAGACGGTGGAATGTCCGTACTGAAAATTTCCAATGCGGATATTCCACCGACAGTGGAGCGCCGGCAGAACAGGCTGAGGCTAGGACTGTTTGGAAATGCGCAGTCTCATAGACGGCAATGCATTTCCGTGCAGGCTCTGAAGAAAGAATAGACAGGTCTTCTTTCTGCAGACTCCAGAATTGGAATCAATGGAACTCTGCTGCTGTGGAATGACTGTGCGGAATTCTTCTGCAGAAATTCCATTGTGTGAACATAGACGAGTGTTTCCCAACCGGGGTGCCACCAGCTGTAGCAAAACTACAACTCCCAGCATGCCCAGACAGCCAAAGGCTGTCCGGGCATGCTGGGAGTTGTAGTTTTGCAACAGCTGAAGGCACCCTGGTTGGGAAACATTGACTTAACCCCTTTAAAGAGTACCTGTCATCAAACCATATTTTCTAAACTAACTCAGACTATATTCCCTAACTACTCCTAACACTCTCCTGGCACTTAAAAAAAAAAAAAAAAAAAAAATTCTGAGCTTTAAAAAGCTGGGTATCATACCTTTCCCCTTGTTCACATTGTGTTAGATCCCAGCAGGAGAAAGTGGGCGTTCCTCAGTAGGTGTGAAGTCACTGAATCCTGCGAGAGCTGTGCCCCGCATCCACTTCCTGAGTTTGGTCTCCTGCCAGGCCAGGAGGAGACCAAACTAAATGTTTGACTTGCGCAGGGAACAGAACAGAGCCACCTAGTGGCCGTTTTTTTCAATCACATTAAAAACATATAAAAGGATGAGAATTTTAACAGCAAGTAAATAGCAAATTGTCTTATAATTACAAAAGGAACAATATATTAAAAGTTTAGTTTAGGGACAAGTACTCTTTAAAGTCTCAGACCTACAGACCATTCAATGAACAGTAAGGGCGCAAATTAAAGGAGTAGTCCAGTGGTGACTCAGTGGTTTACAACTTATCCCCTATCTTAAGGATAGGGGATAAGTTGCAGATCGCGGGGGGTCAGACCCCTGGGGCCCCCCGCGATCTCATGTACGGAGCCCCGACAGCCCGCGGGAAGGGGGCGTGTCGACCTCCGCACGAAGCGGCGGCTGACACGCCCCCTCAATACAACTCTATGGCAGAGCCGAAGCGCTGCCTTCGGCAATCTCCGGCTCTGCCATTGAGATGTATTGAGGGGGCGTGTCAGAGAGATCGCAGGGGGCCCCAGCAGTCGGACCCCCCGCGATCTCAAACTTATCCCCTATCCTTAGGATAGGGGATAAGTTTTTCACCACTGGACTACCCCTTTAAACCTAAAGTTGCAGATATGTAATTGTCAATGATGGATAGATGGAAGTCACAATTTAAAGGAGAACTATGGGATATGAAACTTATCCCCTATCCCCTCTATGCTGGGAGTTTTAGTTTTGCAACAGATGGAGACACCTTGGTTGGGAAACGCTGACATAGCCCAATACTGACAATACAAATACGATATCCATTTGGACTCTTCTTTGCTTCCCACAGCCATCTACAATTATTCAGTCACTATGGAGATGTTTTTCATCAGTCTCTTTGCCCGCTATTGTTTCCGGAGAGTGGAGCCATGTTCAGAAGATGAGCCAATGACCCGGGAAGAGATGCAGAATAAGTCCTCTCAGACCACCCTGCCAGACATATGCAGCCTCTCTGAGGAGGATGGGATGGGCATCAACGCCGGCTACATGAGCGAGGGAGACGAGACGCTCTGCCACATTGAGCACGCACCGCTGGACAAGTACGACTTCATGCAGGACAGCAGCATGGTTCTGCCCAGACGCAGTATGGTCAAATCTCAGTCACGGGACACAAGTATAGAATTAGGAAATATGACACCGACTCCTAAAGAAACCTACGAAGCAGCAACACCACCAGCATCAGCCAAGGGTGGACTACAAGTACAAGCACAGATAAATTATATCGGCATCAATGACGCAACAGTTGTCTGAAGGCCAATCCCGTGGGACTGAGGACCAGACAGAGACTTCTGCCCCAGAGACACGATAGTTGTGGCTGCAGCTATAAATACATTTGACTAATACCTTTCCTGTTCGGGATTATTAGTTATTTTTACTCTCCATATAAACTAATGAGGGTTTTTTCATGTCGGTAAGGTTTTCTTTCTCCTCGTGGAGACTGTTAGCTGGGACAGGGAGTCTCAGACCATGTTCACACATCGAAATTTCCATGACGGATTCCGCATTGGAATTCCACACGGAGATTCTGCTGCAGCAGAGTCCTGTTGAATTCAATGGGATTCTGCTGCTCTGTGCACATGGAGGAAATCCTTTGCCAGATGTTTCCGGCACAGAAATTCCAATTTCAGTGTCCGCAGAAAGAATGAACACATTCGTTATTTCTAAGGACTTAGCACTTAATGCATAGCTGTCTATGAGACAGAGCTTTTCTGTGCGGTAGCGCAGATTCTCCGTACAGATATTGCGTAGTGTGAACATAGCCTTACAGGCCAGGCAATGCTTTCTGAGAAAAAGGGTATGCAAATTATCCATGCTCAAGAAAAAAGAAAATTGTCTCTCTAGTGCCACCTATAGGTAGTTACCCTGCAAGTCAATGGGATTATCATATAAACCAGAATCTCCAGCGAAACGAACACTCGCCTACCTATATACGGCTAACTTGGGTTCTTGCTCCCCGTCAGTGCAGGGTTAGGCGCTGGCTGACTGGAGAGGCCTCTGATGTAGTGTCCGGGAAGTCTGTTTTGCTTTTATTCTCTAGATAAGGCTGCATTCACACTGCGGTTGGAGTGTATGGCTCCCAGATCCAGCTGGGGGAGGGGAAAACCGTGCGCTCCCGTACCCCAGCCGGACTGGCGCCAAACTCCATTGACTTTAAATGAGCCGACCGGAGTCAAACAGTGACTCTGGTCGGCTCATTTTTGCCCTGTATCCGGTTTTGTGACCGGACCTAAAACCGTAGTTTACTGCGGTTTTAGGTCTGGTCACAAAACCGGATACGGGCCAGAAAGGAGCCGACCGGAGTCACTGTTTGACTCCGGTCGGCTCATTAAAGTCAATGGAGTTTGGCGCTGGTCCGGCTGGGGTACAGGAGCGCACGGTTTTCCCCTCCCCCAGCCGGATCCTGCAGCCGTACACTCCAACCGCCGTGTGAATGAAGCCTAAGGCAGAGTTCACATCTCGTTTTTGCAATACGGTTGCCGTATCCGGTTTCATTGAAAAAAAACTACCGAACCGTATTGCAAACCGTATATATAGACATTTCATTGTAAACCGTATGCCAACCGTAGCATCAGGTCATGTACGTTTTGAATCATTTACGGTTTTTAAATGGTACACCAAACTGTAGTCTACTACGGTTTTGTGTCCCGGTCAAAAACTGCATCCAACCTGTATACGGTTATTTTAAAATTGAGTTCTATGGTAACCGTATTGAACCGTATGTGCGTACAGTTACATCCGGTTTGCACAATACTGTTTTTCTTTTTTCATTTTATTTTTGGGAAATTCAATAAAAAAAGAACTTTATTTAAAATGTTGACAAACATAAAACCGTATCTGTTTTTTTTCAAGGAAAACGTATTAAAACGTATGCAAACGGACACCTGTTTTCAAACCGTATACAGTTTAAAAACGTGAGGAGGCATATGCGGTTGCATACGTTTCGGTCCGGAGACATACGTTTTTTGTACGGAAACAGGATACGGGAGCCGTATTGCAAAAAAGAGATGCAGCCGTAGACAGAGTTCCCATCACGATTTGTGCCTCGAGGCGCGGATATGTCGGGGAAACGTCGGGGAAATGATATGCCAACGTACGTGCGCTCAGACAGGCACAGCCCCCATTCATTTCCATGGCCGTCACATAATGACTATGTTCACATTATTTTCTGAGCTTTGTCTTGAACTGAAAAGTGATGTAAGTCTTCTCAGTTTGAGCCAAAACTCGGAAAATGACCAGAACGTAGTCACTAGATCAGTGGTCTTCAACCTGCGGACCTCCAGATGTTGCAAAACTACAACTCCCAGCATGCCCGGACAGCCAACGGCTGTCCGGGCATGCTGGGAGTTGTAGTTTTGCAACATCTGGAGGTCCGCAGGTTGGCGACCACTGCACTAGATGACTGTGCTCGGGCCATTGAAATAAATGTGGCCTGTGTGTCGGAGTATGGATACGTTGGCATGTTATGTTGACAATTTTTCAGGCTTTTCCATGCCATGGAGGCACCAATCTTGATGTAAACCTTGTCCTATGCAGTAAAAAAAAAAAAAAATCTACTTAAGACTTTTACGTCACAGCTTTTCCAGACTCCTGAATGTCAGTATACAAAAAACATTTCCTCTTACAATGCTACATAAATCTGAAAACATACTATTCAGGAGTCTGGCACAGCTAAATGATAACCATTGTGGCATCTATACTGGCAGCCATTATGTATGACACCCAACTTTCCCAGAATCACAGATTACTTAGAAAACAAATACATAGAATTTAAAGGGTCTTTGCCAAAATTACAACTTTTCACATGTGCTTAAAAGGGGTATTCTAGGAAAAAAAAAACTTTTATTTTTATATATCAACTGGCTCCAGAAAGTTAAAACAGATTTGTAAATTACTTCTATTAAAAAATCTTAATCCTTTCAATAATTATCAGCTGCTGAAGTTGAGTTGTTGTTTTCTGTCTGGCAACAGTGCTCTCTGCTGACATCTCTGCTTGTCTCGGGAACTGCACAGAGTAGAAGAGGTTTGCTATGGGGATTTGCTTCTACTCTGGGCGGTTCCCGAGACACGTGTGATCAGAGAGAACTTAGACAGAAAAGAACAACTCAACTTCAGCAGCTCATAAGTACTGAAAGGATTAAGATTTTTTTATAGAAGTAATTTACAAATCTGTTTAACTTTCTGGAACCAGTTGATATATATATATATATATATATATATATATATAAAAAGTTTTTTCCTGGAATACCCCTTTAACTATGACCATCAGTCCCATAAAGACTAAATGTAGCAGTAGCACGCATGTTCAACCACTACTCCATATACACGGAGGGACATTGGTCGCCCCATTCTTGTGAGCATCTGAACCCCACATGATAGGTACATATCACCTATTCTGTGGATAATGATAAGTAACTATCGGGGGATAACCCCTTTAATCACAAGATATGGGGGAATCCACAAGATAACCTGAGCCACATATTATATATTAAATTTTACACTCCAGTCATAGAGATGGATAAAACTTTGTTTATTTTTAATTTTTTTGCAATAAAAATTGTAATAAATAAAAAAAAATTAAAACAGAGAATCTTTAACCTTTAATAAGTCCATCAGGAAGAAATGGACAGCTTTTGGATGGCGACCTCCCCACAGTCCCCCGACGCCACGTCTTCACTGGACGTTGTGGTAGATGGAGCGTTCACGGGTAACGGGGGCCTTTCCTTGGCGAGGAGATTGTTCTTCTTTAAAAAGCAGGCCTCCTGGTAGGGCGGGCGAATGGGAGGTTGGTTTGGGGGAACATAGCTGTATTCTTTACCGGTATCTAACTGCATAGAAAGAGAGGAGGTGTTAGTCCTTATGTTACATGTACAGAGAGACCTCATGATGTTTGTTCCCTTACCTGCAGAGGGTAAGTCTTGTCAGAGTCATACGCACTAAGGTCTCCGCAGGCCAGGAACGGGACGATCACTCGGTTGGGACCCTCCAGCTGGTTAAAATCCACATCTAATAACAGAAGAAAAAAGCATTATAATTTATATACAGTGGTCCCTCAACATACAATGGTAATCCGTTCCAAACGGACCATCGTTTGTTGAAACCATTGCATGTTGAGAGATCCGTGCAATGGAAAGTATAGGACAGTGGTCTACAACCTGCGGACCTCCATGCTGGGAGTTGTAGTTTTGCAACATCTGGAGGTCCACAAGTTGAAGACCACTGTTAAAGGAAGTTGTACTCACCTGTCCCCACCACTCCGGACCGACACCGCTGCACGGGATGTCGCCGTCCATCGCTGTCGCCGCGTCCCCTAGGTGTCCTCTACGCTCCGGCAAGGCCTCTGCTTCCCTGGCATCCTCGCTCTCCGTCGCCACTATCACGTTGCGACGCACGCCGCTCCTACTGGATGACGGGACGGCGTGCGCAGCAACGTGAGGACGTCGATGGAGAGCGCCGACGATGCAAGGGATCCTGAAGAGGACGCGCTGGAGCCCCGAGGACAGGTAAGTGATCGTCAGCGGACCACACGGGGCACCGTAAACGGCTATCCGGTGGCAGCTGAAGCAGTCTGCGCTGCAGGATAGCCGTTTATGCGATGGCCCCGACATACAAAAGCATCGTATGTTGATGCTGCCTCTGAGAGTGATCGTATGCTGAAGTGACCGTATGTCGGGGCCATCGTAGGTCGAGGGGTCACTGCAAAGCATTATATTTATATATATATATATATATCAAAGCCATTTGTCAGGGTTTTCGATAGTGGGACATTCGGTGCTCTTCATTTTGGGGAGTCCATATCTCCATCCACAATATCCCATGTTCTGGTGACCCCACCACCATGTAATTCCATAACTCATCATGAAGGTTCATTATACCCTAAAATCTAGCAGATCACTGTATTTCACACTCTTCCCGCTCTATGAAATGTATTTTGGCCGCCTGTGTATCCAGCACTCACCATAGCAATGGTCCAGCAGAGGATTTGACATGTTGGGTATATATCCCTCTGGTGGGCTGTATCCCTGACATACAACGAACGCCTCTGTACAGGAGAAAAGTAAATGGGTAACGTACATGAATAGTGAAATAACCAAGTCAAAGTTTATCAACTATATTGTCTTTTCCAGGAATCCCCCTCATTGTCTGTACATATTGATGTAATAGCGAGACCACATGGCTGGAGACGGTTCAGTTATCCAGAGCACAGTAACCTCAGGTTTTCTCTTCTATAGGACTGGTTCATCTGTATTTAAAGAGAACCTGTTATGATCTTGTTAAATGTTATAATCCTCCCAGGTCACTGCCCCCATCATGATAAACCACCCTCTGCCTTTATTTTTTTATTATTTTTTAGTTTTCTACCTTGATATTGCTCTGTATTTTCTGCTCTGTCTCAGTCAGATTCACAGACTGGGAAGGGGCGTTCCCCAGCAGGCATGACATCATCTGAAGCCATACAGGGGAGAACTTCCTCCCTCACTCTGCTACACACAGCCCAGAGCAGTTCAGTGTGAGATGAGCTATGATTGGATAAGGCTGCCCCCCCCCCTCAAATAAAACATAGAAAACTATTTTTTTTTAAACAAAGCACATTAGAAAGATTTTTTTATTTACCATAATAAGTGTAATAGCAAAAATTTGTTTAATGAGAGTCCCCATTTAATGCTGCAATCTGTGCTAAGACAGGTGTGAAGATTCAGAGCAGTGCTCCTTAACGCCCTCCAACTGTTGCAAAACTAAAACGCCCAGCATTAAAAGGCTGTTGGGGCATGCTGGGTGTTGTAGTCTTTCAACATATGGAGGTCCACAGATTGGAGAACACTGCTCTAGGACAGCGTGTCTCCAGATGTTTCAAAACTACAACTCCCAGCATGCCCGGACAGCCAAAGGCTGTCCGGGCATGCTGGGAGTTGTAGTTTTGCAACAGCTGAAGCTCCATGTGGAGGTGATCTCTGTAGAACCTATTGCAAGTTTCGTTATAAGGTCCCATGATTTCTAAGTATTCTTCTGCCCTAAGCATCTATAGAATAGTACCAAACACGTGATCTACCTATGCTGGAATTCCGGCTGCTCCGTGGTTTGGCACATGTGACTTCTCGGAAAAAGATCTTTAGCTGGGAGTACAAAAGAGTGACATCTTTTCCACGAAAAATCTGAAAAAACAAAACAAATAATTAATCTGCCGGTCTTTAGGACACAAAGCCAGGGCAAGATGACAGATGGCAGGTTACCCACCTTAGCCACAAACGTGCCGCCTGCTCTTAGTACATGTGTTGTGATGTTTAAAGCCTGCGAAGAAATCAGATACAACATTACTACAATTGCACGGTGCTAAGACATCAACCACCACCCCACCCCACCCCAAAAAAATTAAAATCATGCTGTGTAACTAGACAGAAGTGCCATTCAGGATTCTAGAAAAGCAGGGTCACTATTTAGTGGAAATTGTAATGGTGAGAAGTATCCCTTCTGGCTTGCTTTTATTATGTAAAACATTTAGGTCAGTATTAGATGAGTATATTACAGATCTATGCTGCAGACCAGGAGAACACCTATAAGGGTGTCTACTGCATATATGGTCAGCTAAGAAAGTATTTCCTAAAACTGCCATTAAAACACATCTTAAAGGGGTTGTCTGGGGAAAACAACAGGAGGTTACAGGGGTACTCCGGGACTCCAGCGTTCTGAACATTTTGTTCAGGACGCCCGGAATCGGAGGCCATGATTGTGACATCACGGCTACGCCCCCTTCATTTATGTCTATGGGAGGGGGCGTGTCTTCCCTTCCCTGAGAAGATATTGGGTAGGCCTCTTTAGTATTACACTCACCGCCAGCAGGAGCTGTGCCTGTATATATTCATCAATATCGTGCAGTCCAGTAACTACATGTAATAAAAAAAGAGAAACTGACACAAGAAGATGATAAAACCCTAACAAAAAAAAGAGATAAGGTGAACCAAAAACATATAGAATAAAACTGAGATGATAGGGGGCGTAAAGGACAAGAGAGAGACATTACCATCCGGGGCGCCGTCACACACCACAAGATCTGCTGGCTGCCCCTCAAAATGTCGGATGATCTCGTGGGCTGTGGAAACCTGAAAGTTGTAAAACCAAAATAGCTTACAATTCATTGTGTATCCAGCCTTCATTGATAACAAGTTTTCTTTAACATATATCGGCCATTAAAAAAAAAAAAAAAAATATATATAACTTTTTACATTTCACAGAGACATGTCAAAGGTTTTGATTGGTGAAGGACTCACCGACCGATCAGGATAACAGAGCAACGAGACAAAAATCGCTGAGAGCTAAGATGTAAAGTGTGCTACTGCATGCTTATCCCAGCTCTTAGTTCTGATCAGTGGGGGTCTCAGCTATGAGATCTTGACCGATCAAAACTTTGTTTCTGTGACGTGTTAAAAGTATTTTTTTTTACATGACAGGTACCTGTCAGATCCAACCAAAAAAATGTTTTTCTTAATATATCACTCAGTACCTAATCCTGACCATGTACATGTAATTTTTATGTGTCTAGCACCTTTATTAAATTTTTTTATTACACTTTTAATTTAGCTCACTAGTCTGAATTCCTCTCAAAGGGAGGGGGCGTGGCCTCACTGTGCAGGTCTCCGCCCCCTCCCTCAGTATGCTGTCTGCTCACATCTCCCCTAGCATTAGCAAAACTACAACTCCCAGCTTCTCCTCACTGACAGTAGCCGGACACAAGATGACAGTGGGAGGACTTTTCCTCCAGCTCTGAGCCCTGCGCTCACAGCTGTCAATCAAGGAAGTGTGTCCATGACATGGGTCACGATGAATGGACACAGCAGGACTAGTATGTGTCCAAGCAGGCAGGGGGCAGTTGTTTGACTGGCTTTTTCAGTAAGAAATAATGAATTTTCTAATTAAAACAACTGCAAAACCTATTGGTTATACATGCTTTACAACATATCAAAAGTTTTTGTATCTGACCGTGCCCATTTAAGACTGTGAAGGCTTCTTCTAAATACCTTGGTGATGTCTCCTTGAATCTGGATTACTCCAGGCAAAGGAGCCATGGCCTGAAGATCCACAGCGACGATCTTCACCTCCAAGGTCTCATTGCTGGACCTGAGAAGACAGAAGAGAAGACACAATGTTGACTTTCTGCGGATCAGACCACGTTTTTGCAGTACAGTTCCCGAATACGCTTCAATTTGAAAACCGTACAGAACCGTACTGAAAATTGTATGCATTGCCTCTCTGTTGAAAACCGTATGCCCAAAGATGCATCAGGTTGTGTCCGTTTTGCATACTGTACAGTTTTGTCAGTTTTTTTCCCGTACCCAAAACCGTAGCCTACGACGGTTTTTGGTCCGGGTGAAAAACTGTATAGAAACATATAACTTTTTTTTACATGGGAGTCAATGGGAACCGTACAGAACCGTATGTGCGTACGGTTCCATCTGGTTTTCACCATACGGTTTTTGACTTTGCACAGTTTTTTTCTTGGAATTTCAATCAAACAAGTGAAACTTTATTCATAATCGAATGAAAAGTTTAAAACGTATACGGTTTTCAACCGTATACGGATTAAAATTTGTACACACATTTTGATACAGTTTAGTCAGGTTTTTAAGGAATCCGTTTTTTTTTTTCTTTTTTATCAAAAACCCGATACGGGAACTGTATTGCAAAAACATGGTGTGAACTCAGCCTAAGTGAGATCTGCCGGAGAAAACCCTGCGTACCTGAGCTTCCTGCTGAGCACTTGGCTCCAGCTCCCGGGGGCCGCGCACAGGTCCACCGCTCTCTGCACTCCTGCAAAAGAAACAAACCCTCAGCCCTTCTACCTGTCAGTATTACCTTTTGACATTATGTAAGATATCATAGAGGGTCACCCATCTTTTCCAGCAGATGTGACAATTCTGGGTGACGGGCCCTACATGCTATCATAATGTTTGTCACCCAGATAGAAGAGTCCTAGATAAGGAGGGCGATCACCCCCTGTACCTTGGAAGAGTTGATATTCCTCATCCAGCTGCAGCAGTTTGAAGGCACTGCGCGCCCTCCAGCCTTCTTCTTTGGCCAGTCTGTAGTAAATGTCCCTCTTGTCCTTTGAGGAGCGACCCATGATGTTTCTTCTAAAAGGGAAGAAGACAACGTAAGTCACCGAGTTACCACAACCCCGACAGCCAACGGCCAGCCAGACAATGTGGAATGTCTATACGGAATTCTTCTGCAGAATTTTGCATGCACTGAAATTCCATTGTGTGAACATAGCCGAGTGTTTCCCAACTGGGGTGCCTCCAGCTGTTGCAAAACTACAACTCCCAGAATGCCCGGACAGCCTTTGGCTGTCCGGGCATGCTGGGAGTTGTAGTTTTGCAACAGCTGGAGACACCCCAGTTGGGAAACACTGACTTAACCCCTTTAAAGAGTATCTGTCATCAAACCCTATTTTCTAAACTAACTCAGATTATATTCCCTAACTACTCCTAACACCCCTCCTGCCCTTAAAAAAAAAAATTCTGCGCTTTAAAAAGCTTCTGTATGATACCTTTCCCATTGTTCACATTGTGTGAGATCCCAGCAGGAGAAAGTGGGCGTTCCCCAGCAGGCGTGATGTCACTGAATCCTGCGAGAGCTGTGCCTCACCCTGTCCCGCATGCACTTCCTGAGTTTGGTCTCCTACCAGGCCGGGAGGAGACCAAACTAACTGTTCGACTTGCGCAGGGAACAGAACAGAGCCACCTAGTGTCCGTTTTTTCAATCACATTAAAAACATATAAAAGGATGAGAATTTTAACAGCAAGTAAATAGCAAAGTGTCTTATAATTACAGAAGGAACAATATACGAAAAGTTTAGTTTGGTGACAGGTTCTCTTTAGGGTATGTTCAGACTACGGATTTGTAGCTGAATCTCCGCGAGCGTGATGTCACGAGGGTGCGGGGCTATGACGTCACAAGCTCCCGCGCCGGCTCCAGCGTTTGGAACAGTTTGTTCCAAACGCTGAGCAGCAGAGTACCCCTTTAAATGCGGTGAACATAGAGTCTCGGTCTATATTCGCCATTTGCACTATGTTTACAGGCACATGTGTTAGTGAATGTTCCCCTATAAGGAGCCATGCTGATCAATGCGGGGACACAGGCAATCCTCTGTGTGTACACTCACATTAATGGGCAGGAGAATACTGAGGTTCACACCGTGCGGTACCGCATGTACTCACTTCCTCCAGCGCCTCTTCAGTGAGCAGGGAAGTCTGTGGGCGGAGCTTATTATCTTACAGCAATGTCTACAACAAAATGGCCGCCCTCCATACAAATCAGACACAGGCTAATAATTTGAGTGAACTCTACAGGCTCCCGAAAAGGCTGATGTCACATGAGGAGTCCACGTGACCTACAGGTGGGTGGAACTGTCCCCGTCAGCATAGCAACGTCCACCGAGCAGACGAATGCGGAAGTCCGCTGCCATGGAAACATTCACCTAACTTTATTTAAACTGACAAAAGCCGGAAAAACTTTGTTGACATGGCGGATCTGGGCCGGCAATTACAGGAGTACGTAGCGCAGAATAAAGCCGGGAGCGGCGGCAGCTCTGTGGCCTCCTCCCCGGCGGAGGGCCAGGGCTCGGAGCCGGGATGGCGCGACTGGTTCTCCCCTCCCAGCAGCGGCGGCCTGTCGTGGTCATGGGGCCCTATGGATTCGGACCCTTTCCTGCCGGGGATGTCCAGGACGCAGAGGCTGATGGCGGCCGGGGTGTGTGCGGCCATGGCGGTCCTGTGTTTTGGTCTGGCCGGGCTCTATGTCCCGCTGCTGTTGCTCCGGGCTCGGAAGTTCGCCATGCTGTGGTCTATGGGGTCGGTTCTGGGGCTCTGCTCCGCCGCCCTCCTCCGGGGCCCTAGCCGCCTGCTCCGGGAGCCCGACCCCTGGGCCTTCTTCTATTTGGCCGCCCTCGGGGGGACGCTGTACGCCGCACTGGGGTTCCGGAGCACCCCGCTCACCCTGCTGGGGGCGGCCGCGCAGATCATCACCGGAGCAGCCTACCTGATGGGGATGATACCGGGCGGCGCCGCTGGGAGGCGCTATATAAGCGGACTGTGCGGGAGCCTGATGCGGAGAGGGGTCTCCAAAGCCCTGCCCGTGTGATGGCGGCTCCCCCCGGTCCACAGCCCGTGTGATGGCAGATCCGGAGCCTCTATGGACTGTGGCCTTATTGTGACTATGGCCTCTATGAAGCTGAAGACTCCAAAACACAACCCCCTGAAGGCTAAGGCAGACTCCACCCAACCCAGTATTTCCCAACCAGGGTGCCTCCAGCTGTAGTTTTGCAACAGCTGGAGGCACCCTGGTTGCGAAACACTGGCCCAACCTGGGAGTCAGCTGGTTCCAAACTGGAGAGCTGCAGGATGAGGGACACTGGTCTATGAAGCTAAACACTGGATCCAGGACTGGCCCCTTATAAGGTGACTACACTGTTGGCCCTGTGATGCTGAGGTTTCTGGCTCCTGAACTGTGGCCCCTGTGAGGCTGAGGCCACTGTGGCCCCTGTGAAGCTAACTACACTGTGTGCCCCCCTCCCCCCGTGAGGCTGAGGATTCTGGCTCCAGGACTGTAGCCCCTGAGGATACTGTGGCCCCTGTGAAGCTAACTACACTGTGGCCCCCTGTGAGGCTGAGGATTCTGGCTCCAGGACTGTAGCCCCTGAGGATACTGTGGCCCCTGTGAAGCTGACTACACTGTGGGAACTCCCCCCCCCCCCCCCCCCCCCCCCCCCCCCCATTAAAGCTGAGAGTTTTTTCATATCTGAAGTTCTCATTGATATCACAACCCGCCATCCACATACTGTGACCACGAAGGCCTTGGGCTGTGCTGGAGGCTCCTGGCAATCTGCTGGATAGCCAATGGGGAAGGACAATGTGGTCACATGATATCAGACATATCCCATTTACAGACACAATACACTAATGACGCCAGCTCCATGTATAAGGCTCATGTGGCTGTGAGGTTCTGACATCTTGACTGGAATCCAGATATTGCAGAATGGATGTCGGATCCGGTTGGAGGTGAGAATGTAAAGGCTGATCCCTGGGGGTGGTGATTCCCCTCGCCATCCTCTCTGTGATCTACCTATGCAAGGGTTTCTCAACCAGGCTGTCTCCAAAACTACAATTCAACCCCCCCCCCCCCCCCCCCCCGCCATACTGGCCTTTCTAATGTGGATAACCCCTTTTTAATAAGTGTAAGAGATTCCTCAAACTTTTCTCTGTCCAACTCGGTGCCTTGTTCCACTCTCTTCCTTTCGGAGTTCTCTGGATCTGATGTATCTTCGTAGGACTCTTCTCTGTCCATTGTAGGTGGCCACTAAACAGAACAGTCATCCTGTCTCTACAGAAGACCCTGCCCTGGGGAAGGAACGTACAATTCCTGGTGTTTAATCTTGTATAAAACTTTTTTCCCCTAAATTTACTATTTTCTAATAAACTTATTTTTTTATTATGGGGTGCTGATATTTTTCTCTACAGGTGAAAAAAAAATATTTTCATATCGCCATCATATACTGCAGTGTTGTTTAAAGTTTTTATCCCTTACATAGAATCCTGTCCCCCAGTCTACTTTCATGTTACCTGTCAGCAAGTCTGGAGTGTGGGAAGAATCCAATGGTGCACAAAGGGAGAACATACAAACGCATACAAACCCAGCACCATACTGCTGCCTGCTTTGTTCTGCTCTCTGGTTTGTTTATGGTTAGTGTGGAGTAAATTCACATTAAGGGTATGTTCACACAGCAGAATGTCAACCTGGACAGTCCAGACAGTGGGTGCCTGCAGAAAATGCAGGTGCTAGGACCACTCAGAAATGTCCATAGAATTTAAATACATTCCGCCATGTGCACAGTGTGGCAGAATCTCATTGAAAACAATGGGGTTCTGCTGCAACTGAATTTTTAAGCTGAGTATTTCCAGCTGTTTCTGCTTGGAAATTCCGTCATGTGAACATGTCCCAAATGTGGGTGAACCTGACGGCTCAGATGTTGTTTAGTTTAGTCTCCATATATTAGTGGCACTTTCAAAGTGCTCTGGGTGCTTGAAAAAGATGGGTCTAGTCCTAGGAGACCTGAGATTGTCATCATGGACTCTTCTTTGCAGACAAAGCACTTTGAAAGAGGCGCAAATTTATGGAGACGAGAGTAATCAGCGGCTGAGCGCTTGCGCATTGCCCTATCTTTTTATGGCAGATTATCCATCTATCCAACTACTTCCTGCTCCTTAGATGTCAATGTAACCGTTACAGGGCATGCGCAGATGTCCTGGAGCGGTCACTAGTATCTAGAACTTCACATCAACAAACAACTGGCTATGCTATGCAAGCACTGTGGCGCCCTATGCTACTACAGTAGGGTGCCTTGGTGCTTGGAAAGTGTGCCACACTAATAGCGTAGTGCTTGGCCAATCTTTTGGAGATATATATATACACACATACATAGACATTTGTGTATAAATGTTATGTTTGGTGCACACTATTCATAAAATAAACTTTAGGGACAACTTGGGGGTTTGTGGCACGTGTACCATGTTTGTCAGCAAATGGGGGCCTCCCTGAATTCCAGTGCTGATCTACACTAACTGGATCAAGAACTTTGAGAGCCTGCACATATAGGCAAGTGTCAGGCGGACGTCACTGGACCAACACTTACCTGAACTGTCAGGCGAAGGCGTCCCATCGCACATTCGGACTCAGAAAAGAGAGGTGAGTGGCGGGGATGGGGATACCTCTTTTAGGCCTTGTTCACACAATGGAATTTCCAAGAAGAATCCTGTGGAAAAATTCAGCTCGGAAACTCCGTTACAGCAGAGTAAGGGTGAGTTCACGCCACGATTTTGCTATACGGTTTCGGCATACGGTTTCATAAAAAAAAAAAAGCATATGCAACCATACAGAAAACCGTGCCCATAGACTTCCCATTCAAAACTGTATGCACTATAATGTATACGGTTGTCCACGTTTTTCAAACCATACCAAAAGTTTTTTACTTTTTTTTTTTTTTTTTGGACAAAAAATCGTGGCCTTAAACGGTTTTTGGTCCGGGTAAAAAAACGTATTAAACCGTAGACGTTTTTATTAACATGGGAGTCAATGGGAACCGTACCGAACTGTATGTGCGTACGGTTCATTCCGATTTTCACCATATGGTTTTTGACTGACTTTTGCAGGGTTTTATTCTTGGAATTTCAATCAAACAAGTGAAATTTTATTCATAATGGAGTGAAAAGTTAAAAACCTATACTTTTTTGTTTTCTTAAAAAATGGATGCAAGCGGACATTATTCTTCCAACAGTTTACAGAAAAATTTGTACACACGTTTTGATACACTTTAGTCCAGGTTTGAGGAATCAGTTTTTTGTTTTTTTTTTTAAATCAAAAACCTGATACAGGAACTGTATTGCGAAAATGTGGTGTGAACCCAGCCTAAAGCTGTTTTCAATGGGATTCTGCTGCACTGTGCACACAGGGGAATTTCCACAGCAAAAACCATGGAAATGACTTGTACATTTTGCGATATCCATTGCTGTCTATAGAGATGGCACATTTCCAAGCGGTGCCCGCTGTTTATGTCATGTCCAAGGTCGGGCGGACATTCCACAATGTGAACATGGGCCAAAGTCTTTGGGTAAGAGAAAATACCGTGTCTGAAAATACGTTGTAATGTATAGCTTTTAACTATGCATTACAATGGGCCAATGTTCCCCAACATGTGGCTCTCCAGCTGTTGAAAAATTACTATTTTCAGAATGCTGGGAGTTGTAGTTGGACAGATTGGGTAATATTGCAAAAGACCTACATTTACCAACCAGTGAGGCTCCACCTGTCGAAAAACTACAACTCCCAGCATGCCCGGACAGCCAACGGCTGTCCGGGCATGCTGGGAGTTGTAGTTTTGCAACAGCTGGAGGCACCGTGGTTGGGAAACGGCTGTCCGGGCATGCTGGGAGTTGTAGTTTTGCAACAGCTGGAGGCACCGTGGTTGGGAAACGGCTGTCCGGGCATGCTGGGAGTTGGTTTTGCAACAGCTGGAGGCACCGTGGTTGGGAAATGGCTGTCCGGGCATGCTGGGAGTTGTAGTTTTGCAACAGCTGGAGGCACCGTGGTTGGGAAACGGCTGTCCGGGCATGCTGGGAGTTGTAGTTTTGCAACAGCTGGAGGCACCGTGGTTGGGAAACACTGCAATAGAAATTGTGCAGCATCTATCTCAACTAGTGCCAGAGATCCAGTTACCATAGCAACCAGTGAGATTTCAGCTCTTCACTATTATTTTATCTGTGGAAAATGAAAGCAGCCACCTGATTGGTTGCTAGGGGGCAACTACTGCTAAGGCGTTATCTCTCAGGGAGAAGCAGCTGATTGCAGATACTCAATGAGGGGAGGAACTCACTGGGTCAGGTGACTGTACAGGTGAGGGGGGTCATCCTCTGCACCGCTGACCCCCTGACCTGGAGGACCAGAGCAGCGGTAATACTATGAGGGGAAACAGCCAATCAGAGGGCTTCATCTTCACCTGTCTGCTACATGGATAGAAGAGAGCTGCTGATTGGCTGGTGGGATGTGATGGGATTACCTAAAACTACAACTCCCAGTGTGTTTCCCAGATTACCGAGCAAGTTACATTCAGCTCTATCCTGTAACCTATGGTCAGGGCGGGTCTCTGAGATAGTATCACATGAAAGGCTTAGATACACCGACTCAGCATAGAGTATCACACATAGATACATCACCTCAGCAGACAGTATCACACATAATACACATAGATACATCACCTTAGCAGACAGTATCACACATAATACATATAGATCCATCACCTCAGCAGACAGTATCACACATAATATACATAGATACATCACCTCAGCAGACAGTATCACACATAATACATATAGATCCATCACCTCAGCAGACAGTATCACACATAATATACATAGATACATCCTCAGCAGACAGTATCACACATAATACATAGATACATCACCTTAGCAGACAGTATCACACATAATACATAGATACATCACCTCAGCAGACAGTATCACACATAATACATAGATACATCACCTCAGCAGACAGTATCACACATAATACATAGATACATCACCTCAGCAGACAGTATCACACATAATACATAGATACATCACCTCAGCAGACAGTATCACACATAATATACATAGATACATCACCTCAGCAGACAGTATCACACATAATACATAGATACATCACCTCAGCAGACAGTATCACACATAATACATAGATCCATCACCTCAGCAGACAGTATCACACATAATACATAGATACATCACCTCAGCAGACAGTATCACACATAATATACATAGATACATCACCTCAGCAGACAGTATCACACATAATACATAGATTCATCACCTCAGCAGACAGTATCACACATAATACATATAGATCCATCACCTCAGCAGACAGTATCACACATAATACATAGATACATCACCTCAGCAGACAGTATCACACATAATACATAGATCCATCACCTCAGCAGACAGTATCACACATAATACACATAGATACATCACCTCAGCAGACAGTATCACACATAATACATAGATACATCACCTCAGCAGACAGTATCACACATAATACATAGATACATCACCTCAGCAGACAGTATCACACATAATACATAGATTCATCACCTCAGCAGACAGTATCACACATAATACATATAGATCCATCACCTCAGCAGACAGTATCACACATAATACATAGATACATCACCTCAGCAGACAGTATCACACATAATACATAGATACATCACCTCAGCAGACAGTATCACACATAATATACATAGATACATCACCTCAGCAGACAGTATCACACATAATACATAGATACATCACCTCAGCAGACAGTATCACACATAATACATAGATCCATCACCTCAGCAGACAGTATCACACATAATACATAGATACATCACCTCAGCAGACAGTATCACACATAATACATAGATACATCACCTCAGCAGACAGTATCACACATAATATACATAGATACATCACCTCAGCAGACAGTATCACACATAATACATAGATACATCACCTCAGCAGACAGTATCACACATAATACATAGATACATCACCTCAGCAGACAGTATCACACATAATACATAGATACATCACCTCAGCAGACAGTATCACACATAATACATAGATACATCACCTCAGCAGACAGTATCACACATAATACATAGATACATCACCTCAGCAGACAGTATCAGACATAATATACATAGATACATCACCTCAGCAGACAGTATCACACATAATACATAGATACATCACCTCAGCAGACAGTATCACACATAATACATAGATCCATCACCTCAGCAGACAGTATCACACATAATATACATAAATACATCACCTCAGCAGACAGTATCACACATAATATACATAGATACATCACCTCAGCAGACAGTATCACACATAATACATAGATACATCACCTCAGCAGACAGTATCACACATAATACACATAGATACATCACCTCAGCAGACAGTATCACACATAATACATAGATACATCACCTCAGCAGACAGTATCACACATAATACATAGATCCATCACCTCAGCAGATAGTATCACACATAATACATAAAGATACATCACCTCAGAAGACAGTATCACACATAATATACATAAATACATCACCTCAGCAGACAGTATCACACATAATATACATAGATACATCACCTCAGCAGACAGTATCACACAATACATATAGATACATCACCTCAGCAGACAGTATGACACATAATACATAGATACATCACCTCAGCAGACAGTATCACACATAATACATAGATCCATCACCTCAGCAGACAGTATCACACATAATACATAGATACATCACCTCAGCAGACAGTATCACACATAATACATAGATACATCACCTCAGCAGACAGTATCACACATAATATACATAGATACATCACCTCAGCAGACAGTATCACACATAATACATAGATACATCACCTTAGCAGATAGTATCACACATAATACATAGATACATCACCTCAGAAGACAGTATCACACATAATACATAGATACATCACCTCAGCAGACAGTATCACACATAATACATAGATCCATCACCTCAGCAGATAGTATCACACATAATACATAAAGATACATCACCTCAGAAGACAGTATCACACATAATATACATAAATACATCACCTCAGCAGACAGTATCACACATAATACATAGATACATCACCTCAGCAGACAGTATCACACATAATACATAGATTCATCACCTCAGCAGACAGTATCACACATAATACATATAGATCCATCACCTCAGCAGACAGTATCACACATAATATACATAGATACATCACCTCAGCAGACAGTATCACACATAATACATAGATACATCACCTTAGCAGATAGTATCACACATAATACATAGATACATCACCTCAGAAGACAGTATCACACATAATACATAGATCCATCACCTCAGCAGATAGTATCACACATAATACATAAAGATACATCACCTCAGAAGACAGTATCACACATAATATACATAAATACATCACCTCAGCAGACAGTATCACACATAATATACATAGATACATCACCTCAGCAGACAGTATCACACATAATACATAGATACATCACCTCAGCAGACAGTATCACACATAATACATAGATACATCACCTCAGCAGACAGTATCACACATAATACACATAGATACATCACCTCAGCAGACAGTATCACACATAATACATAGATACATCACCTCAGCAGACAGTATCACACATAATACACATAGATACATCACCTCAGCAGACAGTATCACACATAATACATAGAGACATCACCTCAGCAGACAGTATCACACATAATACATAGATACATCACCTCAGCAGACAGTATCACACATAATACACATAGATACATCACCTCAGCAGACAGTATCACACATAATACACATAGATACATCACCTCAGCAGACAGTATCACACATAATACATATATACATCACCTCAGCAGACAGTATCACACATAATACATAGATACATCACCTCAGCAGACAGTATCACACATAATACACATAGATACATCACCTCAGCAGACAGTATCACACATAATACATGGATACATCACCTCAGCAGATAGTATCACACATAATACATAGATACATCACCTCAGCAGACAGTATCACACATAATACATAGATACATCACCTCAGCAGACAGTATCACACATAATACACATAGATACATCACCTCAGCAGACAGTATCACACATAATACACATAGATACATCACCTCAGCAGACAGTATCACACATAATACATATATACATCACCTCAGCAGACAGTATCACACATAATACATAGATACATCACCTCAGCAGACAGTATCACACATAATACACATAGATACATCACCTCAGCAGACAGTATCACACATAATACATATATACATCACCTCAGCAGACAGTATCACACATAATACATAGATACATCACCTCAGCAGACAGTATCACACATAATACATAGATACATCACCTCAGCAGACAGTATCACACATAACATACATAGATGCATCACCTCAGCAGACAGTATCACACATAATACATAGATACATCACCTTAGCAGATAGTATCACACATAATACATAGATACATCACCTCAGAAGACAGTATCACACATAATACATAGATCCATCACCTCAGCAGATAGTATCACACATAATACATAAAGATACATCACCTCAGAAGACAGTATCACACATAATATACATAAATACATCACCTCAGCAGACAGTATCACACATAATATACATAGATACATCACCTCAGCAGACAGTATCACTCATAATACATAGATACATCAACTCAGCAGACAGTATCACACATAATACATATAGATCCATCACCTCAGCAGACAGTATCACACATAATACATAGATACATCAACTCAGCAGACAGTATCACACATAATACACATAGATACATCACCTCAGCAGACAGTATCACACATAATACATAGATACATCACCTCAGCAGACAGTATCACACATAATACACATAGATACATCACCTCAGCAGACAGTATCACACATAATACATAGATACATCACCTCAGCAGACAGTATCACACATAATACACATAGATACATCACCTCAGCAGACAGTATCACACATAATACATAGAGACATCACCTCAGCAGACAGTATCACACATAATACATATAGATACATCACCTCAGCAGACAGTATCACACATAATACACATAGATACATCACCTCAGCAGACAGTATCACACATAATACACATAGATACATCACCTCAGCAGACAGTATCACACATAATACATATAGATACATCACCTCAGCAGACAGTATCACACTTAATACATAGATCCATCACCTCAGCAGACAGTATCACACATAATACACATAGATACATCACCTCAGCAGACAGTATCACACATAATACATATAGATACATCACCTCAGCAGACAGTATGACACATAATACATAGATACATCACCTCAGCAGACAGTATCACACATAATACATATAGATACATCACCTCAGCAGACAGTATCACACATAATACATAGATACATCACCTCAGCAGATAGTATCACACATAATACACATAGATACATCACCTCAGCAGACAGTATCACACATAATACATAGATACATCACCTCAGCAGACAGTATGACACATAATACATAGATACATCACCTTAGCAGACAGTATCACACATAATACATAGATTCATCACCTCAGCAGACAGTATCACACATAATACATAGATACATCACCTCAGCAGACAGTATCACACATAGATACATCACCTCAGCAGACAGTATCACACATAATACATAGATACATCACCTCAGCAGACAGTATCACACATAATACATAGATACATCACCTCAGCAGATAGTATCACACATGATACATAGATACATCACCTCAGCAGACAGTATCACACATAATACATAGATACATCACCTCAGCAGACAGTATCACACATGATACATAGATACATCACCTCAGCAGATAGTATCACACATGATACATAGATACATCACCTCAGCAGACAGTATCACACATAATACATAGATACATCACCTCAGCAGACAGTATCACACATAATACTTAGATACATCACCTCAGCAGACAGTATCACACATGATACATTTAGATTCAGCAGCTCAGCAGATAGTATCACACATCATTGGCTTAGATACAACAGCTCAGCAGATAGTATCACACATTACATGATGGGGAAAGTAGTGCTCCACAGACAGTATCACACAGTATGTGATGGGGAATGTGATGCTCAGCAGATTTGTGAGTTGTTCCCTTCTATTTGTTTTAGAGACATGGAGGCGTTACTCAGACAGGCTGAAGACCTGCGGGAAGGTAGGTACCATATAAACTATAGGATATTACATAGGAAGTGACGTCTTCAGAGCCCTGATCCCATCTATCATGTTATTACACACAGCTGGGAATATGGACCCGAAGATGGAAGAAGTTCTGAAGAAGATCAGCGCGGTGCAGAAAGGTAATCAGAATGACAGGAGACGGTGCGACCCCTGGAGGGGAAACACAGTATTACATGGTGCCGGTTCTAATAAAGAGAATGTTTGCTGCTCGCAAGATATTACATCCTAGTGTATGAAAGTCACCAATCATAGCATTTCCATCTATCTATCACCTATCTATCTATCTATCTCATATCTATCTATCTCATATCTATCTATCTCATATCTATCTATCTCATATATATCTATCGATAAACAGGAGAATACAGCAGCACACTGCTAGCACAAAAATACTGATAAAAAAAATGAAATGGTATATTGCTACAATGCAAAAAAATTAAACAATTGAGGTGCTTTGCTCACCATTTGGCCAAATAGTTTGGACCATCCCACCGCGTTAAGGTGACCTCATTGGGACGGACCCTACACTGTGAATGTGCCTCTATGCAATCAGTTACCAGGCTTGTAAGGTCTGAGACATCCAGCACCTTATAAGATTGGTGGGGTGCAGGAGCCAACATTAGGGTAGTTACTCTCCCATATGTATAACACAAACAAGGATAAGTTAGCCAGCACATACTGATACCAAACTACTGCATAGACCCGGCATACAGGTGCACGCTGCTAGGCTGAATATACATAAACAGGAGAATGCAGCAGCACACTGCTAGCACAAAGATACAGATAAAAAAATGAAATGCTATATTGCTACAATGCAAAAAAGGAAACAAATGAAGTGCTTTGCTCACCATTTGGCCAAATAGTTTGTACCATCCCACTGGGATAAGGTGACCTCATTGGGACCGACCCTACACTATGAATGTGCAATCAGTTACCAGGCTTGCAAGGTCTGAGACATCCAGCACAGGAGCCAACATGGAGGTAGCTTAGCAGCGTGCACCTGTATGCCGGGTCTATGCAGTAGTTTGGTATCAGTATGTGCTGGCCAACTTATCCTTGTTTGTGTTATACATATGGGGGAGTGGCTACCTCCATGTTGGTTCCTGCACCCCACCCATCTTATAAGGTGCTGGATGTCTCAGACCTTACAAGCCTGGTAACTGATTGCACAGAGACACATTTACAGTGTAAGGTCCATCCCAATGAGGTCACCTTATCGCGGTGGGATGTTCCAAACTATTTGGCCAAATGGTGAGCAAAGCATCTCAATTGTTTCATTTTTTGCATTGTAGCAATATAGCATTTCATGTTTTATCTGTATCTTTGTGCTATCAGTGTGCTGCTGCATTCTCCTGTTTATTTATATTCAGCCTAGCAGCGTGCACCTGTATGCCGGGTCTATGCAGTAGTTTGGTATCAGTATGTGCTGGCCAACTTATCCTTGTTTTTTTTTTTTTTTTTTTTATCTATCTCATATCTATCTATCTCATATCTATCTATCTATTCATCTGTCTTTCTATCTATCTGGAGTTAGTATAGGGCTTTGTATATGCATGGCAGGTCCTTAACCCCTTAATGACCACGGACGTAAATGTACGCCATGGTTTGGCGGTACTTGGCGCACCAGGATGTATATTTGCGTCCTGTGTATGACCGCGAGCATCGGAGCGGTGCTCGAGTCATACACGCCAGGGACCCGCCGGTAATGGCCGACATCCGCGATCGCGTGGATGTCCGCCATTAACCCCCTCAGATGCCGTGATCAGTACAGATGCGCAAGTTAAAATGGATGATCAGATCGTCCCCTCACCTGCCTTCGTCCATCTCCCGGCGTCTTCTGCTCTGGTCTGAGATCGAGCAGACCATAGCAGAAGATCACCGATAATACTGATGAGTGCTATGTCCTATGTATAGCTCTGAACAGTATTAGCAATAAAATGATTGCTGTAGATAGTCCCCTATGGGGACATTAAAAGTGTAAAAAAAAAAAAGTTGAAAAATGTAAAAAAAAAAAAAAGTAAAAAATCCCCTCCCTAATAAAAATGAAAATTGTCCGTTTTTCCCATTTTACCCCCAAAAAGGGTAAACTTTTTTTTAAGCGGTACAAAAATATAAAAGTATCTAGCCATGGGTATCATTTTAATTGTATTGACCCACAGCATAAAGAACACATGTCATTTTTACCGTAAAGTGTACAGTGAGAAAAATAAAACCCTCCAAAATGTTCAAAATTGCGGTTTTCATTAAAATTCCCTCCCTAAAAAAATAATTTTTGGGTTTTGCCATAAATTTTATGGTAAAATTAGAGGTTTCATTACAAAGTACAATTTGTCATGTAAAAAACAAGCTCTTATATGGGTCTGTAGATGGAAATATAAAAGATCTATGGATTTTAGAAGTCGAGGAGGAAAAAACGAAAAAGCAAAAATAAAATTGGCCTGGTCCTTAAGGTTAAATGGGCTTGGTCCAAGGGGTTAAAGGGTACTCCGGTGGAATTTTTTTTTTTTTAAATCAACTGGTGCCAGAAAGTTATAAACAGATTTGTAAATTACTTCGATTAAACCTATCCATCTTTACCCTTTCAGTACTTATTAGCTGCTGTAATCTACTGAGGAAATTCTATTCTTTTTTAATTTCTTTTTTGTCTTGTCCACAGTGCTCTCTGCTGACACCTTATGCCCATATCAGGAACTGTCCAGAGCAGCAGAAAATCCCCATATGCTGCTCTGGACAGTTCCTGACATGGACAAAGGTGTCAGCAGAGAGCACTGTGGACAAGACAAAAAAGAATTTCAAAAAGAATAGAATTTCCTCTGTAGCGTACAGCTGCTAATAAGTACTGGAAGGGTAAATATTTTTTAATAGAAGTCATTTACAAATCTGTTTAACTTTTTGGCACCAGCTCATAAAAAAAAAAAAAGTTTTCCACCGGAGTACCCCTTTAATCATTTTTCTCTAATCAGTAGATATACTGTACTGTCAGGCCATGATGGCTGTTGTAGTACACCAGGGAGTAAGCATGTGTCTCCTAGTGTTGAGCGGCATAGGCCATATTCGAATTCGCGAATATTCGCGAATATATGGACGAATATTCGTCATATATTCGCGAATATTCGCATTTTCGTTATATTCGCGGTTTATTTTCGCATATGTGAATATTCGCGTATGCGAAAATTAACATATGTGAATATTAACATACACAAAATTAGCATACGTGAAAATTCGCATATGCGAAAATTAGCATATGCTAATTTTCGTATATGCGAATTTTTGCACGCCAGTCTCACACAGTAGTATTACAGCCTTCTTTACACCACACAAGCTGGAAGCAGAGAGGGGTGATCACTGTGATGTGTACTGTGAAGAAAAAAAAAAATAAACGAATATTCGTAATTACGAATATATAGCGCGAAATTCGCGAATATGCGATATTCGCGAATAATATTCGAATTGCGAATATTCGCGAGCAACACTAGTGTCTCCCATCCATACTGGTCTTATGGTCTAGAATATTTAAGAATCTGGAATGTTATGAAATGCAGGAGAGAAATTGTTTGTTATGAACAGCGGCTTACGGAGGTTTCTCTACATGTGCAGATCGAGAACAAGCAGAGGCCGAGAAGCAGACATTAGACCAGGAGATAGAAGCGGCGCAGAGCGAACTACAGAACCGTGAGCAGCCACCATTTCCTCTGTTGTGTGTCTGTCCGTGTACACTGTGATTCTGTGAATGTACTGTATGTGGCGCTGTGCTTTATACTATTCATTTTGTTAGTATATACAGAAAAAGCAGCACTGAAAGAAATAGCTGTGAAAAAGCAAGGTGAGGAGCTTATAAACAAATGTAAGGGAAAACTTTGGGCAGATTGTTAGAGTTGGCACCACCTGGCGGTATTACCTGAGAAACAGGATAGCACATGGGGCATGCAATAGGATTTTGGCACTGTGTAGTAAAAACATTGGGCACGCTATAGTTTGATATTATTTAGATACAGTATCCAGACCATTAAAAAGTGGGAATAGTAGTGGCAATCTCTATACAGTGGTCCCTCAAGTTACAATATTAATAGGTTCCAGGACGACCATTGTATGTTGAAACCATTGTATGTTGAGACCATAACTCTATGGAAACCTGGTAATTGGTTCTAAAGGCACCAAAATGTCATCCAAAAAATAGGAAAAAGTGAGAATTAAAGAAAAATAAGTAGATAACTAATATAAATAAATAAATTCCTTACATATAAAAGTAAGAAAGATCTCCTGGGAGCTGTAAATCACTGTCTATGTCAGTGTTTCCCAAGCAGGGAGCCTCCAGCTGTTGCAAAACTACAACTCCCAGCATGCCCGGACAGCCAAAGGCTGTCCGGGCATGCTGAGAGTTGTAGTTTTGCAACAGCTGGGGGCACCCTGCTTGGGAAACACTGGTCTATGTAGAGGACAGGAGCTTCTTCGGGGTCCTGTACAGTACACAATGTCCTAAAAAAGTAACATGGAGTCGCCCTCACCTGGTGTCCAGAGGAGCAGGTAACCCTGGCAAAGGTAAATAGTACAGAACATGTAATACCTCCCTGTACTGTAGGGGGCGCTACCAGACATCAATCAGTGCATACACTTCAGTAATACAGGGTTTTTAGCAGTGAATGCCCATTCTGATTGGTCAGATTTTCCAGCCATTGACACGTTTCACAGATCTGGACTGTCTGTACATTGTATGTTGAGTCTGGTTTCAACTTACAATGGTCCAGAAAAGACTATTGTATGTTGAAACTATTGTATGTTGAGGCCATTGTAAGTTGAGGGATCACTGTATTTCAAAAACTTACATTCTTTATTTTCTTTAAAAGTTTGGCTGGTTTAGAGAGGACAATGCACCAAGTAGTCAGGCAACAGCTGTTTTGAACTTTGTTTTAATATTTTCTCAAGCTAAAGTTAGGCCGGGTGCACACTACCAAATTTCCGAGTTAAATTCTGCTTCGAATTTTCACTTGGAAATTCCGTTGCAGCAGAATCCCATTGTTGTCAAAAGGAGTTTCCGCTGCTTAAAATTCCATCGCTGCAAAGAATGATCTCCATCATTCTGCTAGGAATCTGCCAGGAATTGATTTGCTGTCTGTATGGGCGGCAATGTACGTGCAGTCTTAGCGCCGACTGGTGGAGTCGCTGCCGGCTGCTCAAGATTCAGCAGTGTGAACCTAGCCTAATAAGAAGGATATTACGACATATAAGAGAAAAGATATACACATAGGGGAGAATTCATCCTCGTCTGTGTAATATTTTTCTTACCATCAGGGCCGGCTCTGCCTATAGGCAAAATAGGCAGCCGCCTAGAGCGCACTCTTGATGGGGGCTCCGCTCTGCACGCAGCACTAAAGTAGGCCAGCATCTGAAGCACCTGCCCATCCAGCAAAACATTGCCACCCCAGTAGTAAGGAGATTACATGAGGAGGAGGTTTGTTACAGTGTGCCACCCCAGTAGTAAGGTGATTACATAATGAGGGGGTTTGTTACAGTGTGTCACCTCAGTAGTAAGGAGATTACATGGGGAGGAGGTTTGTTACAGTGTGTCACCCCAGTAGTAAGGAGATTACATGAGGAGGAGGTTTGTTACAGTGTGTCACCCCATGTAGTAAGGAGATTACATGGGGAGGAGGTTTGTTACAGTGTGTCATCCCAGTAGTTAGGTGATTACATGAGGAGGAGGTTTGTTACAGTGTGTCACCCCATGTAGTAAGGAGATTACATGGGGAGGAGGTTTGTTACAGTGTGTCACCCCAGTAGTTAGGTGATTACATGAGGAGGGGGTTTGTTACAGTGTGTCACCCCAGTAGTAAGGAGATTACATGGGGAGGAGGTTTGTTACAGTGTGTCACCCCAGTAGTAAGGAGATTACATGAGGAGGAGGTTTGTTACAGTGTGTCACCCCATGTAGTAAGGAGATTACATGGGGAGGAGGTTTGTTACAGTGTGCCACTCCAGTAGTAAGGTGATTACATAATGAGGGGGTTTGTTACAGTGTGTCACCCCAGTAGTAAGGAGATTACATGAGGAGGAGGTTTGTTACAGTGTGTCACCCCAGTAGTAAGGAGATTACATGAGGAGGAGGTTTGTTACAGTGTGCCACCCCAGTAGTAAGGTGATTACATAATGAGGGGATTTGTTACAGTGTGTCACCCCAGTAGTAAGGAGATTACATGGGGAGGAGGTTTGTTACAGTGTGTCACCCCAGTAGTAAGGAGATTACATGAGGAGGAGGTTTGTTACAGTGTGTCACCCCATGTAGTAAGGAGATTACATGGGGAGGAGGTTTGTTACAGTGTGTCATCCCAGTAGTTAGGTGATTACATGAGGAGGAGGTTTGTTACAGTGTGTCACCCCATGTAGTAAGGAGATTACATGGGGAGGAGGTTTGTTACAGTGTGTCACCCCAGTAGTTAGGTGATTACATGAGGAGGGGGTTTGTTACAGTGTGTCACCCCAGTAGTAAGGAGATTACATGGGGAGGAGGTTTGTTACAGTGTGTCACCCCAGTAGTAAGGAGATTACATGAGGAGGAGGTTTGTTACAGTGTGTCACCCCATGTAGTAAGGAGATTACATGGGGAGGAGGTTTGTTACAGTGTGCCACCCCAGTAGTAAGGTGATTACATAATGAGGGGGTTTGTTACAGTGTGTCACCCCATGTAGTAAGGAGATTACATGGGGAGGAGGTTTGTTACAGTGTGTCACCCAAGTAGTTAGGTGATTACATGAGGAGGGGGTTTGTTACAGTGTGTCACCCCAGTAGTAAGGAGATTACATGAGGAGGAGGTTTGTTACAGTGTGTCACCCCATGTAGTAAGGAGATTACATGGGGAGGAGGTTTGTTACAGTGTGCCACCCCAGTAGTAAGGTGATTACATAATGAGGGGGTTTGTTACAGTGTGTCACCCCAGTAGTAAGGAGATTACATGAGGAGGAGGTTTGTTACAGTGTGTCACCCCATGTAGTAAGGAGATTACATGGGGAGGAGGTTTGTTACAGTGTGTCACCCCAGTAGTAAGGAGATTACATGAGGAGGAGGTTTGTTACAGTGTGTCACCCCATGTAGTAAGGAGATTACATGGGGAGGAGGTTTGTTACAGTGTGTCACCCCAGTAGTTAGGTGATTACATGAGGAGGGGGTTTGTTACAGTGTGTCACCCCAGTAGTAAGGAGATTACATGAGGAGGAGGTTTGTTACAGTGTGTCACCCCAGTAGTAAGGAGATTACATGAGGAGGAGGTTTGTTACAGTGTGTCACCCCAGTAGTAAGGTGATTACATGAGGAGGGGGTTTGTTACAGTGTGTCACCCCAGTAGTGAGGTGATTACATGAGGAGGAGGTTTGTTACAGTGTGTCACCCCAGTAGTAAGGTGATTACATGAGGAGGGGGTTTGTTAGTGTGTCACCCCAGTAGTAAGGAGATTACATGAGGAGGGGGTTTGTTACAGTGTGTCACCCCAGTAGTAAGGTGATTACATGAAGAGGAGGTTTGTTACAGTGTGTCACCCCAGTAGTTAGGTGATTACATGAGGAGGGGGTTTGTTACAGTGTGTCACCCCAGTAGTAAGGAGATTACATGGGGAGGAGGTTTGTTACAGTGTGTCACCCCAGTAGTAAGGAGATTACATGAGGAGGAGGTTTGTTACAGTGTGTCACCCCATGTAGTAAGGAGATTACATGGGGAGGAGGTTTGTTACAGTGTGCCACCCCAGTAGTAAGGTGATTACATAATGAGGGGGTTTGTTACAGTGTGTCACCCCAGTAGTAAGGAGATTACATGAGGAGGAGGTTTGTTACAGTGTGTCACCCCAGTAGTAAGGAGATTACATGAGGAGGAGGTTTGTTACAGTGTGCCACCCCAGTAGTAAGGTGATTACATAATGAGGGGATTTGTTACAGTGTGTCACCCCAGTAGTAAGGAGATTACATGGGGAGGAGGTTTGTTACAGTGTGTCACCCCAGTAGTAAGGAGATTACATGAGGAGGAGGTTTGTTACAGTGTGACACCCCATGTAGTAAGGAGATTACATGGGGAGGAGGTTTGTTACAGTGTGTCATCCCAGTAGTTAGGTGATTACATGAGGAGGAGGTTTGTTACAGTGTGTCACCCCATGTAGTAAGGAGATTACATGGGGAGGAGGTTTGTTACAGTGTGTCACCCCAGTAGTTAGGTGATTACATGAGGAGGGGGTTTGTTACAGTGTGTCACCCCAGTAGTAAGGAGATTACATGAGGAGGAGGTTTGTTACAGTGTGTCACCCCATGTAGTAAGGAGATTACATGGGGAGGAGGTTTGTTACAGTGTGCCACCCCAGTAGTAAGGTGATTACATAATGAGGGGGTTTGTTACAGTGTGTCACCCCAGTAGTAAGGAGATTACATGAGGAGGAGGTTTGTTACAGTGTGTCACCCCATGTAGTAAGGAGATTACATGGGGAGGAGGTTTGTTACAGTGTGTCACCCCAGTAGTAAGGAGATTACATGAGGAGGAGGTTTGTTACAGTGTGTCACCCCATGTAGTAAGGAGATTACATGGGGAGGAGGTTTGTTACAGTGTGTCACCCCAGTAGTTAGGTGATTACATGAGGAGGGGGTTTGTTACAGTGTGTCACCCCAGTAGTAAGGAGATTACATGAGGAGGAGGTTTGTTACAGTGTGTCACCCCAGTAGTAAGGAGATTACATGAGGAGGAGGTTTGTTACAGTGTGTCACCCCAGTAGTAAGGTGATTACATGAGGAGGGGGTTTGTTACAGTGTGTCACCCCAGTAGTGAGGTGATTACATGAGGAGGAGGTTTGTTACAGTGTGTCACCCCAGTAGTAAGGTGATTACATGAGGAGGGGGTTTGTTAGTGTGTCACCCCAGTAGTAAGGAGATTACATGAGGAGGGGGTTTGTTACAGTGTGTCACCCCAGTAGTAAGGTGATTACATGAAGAGGAGGTTTGTTACAGTGTGTCACCCCAGTAGTAAGGTGATTACATGAGGAGGAGGTTTGTTACAGTTTGTCACCCCAGTAGTAAGGAGATTACATGAGGAGGAGGAGGTTTGTTACAGTGTGTCACCCCAGTAGTAAGGTAATTACATGAGGAGGAGGTTTGTTACAGTGTGTCACCCCATGTAGTAAGGAGATTACATGGGGAGGAGGTTTGTTACAGTGTGCCACCCCAGTAGTAAGGTGATTACATAATGAGGGGGTTTGTTACAGTGTGTCACCCCAGTAGTAAGGAGATTACATGAGGAGGAGGTTTGTTACAGTGTGTCACCCCAGTAGTAAGGAGATTACATGAGGAGGAGGTTTGTTACAGTGTGCCACCCCAGTAGTAAGGTGATTACATAATGAGGGGATTTGTTACAGTGTGTCACCCCAGTAGTAAGGAGATTACATGGGGAGGAGGTTTGTTACAGTGTGTCACCCCAGTAGTAAGGAGATTACATGAGGAGGAGGTTTGTTACAGTGTGTCACCCCATGTAGTAAGGAGATTACATGGGGAGGAGGTTTGTTACAGTGTGTCATCCCAGTAGTTAGGTGATTACATGAGGAGGAGGTTTGTTACAGTGTGTCACCCCATGTAGTAAGGAGATTACATGGGGAGGAGGTTTGTTACAGTGTGTCACCCCAGTAGTTAGGTGATTACATGAGGAGGGGGTTTGTTACAGTGTGTCACCCCAGTAGTAAGGAGATTACATGAGGAGGAGGTTTGTTACAGTGTGTCACCCCATGTAGTAAGGAGATTACATGGGGAGGAGGTTTGTTACAGTGTGCCACCCCAGTAGTAAGGTGATTACATAATGAGGGGGTTTGTTACAGTGTGTCACCCCAGTAGTAAGGAGATTACATGAGGAGGAGGTTTGTTACAGTGTGTCACCCCATGTAGTAAGGAGATTACATGGGGAGGAGGTTTGTTACAGTGTGTCACCCCAGTAGTAAGGAGATTACATGAGGAGGAGGTTTGTTACAGTGTGTCACCCCATGTAGTAAGGAGATTACATGGGGAGGAGGTTTGTTACAGTGTGTCACCCCAGTAGTTAGGTGATTACATGAGGAGGGGGTTTGTTACAGTGTGTCACCCCAGTAGTAAGGAGATTACATGAGGAGGAGGTTTGTTACAGTGTGTCACCCCAGTAGTAAGGAGATTACATGAGGAGGAGGTTTGTTACAGTGTGTCACCCCAGTAGTAAGGTGATTACATGAGGAGGGGGTTTGTTACAGTGTGTCACCCCAGTAGTGAGGTGATTACATGAGGAGGAGGTTTGTTACAGTGTGTCACCCCAGTAGTAAGGTGATTACATGAGGAGGAGGTTTGTTACAGTTTGTCACCCCAGTAGTAAGGAGATTACATGAGGAGGAGGAGGTTTGTTACAGTGTGTCACCCCAGTAGTAAGGTAATTACATGAGGAGGAGGTTTGTTACAGTGTGTCACCCCTGTAGTAAGGAGATTACATGAGGAGGGGGTTTGTTACAGTGTGTCACCCCAGTAGTAAGGAGATTACATCGGGAGGTGGTTTGTAGCAGTGTGTCACCCCAGTAGTAAAGTGATTACATGAAGAGGAGGTTTGTTACAGTGTGTCACCCCAGTAGTAAGGAGATTACATGAGGAGGGGGTTTGTTACAGTGTGTCACCCCAGTAGTAAGGTGATTACATGAAGAGGAGGTTTGTTACAGTGTGTCACCCCAGTAGTAAGGTGATTACATGAGGAGGAGGTTTGTTACAGTTTGTCACCCCAGTAGTAAGGAGATTACATGAGGAGGAGGAGGTTTGTTACAGTGTGTCACCCCAGTAGTAAGGTAATTACATGAGGAGGAGGTTTGTTACAGTGTGTCACCCCTGTAGTAAGGAGATTACATGAGGAGGGGGTTTGTTACAGTGTGTCACCCCAGTAGTAAGGAGATTACATCGGGAGGTGGTTTGTAGCAGTGTGTCACCCCAGTAGTAAAGTGATTACATGAAGAGGAGGTTTGTTACAGTGTGTCACCCCAGTAGTAAGGAGATTACATGAGGAGGGGGTTTGTTACAGTTTGTCACCCCAGTAGTAAGGAGATTACATGAGGAGGAGGAGGTTTGTTACAGTGTGTCACCCCAGTAGTAAGGTAATTACATGAGGAGGAGGTTTGTTACAGTGTGTCACCCCTGTAGTAAGGAGATTACATGAGGAGGAGGTTTGTTACAGTGTGTCACCCCAGTAGTAAGGAGATTACATGAGGAGGGGGTTTGTTACAGTGTGTCACCCCAGTAGTAAGGAGATTACATGGGGAGGTGGTTTGTAGCAATGTGTCACCCCAGTAGTAAAGTGATTACATGAGGAGGAGGTTTGTTACAGTGTGTCACCCCAGTAGTAAGGAGATTACATGAGGAGGAGGTTTGTTACTGTGTGTCACCCCAGTAGTCAGGTGATTACATGAGGAGGAGGTTTGTTACAGTGTGTCACCCCAGTAGTAAGGAGATTACATGAGGAGGAGGTTTGTTACTGTGTGTCACCCCAGTAGTCAGGTGATTACATGAGGAGGAGGTTTGTTACAGTGTGTCACCCCAGTAGTAAGGAGATTACATGAGGAGGGGGTTTGTTACAGTGTGTCACCCCAGTAGTAAGGAGATTACATGAGGAGGGGGTTTGTTACAGTGTGTCACCCCAGTAGTAAGGAGATTACATGAGGAGGAGGTTTGTTACAGTGTGTCACCCCAGTAGTAAGGAGATTACATGAGGAAGAGGTTTGTTACAGTGTTTCACCCCAGTAGTAAGGAGACTACATGAGGAGGGGGTTTGTTACAGTGTGTCACCCCAGTAGTAAGGAGATTACATGAGGAGGGGGTTTGTTACAGTGTGTCACCCCAGTAGTAAGGAGATTACATGAGGAGGAGGAGGTTTGTTACAGTGTGTCACTCCAGTAGTAAGGAGATTACATGAGAAGGAGGTTTGTTACAGTGTGTCACCCCAGTAGTAATGAGATTACATGAGGATGGGGTTTGTTACAGTGTGTCACCCCAGTAGTAAGGATATTACACGAGGAGGAGGTTTGTTACAGTTTGTCACCCCAGTAGTAATGAGATTACATGAGGATGGGGTTTGTTACAGTGTGTCACCCCAGTAGTAAGGTGATTACATGGGGAGGAGGTTTGTTACAGTGTGTCACCCCAGTAGTAAGGAGATTTAATGAGGAGGGGGTTTGTTACAGTGTGTCACCCCAGTAGTAAGGAGATTACATGAGGAGGGGGTTTGTTACAGTGTGTCACCCCAGTAGTAAGGAGATTACATGAGGAGAAGGTTTGTTACAGTGTGTCACCCCAGTAGTAAGGAGATTTCATGAGGGGGGGGGGTTGTTACAGTGTGTCACCCCAGTAGTAAGGAGATTACATGAGGGGGGGGGGGTTGTTACAGTGTGTCACCCCAGTAGTAAGGAGATTACATGAGGGGGGGGGGTTGTTACAGTGTGTCACCCCAGTAGTAAGGAGATTACATGAAGAGGACGGGCGGAGTCAAGGGGCATCAAAATTAGCATTTCACCTAGGGTGGCAAAAATCCTTGCACCAGGCCTGCCCACCTTTTACCTGGGCGTAAGTTATGTGTACCTGAGCCAAATGTATCATAAATGAGCATTTTCTTCATAAATAGCTAAACAGTTTAGATCTAAGTAAGGCTAGGTTCACATTGCCGTTGTGCCCCGTCCCGTTCTGGGTCCGTTCGGCCCCCAAAACAGGTTGGAGGACAACTGACTCCACTGGGTTAACATCGGGTCCTGTCGGATCCTATTGACTTGAATGGGGTCTGTGGGGGATCTGGAGTGCATGCATTATTTTTTTTTTATTCTCTTCTAAACTCCCGTCATTACAACAGAATTACCACCAGGGTGTGCAGACAAGATGGGCACTAAACAAAATCGATACCTACTTTAACCATCGTGTGGTGCCGACCTGTATATCTCATTGGGAATTTTAGAATTTGGGCACTGTATGATGATAATGTTTTGCCCAGATGACCCTCACAAATATCAACCCCAGGATAAAGCCTATTATTTTTTGTGTTCTCTAATAGAACATCATAGCATAAACTTAAATTGTTGCATTTTCAGAGACCATCCAAAATCTGAAGCTACGGCGTGACAAACAGTTAAAGAAAGAAAAGAAGTAAGTAGAGATCATGTTATAAAGCAGTGGTCTCCAAACTGTGGGCTCCAGCTGTGGCAAAACTACAACTCCCAGCATGCCCGGACAGCCAATCTGACGTGCTTCTTTAAGGACACATAAGAATAAGACTATTCAACCATTTATCTATTCTCTACTTTTCCTTACTCCATAACTTTGCTGTCAATGTCATTTTACTACATTCTTTTATTTGGTGCAGACAACAGGAGCAAGCTGAGGAGACCGAAAAGCGAATGGAAGATCTGACCACCAAAATTGAGGAAGAGAAGATGAAGCAGAGAAAGCAGAGGTGCGGGATAAAGGGCTGAATTCAGCTGTTGTCTCCTTTGGCGGCTGCCTGTGAATTTACCCTTTTTATTCAATCTCTTTTATTTCATTGCTTTTCTGTATTTACATAGGATAGAATTTCAAGACCAAACTGAAGAAATGATAAAACGACACAAAAACCTGGCACAGTTCTATGTAAGGAAATGAAGGGGCAAGGGAATCATCATGGGGCTAACACAATCATTTTATTAGATTCTAATGTTATGTATATGTGTTCAGGGATCCATATAGGACCAGATTTATCAAACTGCGTGAGAGAAAAAGTGATTTTACCACAGCAACCAATCACAGTTCAGCTTTCACTTTACCAGAACTCGTTAGCTCACATAGTTTGATAAATCTGGGCCATAGAGATTGAAGGGGTAATTTGGGAATGGCTGCTGGGACCCCCCTCGATCTCCGGCCTGACCCCCCAGTGGTCGTGACATCGCGTCCCGCCCCGCCCCTCAATTCATGTCTATGGGAGCGTGACGGCTGTTCTCGAGCAACACGCCCCCTCCCATAAACACGAATAGAGGGGCGTGGTGTGACGTCACGAACATTGAAGCCCGAAGCCAGCATTCTTAACATAAATGTTCAGAGCGCCGGGGTGCTGGGCCGGAGATTGCGGGAGTCCAAGTGCCCGGACCACCTGCGATCAGACATCTTATCTCCTATCCATCTTATGCCCTATTCTGCCCGATCGTCAGTTATCATATATGTTGGTTACAGGATACAAAGAGACTTGAAGCAGAGATTGAAGGAATGAAAGAGCAGAAAAGGAAACTTCTACAAGAAGGTTAGTGGTTAGATACCTGAGATACAGTATATGTCCCCTATGTAATCAAGTCTTAGTTATGTAATGCTGGATATATATGCTATAATTATTTGTCACAGTGAAGGAGATGTAAAATCATAGATTGTAGCAGAATCTTGTAATACCGTGTTTATTGGACTAACAATGTTTTGTAGAGAAGCTTTCGGGAGTCTTCTCTTTATCAAGTCAAAAGCTTTTCTAAGCTTAGTAGCAGAAAACACACAGGTTACATCTCACAAATATGCAGATGTAGAGAATTCACATCAAGTTGGGCCATAAATTGTCCAGGTATAGGACCATAAACTACATAGATAAGGATGAGAAAGTAGAGGGAGGAGTGAGGATGGTAATACAGAAGGCCACGGTTAGATACAGAAGAGAGAAGACAATCTTTCACAGGTTATAAGACAATTTGATAATATGTTAAGAAGCTCAAATCCATATTAAAGGGGTACTCCGGTGCTTAGACATCTTATCCCCTATCCAAAGGATAGGGGATAAGATGCCGCCGCTGGGGACCCCCGGGATCATGCACACGCCACCCCGTTTGTAATCAGTCCCCAGAGCGTGTTCGCTCTGGGTCTGATTTTCGGCGACTACAGGGCGGCGTGTGACGTCACGCCTCCGCCCCCGTGTGATGTCACGCTCCGCCCCTCAATGCAAGCCTACGGGAGGGGGAGTGACAGCTATCACGCCCCTTCCCGTAGGCTTGCATTGAGGTGCTGAGCATGACATCACACGGGGGCGGGGTGTCACGTCACACGCCGCCTGCCCTGTAGCCGCCGGTAATCAGTCCTGGAGTAAACACGCTCCGGGGACTGATTACAAACGGGGTGCCGCGTGCATGATCCCTGGGGTCCCCAGCGGCAGCATCTTATCCCCTATCCTTTGGATAGGGGATAAGATGTCTAAGCACCGGAGTACCCCTTTAAGTCCTTCATTCTCAATATCATCCTTATCTATGCTGTCTACAAGGGGTGGGGGCTGCTGTCTACAAAGGGGAGAAGAGGGGGTGCCTATGGTCCTATAGCTGAACAATTTGTGACCCAACTCAGTGTGAATTCCGGGTCCATGCAGCTTTTCATTCACTTTAATGAGCCAAACGGAGTCAGATAGTCACTCCGGTCAGCTCATTTTTGCCCCATATCTGGTTTTGTGACCAGACCTAAAACCGTGGTATACTACCCATTTACTTTAATGAGCCGACCGGAGTCAGACAGGGACTCCGGTCGGCTCATTAAAGTAAATGGGTTTTGGCGCAGGTCTGGCCGGGATATGGGAACTCCCGGTTTTGAAATTACCCAGCCGGACCCGGCAGTCTTAGGCTGCAAGCGTAGTGTGAATGTAGCCTAAAATGCAACCTGTGTGTTTTCTGCTTATGAACTCAGAAATATTTTTCACTTGATAAAGGGAGGACCCCCGAAAGCTTGTCTACAAAATACTGTTAGTCCAATAAGAAAGGCATTATAAAATTCGGCAACATTCTATGATTTTGTATCTGCATTATTGTACTAATATGACTCCTCTAAACTACTGTACACAGAGAAGGTGAAATTGACCAAGCTGAAAGAACTTGAAGAAACTGAGGCCAAACTAAGAGCAGACGGCGTCCTGACATCAGAAAATCTCTTCCTGCGCAGTGAGCAGGCAACATGTACAATGTAAGACACGAAGAGCGCCCTCACACTATTTTAACATTGACTATTTGTACCAGGGACCCAAATAATGTATTCTAACTTATGAACTCTACACAATATTTTCTGCACGACTTGTATGTATCTGTTGTGCCATTACAGAGAACTATTTGAGGAAGAAAACAAATGTGCCAAGGCCAGGCTGGAAGAGGTAACAGCGCGGCAGACAGAAGCATTGAATAAGTATAACGAGTAAGAGGGGAAACTCATAGGGGCAGATTTACTATCATTATCTATTCTCCGCAGTACTTTAGACGAGAAACGTCTCTGAGCATGGGTCTATTGTTCGTGCAGTTTATCAAACGTCGCAAAACATTTAGTAAATCTTGCGAATGGGCATTATTGTCTATTCTACACAGCACTTTAGACGAGAAAAGTCACATAAAAGTCTCAGAGCCTGAGACAACTAGACAAGAAAAGTCTCATAATATATCAAAAGTATATATATCAAAATACGCACGTTTATTATCACAGACTATCCAACCGATAGGGGATAAGATGTCTGAACGCGGGGATCCCACCGCTGGGGACCCCCGTGATGTCTGTGCAGCACCCGGCGTTCATTTAGAATGCTGGGTGCGGGCGGCAGCGTCATGATGTCACTGCCACGACACTCGTGACGTCACACCACGTCCCCTCAATGGAAGTCTATGGGAGGGGCATGGCAGTGATGTCACAACCCCGCCGCCTACTCCAAGCATTCGTAACAAAATGTTCCGAACGCTGGGGCAGCAGAGTAACCCTTTATCTTTGCTGCATTTTAATCTAGAATGTATTTTTCCAAACCCCTAATTCTTAAATTCCTCTTCATTGTCTCTTCTGACCTGTTGGACAAGATAACTAACATGTATGAACATCATTTTACAATTCACATATAAGCCATAAGTTTATCACAGAGGTCACTAGGTGAGTACTATACTATATTGCTACTCGCCGGTCACTGTGTGTGAATGGTCTAAGCCAAATACATCACTTTACTAATCTCCAGTTACATTGTCTTATGCTTCATTCACATGTCTTGACTGTGTCTTATGTGTATTGTGGATGACAGGCTGAAATCATGTCTGGAGGATGCAGAAAAGAAGCTGCCTAAGGTACTACAAGCTCCATCCAATGAGACCCAACCGGAGATCAGCAAAGGGCCTGGCTTATCCAGCAGTATTCTATGACCATTCCCCAGATAAAAACATTGGATAACACAAGGATTAACTGTTCATGTGCTGTTTTTTTTCATGTCTTGCATCCAAAGTATTCTGTATATCAGTGTTTTCCAAACACTGTATCTTCAGCTTGTGCAAAACTACAGCTCCCAGCATGCCCAGACAGCCAAAGGCTGTCTGGGCATGCTGGGAGTTCTAGTTTTACAACAGTTGGAACTCTTTGGAAACACTGCTGTAGACTGTTAAAATATGTTTAAATAAAGTTTTCTCCGTTATAACCCTTGCCTGTTATTAACCTTTAAATAATAATAATAATAATAACAACAATAGGAAAACAATAAAGTTTTATTTGTACAATTGAACAACGCATTTCGGATGATACATTTCTCCCTTCCTCGGGTGCTTACATCTGGTCCAATCTCGATATCTTTGTTTCTCATCCATTGTATGGTGTATGGAGGAGACCTGTGTATGTCTATGTTATAAGGTAAAGAAGCCTTCATGTGACTAGTTGGTCATGTGACAGGTTTCCTGTAAATTCATGAAAAACTTTATGGAAATGGGCGAGTAGCACAATGCAGGAGGACGCACACCCACATACTTCCTGCCTTCCTTAAAATATTTTCTTTCAGTTTTGCTGCTGCATTGGTTTCACTTTCACTAAAGGAAAAAGAAAAGAGACCAAAGACATGGATCACGGCATAAAAGGTAAATGGAGGGGTGGATAGTCATAGACCCTACATATGGGGCTTTCTACATAAATCATCTTTAAGGGCCTATCCTGGAATAGACAAACAGCACCACACCTGTTGTCAGGTTAGGTGAGGTATTACAACTTGGCTCCATTCACTTCAATGGAATTGAGCTGCAATACCACATACAACCTGATGACAAGAATGGCGCTGTTTTTGAAGAAATCAATCCTGGATAATACCTTTAATCACAGGGCAAGGAGGTCAAACATGCGGGCCTTCAGCTGTTGCAAAACTACAACTCCCAGCATGCCCGGACAGCCAACGGCTGTCCGGGCATGCTGGGAGTTGTAGTTTTTCAACAGCTGGAGGGCCACAGGTTGGATAGGGAAACCTTGCCAATCCATGTGCATTGTTTTTTTCATTGTTATCATAAGGGCATTGTGTATCACTTGCATTCTTGTCTAATATATGCAGCCAATGCAGAGGACAGGAAGTGTTGTCATAGGGAAAGTGGAGCAATTGTCACTTCTGCCCAATGTAACCTGTCCCTGTATGAAGCGTAATCTTATATTAATCTCATATATCCTTCCTCTGACAGTGAGATTGGAACCAGTGGAGGATGATGAGATGGAGCATCATGGAGCCGTCAGGAATGTCGCCGAAGAACATGATGATCCCACCGGCTTCAGTATTGGTCCTTTACGTTCTTACGAGCCCAGTTTTACAAGTCTGCAGATTTCTTGGTCCATCCCTCCCACCGTAGCCAGTAAGACAAATAATGGCCGACAAAGGGTCATAAAACGCTTCCCCACTATGTAAAAGTGATATTGTTTAGAGCATTTTGACGTTTGGTTCTCTGGTTTGCTCCCTGACTAGTTTGGTGCCTTATACATCTACTCCCTGATTTTCTTTCCAGTGTTTTGCTGGTCTACAGACGTTCTTTCTGCTTTTGACCATCTTCCGGTTTTGGACTCAGAAGAAGTTGAGTCTTTGAATTCTTTCCTTAGTTTACCATCGGTAAGTGCTTAATATAAGTGCACTTATATATACACACTGACCCACAAGAAACGACCCCCCCACCCACCACCACCATTTAGACCACTTTTTCTCCTATTTTAGTCTATACAAGCTCCTGTCTATAAGCAGACCACCCCCTTAGCCTATCACACTACTTTGGTCTGATTAGTTGCGTGGTCTGGGGCAGTGTTCCCCAACCAGGGTGCCTCCAGCTGTTGCAAAACTACAGCTCCCAGCATGCCCGGACAGCCAACAGCTGTCCGGGCATGCTGGGAGTTGTAGTTTTGCAACAGCTTGAGGAAAGAAAAAGTAGTATGGATAGCGCTGGATAGCGCACGTGCAAACTGTCCTCCACCACCATCTTCAAGATAAAGAATCCAAGGTATTCACAGCACTGGTAAAACGTCCATTTATTAAATCCATTAAAATCCACATAAAGTAAGGTGCAATCCAACATGTTCGAGGACCTCCCCTCTGACGTGTTTCTGCCCTACCGGGCCTTAATCATAGATACAGGGGATAGTAGTCCCAGGTATTTAAAACTGTTAGCTCCGCCTATACTGGGCATAGAGATTCCACACATATTAAAAAACACGGCAAATACAAAAAAACTCACTCGTAACCAAATCTAACCTATGATTCATGCCTTTCGGGTATAGTTTAGTAACCCTTTCAATTCCAGTGAATTCTAGTGAGGACACTGTGCAAAATGCTTGGAGACATTAGAAGGATTTCTGGTAGCATGAGTGGCTCCATAGATATGTTCCCGTTATCTATCTTTAATACGTCTACTGGTAAATCCTACATGGCCTAATTTGCAACCTGTACATTGTATGGAATAAATAGCCCATGTTGTGTTACAACTTATAAAAGATGGAATGACATACAATGATCCCGCAATAGTTTCACTGATTTCTTTGGTCTGATTCATAAACTCATAGTAACCGCATCAGTTACCGCTGCATTTATAGCAACACTTCCTACTAAGCCCCGTATTCTTAATGTTATCCTCCTGTACACGTGAGGGTGCCAGAATAGATTGTAGATTTGGAGGGCGCCTCGCAGAAAACCTACAACCTTTACAGATATATAACCAATAGTCCCATTAGACCTTTACCTTGAATCTTACTTTGTATTAGTATTATAGCAGGTCTAGACTTATACACATTCATGCTGTACTTTGGAGGGCTCTATGTGAATACATGTAGACCAAGCAAAAAAACAGAGCTACAAACTCCAATTAAAAATGTACAAAAGTTTATTAATCATCATTTAAAATGATATTATATTATGAGGGTCCCGGCCCGGAGCGAGAAGTGGGCCTCCCGGTGAAAATGGACAGCCCGGAACGACTAACCCTCCCCACCGGACGGTCCCTGCAGCATAGATGGCCCGGACCAGCTCACCCTTCCTTCCCACCGTGGGGAGGTGAGTAGAAAACTAAAGGGGGGTTTGGATGATGACAAAGGCCGCAGTGGTCTTCAACCTGCGGACCTCCAGATGTTGCAAAACTACAACTCCCAGCATGCCCGGACAGCCAATGGCTGTTCCACTGGATTTAGGGGATTTAGTTGTAGTCCAGTAGTCACGCTAACTTTAGCGGGGATTAGTTTAGAACTCACGGTTTAGTTCAGCTGAGGCCGAGCTTGTCTTTGAAAGTTGCGCAGATCCGTCCTGCTAGTCTGGCATCCACGAGAGCAGCAACCCAAGATAGCGATAATTGGCTACAGCTCCCTTATATGGGCAGGGGCTGAACTAGTGCTGATTGGTCCAATATTTGTGTCAATCATCCTTACAAAGGGTTATGGGTAACATGTGACCCAAGGACCTCCAAAGGTCCTCCAACATACCATAGAGGATTCAACATGGTCACATGACCGAAGGTTCTGCAACGCTAACAAGGTAAGTACTCTATACACTATCTTAAATACACACATTATCAAGTATATACACTATAAATACTATAGAATTAGAGTAGAATAGAGGCGATTACGGGCTATTCCACCTGGGGGACACTACCTGAGACTTTGGGGACCACCACACTAGGTACGGTATGCCATACCGTACCGGGACACCACATTATGAATCAGACCAAAGAAATCAGTGAAACTATTGCGGGATCATTGTATGTCATTCCATCTTTTATAAGTTGTAACACAACATGGGCTATTTATTATATACAATGTACAAGTTGCAATTTAGGCCATGTAGAATTTACCAGTAAACGTATTAAATATAGATTACGGGAACATATCAATGGAGCCACTCATGCTACCAGAAATCCTTCTAATGTCTCCACGCATTTTGCACAGTGTCCTTGTGATCACTGGAATTGAAAGGGTTGCGAAGAGGAGACAGACGGGCAAAATTGCTGAACTGTGAAGGGTTCTGTATTCTCATGTTTAATACCTCGTACCCAAAAGGCATGAATCATAGGTTAGATTTGGTTACGAGTTATTGACAGTTTTTCGTATTTTTGTATTTGCCGTGTTTTTAATATGTGTGTAATCTCTACTCCCAGTATATGGGGAGCCGACTGTTTTAAATACCTGTGAATACTATCCCCTGTATCTATGATTAAGGCCCGGTAGGGCAGAAACACGTCAGAGGGGGAGGTCCTCGAACATGTTGGATTGCACGTTACTTTATGTGGATTTTAATGGATTTAATAAATGGACGTTTTACCAGTGCTGTGAATACCTTGGATTCTTTAACAGCTGGAGGCACCCTGGTTGAAAAACACTGGTTTAGGTGGCTGTACACCTCATCAGGGGACTGTTGTGATCTAAATTAGTGCTCTATAGAGGCACCATATGGCAGAACACTGTATGGCGCCATACAGGGTTAGTGTACATGCTTTTCTATATGCACAAGCTGTTATACACTGGGTATAGAGTTCATATGAATATTTACACAGATCATGGCTCTATATATATGAATGTTCAACATCCGCCCCACAGAGCAGCCAACCTGTCAGTGTCAGGAATTTCTTAGTGGCCTTCCAGAGTCGTCCGGATCTTTACACCCATCTACGGAAACTGGCGCAACAGCTGAAGTCTCTCGGAAGAACGGATATAGTCAAAGCCATGCATAGAGAAAAAGCAGCGCTACAATGGCTGGGTGAGGTCTACTGCATGTATCCCTAACCTCCTCTACTAGTGGTATATATCAGTACTGTATACATCCCTACACTCCTCTACTAGTGGTATATATCAGTACTGCATGTATCCCTAACCTCCTCTACTAGTGGTATATATCAGTACTGTATACATCCCTACACTCCTCTACTAGTGGTATATATCAGTACTGCATGTATCCCTAACCTCCTCTACTAGTGGTATATATCAGTACTGCATGTATCCCTAACCTCCTCTACTAGTGGTATATATCAGTCCTGTATACATCTCTAACCTCCTCTACTAGTGGTATATATCAGTACTGTATACATCTCTAACCTCCTCTACTAGTGGTATATATCAGTACTGCATGTATCCCTAACCTCCTCTACTAGTGGTATATATCAGTACTGTATACATCCCTACACTCCTCTACTAGTGGTATATATCAGTACTGTATACATCTCTAACCTCCTCTACTAGTGGTATATATCAGTCCTGTATACATCCCTACACTCCTCTACTAGTGGTATATATCAGTACTGTATACATCTCTAACCTCCTCTACTAGTGGTATATATCAGTACTGTATACATCTCTAACCTCCTCTACTAGTGGTATATATCAGTACTGCATGTATCCCTAACCTCCTCTTCTAGTGGTATATATCAGTACTGTATACATCTCTAACCTCCTCTACTAGTGATATATATCAGTACTGCATGTATCCCTAACCTCCTCTACTAGTGGTATATATCAGTACTGCATGTATCCCTAACCTCCTCTACTAGTGGTATATATCAGTCCTGTATACATCTCTAACCTCCTCTACTAGTGGTATATATCAGTACTGCATGTATCCCTACACTCCTCTACTAGTGGTATATATCAGTACTGTATACATCTCTAACCTCCTCTACTAGTGGTATATATCAGTACTGCATGCATCCCTACACTCCTCTACTAGTGATATATATCAGTACCGCATGTATCCCTAACCTCCTCTACTAGTGGTATATATCAGTACTGTATACATCCCTACACTCCTCTACTAGTGGTATATATCAGTACTGTATACATCCCTACACTCCTCTACTAGTGGTATATATCAGAACTGTATACATCTCTAACCTCCTCTACTAGTGGTATATATCAGTACTGCATGTATCCCTAACCTCCTCTACTAGTGGTATATATCAGTACTGCATGTATCCCTACACTCCTCTACTAGTGGTATATATCAGTACTGCATGTATCCCTAACCTCCTCTACTAGTGGTATATATCAGTACTGCATGTATCCCTACACTCCTCTACTAGTGGTATATATCAGTACTGCATGTATCCCTAACCTCCTCTACTAGTGGTATATATCAATACTGTATACATCCCTACACTCCTCTACTAGTGGTATATATCAGTACTGTATACATCCCTAACCTCCTCTACTAGTGGTATATATCAGTACTGTATACATCCCTACACTCCTCTACTAGTGGTATATATCAGTACTGTATACATCCCTAACCTCCTCTACTAGTGGTATATATCAGTACTGTATACATCTCTAACCTCCTCTACTAGTAGTATATATCAGTACTGTATACATCTCTAACCTCCTCTACTAGTGGTATATATCAGAACTGTATACATCTCTAACCTCATCTAATAGTGGTATATATCAGTACTGTATACATCTCTACACTCCTCTACTAGTGGTATATATCAGTACTGTATACATCTCTACACTCCTCTACTAGTGATATATATCAGTACTGTATACATCCCTACACTCCTCTACTAGTGGTATATATCAGAACTGTATACATCTCTAACCTCATCTAATAGTGGTATATATCAGTACTGTATACATCCCTACACTCCTCTACTAGTGGTATATATCAGTACTGTATACATCTCTACACTCCTCTACTAGTGGTATATATCAGTACTGTATACATCTCTAACCTCCTCTACTAGTGGTATATATCAGTACTGTATACATCTCTAACCTCCTCTACTAGTGGTATATATCAGTACTGTATACATCTCTAACCTCCTCTACTAGTGGTATATATCAGTACTGTATACATCCCTACACTCCTCTACTAGTGGTATATATCAGTACTGTATACATCCCTACACTCCTCTACTAGTGGTATATATCAGAACTGTATACATCCCTACACTCCTCTACTAGTGGTATATATCAGTACTGTATACATCTCTACACTCCTCTACTAGTGATATATATCAGTACTGTATACATCTCTAACCTCCTCTACTAGTGGTATATATCAGTACTGTATACATCTCTAACCTCCTCTACTAGTGGTATATATCAGTACTGTATACATCCCTACACTCCTCTACTAGTGGTATATATCAGTACTGTATACATCTCTAACCTCCTCTACTAGTGGTATATATCAGTACTGTATACATCTCTACACTCCTCTACTAGTAGTATATATCAGTACTGTATACATCTCTAACCTCCTCTACTAGTGGTATATATCAGTACTGTATACATCTCTAACCTCCTCTACTAGTGGTATATATCAGTACTGTATACATCTCTACACTCCTCTACTAGTGATATATATCAGTACTGTATACATCTCTAACCTCCCCTACTAGTTGATTTTTTTTTTGGGGGGGGGGGGGGGAATTCACACCGGAGTACCCCTTTAACTGGCCTTTTGACATTGAGAGCAGGGTGTAAAATAAACGACCAGATGATCACAACGTTCACAAATTGAGAAGCTTAGCTTTTAGGAGACCTGAGTATAAAAGCAGGATACTGGGTAACCTGTATCTGAAGTACCTGTAGTGCAGTCACATCTGGATGTTTAAAGGGGTACTCTGCTGGAAAAGATTTTTCTTTAAATCAACTGGTACCAGAAAGTTGAACAGATTTGAAAAATTACTTCTATTAAAAAATCTTGATCCTTCCAGTACTTATCAGCTGCTGTATACTACAGAGGAAGCGCTTTTCTTTTTTAATTTCCTTTCTGTCTGACCACAGTTTTAGGAACTGTCCAGAATAGGAGCAAATCCCCATAGTAAACCTATGCTGCTCTGGACAGTTCCTAAAATGGACAAAGGTGTCAGCAAAGAGCACTGTGGTCAGACGGAAAGGAAATCCAAAAAGAAAATAACTTCCCGAGGAGCAAATAGCAGCTGATAATTACTGGAAGGATTAAGATTTTTATATAGAAGTGATTTACAAATCTGCTTAACTTTCTGGCACCAGTTGATTTAAAGAAAAATGTTTCTCAGTCGAGTACCCCTTTAAGCTTTGAGTAGATGTCAAAACTGTCCGGGAATGGCTGTCCGGGAATGCTGGGAGTTGTAGTTTTGCAACAGCTGGAGGCACCCTGGTTGGGAACACTGGGTTATGGGAACACAACATCTGCGCACAAGAATGATGGAGTATATCTGGTCTGTAGGTGTCCTCCAGGTTATAGCTCATTTATGGTCAGTCTGCAGGTCCTGTGTTGCCAGAGGAGCATCTTATCAGAGACATTCTCCCTTCCTTGTGGGGGCCACTTACAGTCAAGCTCAGCCTCTCCCATCCTACAGGTAAGACGTCACGATAATCTCAAACCATGGGTTAAATGTCCATCAATCTATTCTCACCCTTTATATATCCAAAGAAAACACTCAGAGCTCGTCCATTGTGGAAAACCCAATAGATGGCCATACCCTATTTAGGGGATATATATATATATTTTAATATGTTTCTACTTCAGGCTATGACTGGAAATGGTTAGCAGAACACCTGTCCATCCCTCGGCATTTCATTGACCTATGGCAGGAACAAGGTGGGATCCCGGCCGACAATGTACTCAAGACCTGGCAGGTATGGTACCGTATTCCTGTACAACTAATATATTATATTTCTTATCCCTCTCTACTCATCGCTGGTTCAGCTAAAGATCTAAATATTCAGAGATTTGTTTTTAATATAGCCCAAAAAAATAACAAAAAATTAGTCTGAGGTTATGGACTTCACCATTTTTGTGCGACTACAATGAATACCGTACACTGAATGACCACTTTATTAGAGAACACCATTTAGTAGAACATTGGATCTCCTCATTCCACTAAATGATACAATTGTACTGCACGGACATCGGACCATGTGGACAGGATGGCTTCTCGCAGTTCTCTCTGCACATTAGAGGGAAATCCTGATGTGCTATGAGCAGCGCGTTCAACCTTGTCCCGAAGATGTCTATAGGATTAAGATCTGGGGACTGAAGGCTGGGGAAGCAAGGAAAACTCGGTTATGTTCCTAGGGCCGATCCGTGACTATATGACCCTTGTGAAAGGTGCATTGTCCTGCTGACTGTCTTCTTCTGCTGTAGGGGGAAACAACCACCATGGAGGGATGAACTTGGTTGCTTCGTGATTCCATAAACCCTACTGTCCAAAAGTCCATCTATGGTTATCAGAGGAGCCAGGGTACATCAAGAACCCCCCCCCCCCCCCATATTATACCACTCTTTAATTAATGCTACTTGTGCCAAATTTGTATCCATCTTCCTAGGCCATGTTCCTCTATAGAGATCTGGATCCACCTGACCAGGACATGTTCCTCTATAGAGATCTGGATCCACCTGACCAGGACATGTTCCTCTATAGAGATCTGGATCCATCTGACCAGGACATGTTTCTCTATAGAGATCTGGATCCATCTGACCAGGCCATGTTTCTCTATAGAGATCTGGATCCATCTGACCAGGCCATGTTTCTCTATAGAGATCTGGATCCATCTGACCAGGACATGTTTCTCTATAGAGATCTGGATCCATCTGACCAGACCATGTTTCTCTACAGAGATCAGGATCCATCTGACCAGGCCATGTTTCTCTATAGAGATCTGATCCATCTGTCCAGGTCATGTTTCTCTGTAGAGATCTGGATCCATCTGACCAGGACATGTTTCTCTATAGAGATCTGGATCCATCTGACCAGGACATGTTTCTCTATAGAGATCTGGATCCATCTGACCAGGCCATGTTTCTCTATAAAGATCTGAATCCATCTGACCAGGCCATGTTTCTCTATAAAGATCTGAATCCATCTGACCAGGACATGTTTCTCTATAGAGATCTGGATCCATCTGACCAGGACATGTTTCTCTATAGAGATCTGGATCCATCTGACCAGGACATGTTTCTCTATAGAGATCTGGATCCATCTGACCAGGACATGTTTCTCCACAGAGATCTGGATCCATCTGACCGGGCCATGTTTCTTTAGTTCTCACACAATTTTTAGTATTTTGCCCCCATGGAGTTTCGCCTGTTTCCCTTACACACAAGCCCTTCAGCTGGTCATCTGCTATTATATCTATGTTAGGAAGCGGTCAGTCATGGGTTCAGACACATTGGTCGAACAGCAGCGTTGTATTCGTCTCTAGTTTCCTGACTGCTCCTCCTGATCCTTAGAACTATCCCTGACCATCATGAATAGGCAGTGAGCTCTAATAAGAAAGAGGCCATTCAGTGTACGTCTGGATAAGATAACACTATCTCTTGTATAGTTCACACGCAGATCTCAGAATGGAGACACAAAATATCAAGTAGATTAGTAATAAATTTTAATAACCTTTCTTTTTTTTCTTACAAAATATGCTCTAAACCCCAGCCAATGAATCCCCATCCTGGCCCGGTCACTGTGGCTCAGCTGTTATAAAACTAGAACCCCCATAATGACGTAACGTTCCGCTTCCTTCTGCAGGTGAAGGTGAATGAAGCCACCGTGGGACGACTCTTTGATCTACTGATAGAGCATCGGGAGGATCTGGCCGCACTGCTCTGATGTGGGGGAAGTATTGCCCGCTGGGCCACAGAATGTTCTTTTATTACAATAAAAGAAAGAAAAAAGTTTTTTTGTGGAGCAGATTCATTGACCAATGATGAGAAAAATAACAGGATAAAGGTAGATACAGGTCCGAGGGGTCGGTTTTTCTCACTCCTGATTGGTTGCTGTGCTTTGTTAGATTCTATAGTCCAGTGGTCTTCAACCTGCGGACCTCCAGATGTTGCAAAACTACAACTCCCAGCATGACCGGACAGCCATTGGCTGTCCGGGCATGCTGGTAGTTGTAGTTTTGCAACATCTGGAGGTCCGCAGGTTGAAGACCACTGCTATAGTCCATAGCGGAGAGGGGTCTTCTGAATGCAGTGGTTAGACAGAGAAATATGGTGGGTACAGATTACACGCAGACCCTCACCACCACTAGAGTCCAGTGAAGAAGCCGTTCTGAGAGGGGTCAGTCCTGTCTGTCCGGCTGGATTTAACCCCTTTCCCAGGGACAGGGGTTGTGGAATATTTTGGAGGATAACGAATGAACAGACGATCTTCCTCCCTCTTGATCCAACGTAGGAGTTTGGTTATGACATTTATTGCACCCACCTTAGTCACTAAGGAGCTGAATGAGGTGTACAACTCAAACTTACTGGTTACCTGCGGAGGTAAGAAGAAATCCGGATTATGCCTTGTATTACACAATGGATCGGGACCCCCACAGACCCGCTGCCATAGCTGAACCTGAGGAAGGGCTGGGGCTCATCCAATGCACCGACGCAGGTTATTATTGTTTATCTCACTGATCGCAGCTGTAAATGAGTTAAATGACCTAGGATCTTAATTTTGGGGTCTGGTTTTCCCACTAAGGGTGGGTTCACATCACGTTTTCTCCCATACGGGAGCGCATACGGCAGGGGGGAGCTAAAACCTTGCGCTCCCGTATGCCTTTTTATGCGCTCCCGCATGTAATTCATTTCAATGAGCCGGACGGCTCATTTTTGCGCTGTATGTGCTTTTACAACCGGACCTAAAACCGTGGTTGACCACGTTTTTGCCTGCGGTCGGGAAATCGCATACGGCCGAAAAGGAAGCCGACCGGAGGCTGCGGTTCACTCCGGTCGGCTCATAGACATACATTAAATATGGTTCCCGAATAAGCTATTAAGCCCCGCCCCCCTCCTCCCAACCGTATACGGGAGCCGTATTTAACAAAACGTGGCGTGAACCCAGCCTAAGGCCTCAATCACATTAGGGTTGGAGCTCCATAGTGTGGTTTATATGAAAGGACATGAGCAGAGAAAGAAATCCTGCATATTAGTTTTTGCCCTCAGCTGAGATACTGCAATGGACACCAGCAGAAAAAACTTTATTAAAAGGGGTTATCCAGGAAATTATTATAATTTTTTATATATCAACTGGCTCCAGAAAGTTAAACAGATTTGTAAATTACTTCTAATAAAAAATCTTAATCCTTTCAGTACTTATCTGCTGAAGTTGAGTTGTTCTTTTCTGTCTAAGTGCTCTCTGATGACACGTGTCTCGGGAACCGCCCAGTTTAGAAGCCCCATAGCAAACCTCTTCTACTCTGTGCAGTTCCCGAGACAAGCAGAGATGTCAGCAGAGAAGAGAGCACTGTTGCCAGACAGAAAACAACAACTCAACTTCAGCAGCTGATAATTATTGGAAGGATTAAGATTTTTTTTTATAGAAGTAATTTACAAATCTATTAAAAGTAAATGGGGCTCAAAGGTCAAGGATATCTGGTTTAGAATAATTTGTATTTATTAATATAGAATGAAAAATGGATTAAATAGGGAATGTACAGGGCCCTTGTACTCCCCTAATTAATTTAATACACAGTAAAATATATAATAATCCCAATATAAAAATAGCAACTAAAAACTAAAAATAACAACTGTAAAATTATTCTAAAGAATAATTTTACAGTTGTTATTTTTACAGTTGTTATTTTTAGTTTTAGTTTTTAGTTGCTATTTTTATATTGGGATTATTATATATTTTACTGTGTATTAAATTAATTAGGGGAGTACAAGGGCCCTGTACATTCCCTATTTAATCCATTTTTCATTCTATATTAATAAATACAAATTATTCTAAACCAGATATCCTTGACCTTTGAGCCCCATTTACTTTTAATATATTGTCCCTATTTTTTACACCGTGGGTATAGGTGTTTGTTGAGTTGCTCGGGTCTTTAGTGACGGTCAGACAGACAGGAGCCTCTCCATTGTGTTTATATAATTTACAAATCTGTTTAACTTTCTGGAGCCAGTTGATATAGAATTTTTTTTTTTCCTGGAATACCCCTTTAACCCTATTCAAAGTCAATGGGACCTGTTGGTGTCTGTTGTGGAATGGAACCATTCAACTCGTATTGTTTCTGGCATGAAGTCTGTGACGGATCTCACATAAGATGGCACCAGACAACCAGGGATTTTGTTGTCCCCTTCTCTCTGGCAACAAGTAATAAACAGAAGAAATAAACCTTATAAAACAAAGAAAAAAAGAAACATTTCCCCCTCTGTGCATGGTCCCCTCAATAACTCCTTCCCACCATATATATATATATATATACACAGAAATATAAGTCACCCAGGCCAGCAGCGTCTCCTTCTCCGCCACGTGGTAAATAAGCCGTAAGGGTCTTGCCGAGTTGTGGATACGGCAGTGGAGATAGCGGTAAAGATCAAAGAGTCTCTGCTTCTCCTCCTCATTGGAGTATGGACCATCTGGTTCAGGGCTGCCGGACAATAGAAGGTTTGTTATCCTCGTATTTTACAAGATATCAAGGAGCCATTCTAATGATTTTGATATTACAATGAAATACAATTTCTCATTAGTAAAAAAAGATCTTTATATATATACATACACACACACATATACATATATATATATATATATATATATATATATATATATATATATATATATATATATACACACACACACACACACACAGATAAAGGTCCTACTTCTCTCTTTCCATAATTTCATGGCTTACAAGTTTAAACTGATTTACTTTAAGTGACTTTCTGTTGCACCCAATAAACTATTTCAGTGCGACAATCAGCGACCATTACTCCCCTTAGTTCCGAATGCTGGGTATGGGCTGCAGGGGTCATGACATCACACCATGCCCCTGAATGCAAGTCTATGGGAGGGGGTGTGACGTTCGTCACGCCCCCTCCCATAGACTTGCATTCAGGGGGTGTGATGTCACAAGGGGTGTGGCCGTGACATCACAACCCCTGCACCCAGCGTTCTGAACTAAATGTTCCGGTCGCTGGGGCAGTGGAGTACCCCTTTAACAATGCAGTAAAGTTGCAGATGTTAGCTTATCACTGATAATTTGGATATTGCATTGACTTACAGGCAGTCGGCCAATCCTCAGGCTCTGGGCTCACTATACATTCAGCTCCAGCCAGGACAAATCTATTACTTGTTCTATTTCCCATATAAACACAATAAAATGTAGAACAGACGAATGTCCAGCGCAGGTAAGAGGTAACGGAATGCTTTATTTCGGAAACTTCAGCACATGGAAGACAAGGACACAAGTGACGCGTTTTGACCCTGGAGTCGGGCCTTAGTCACTATAACTAAGGCCCAACTCCAGTGCCGAAACGCGTCACCTGTGTCCTTGTCTTCCATGTGCTGAAGTTTCCGAAATAAAGCATTCCGTTACCTCTTACCTGCGCTGGACATTCGTCTGTTCTACATTTCTGCATTGAAGGCGCTGCCCACGCCAGTCCGGGCGCTGCAGGCTTGGGGAGTGAGCTGAACATTCTCTCTGTTAAACACAATAAAATACCTGGTAAACTGTGGAAGCTGTCGGTACGGGTCTGGGATGTCAAGGGGCTTGTACACAAAATGCAAGAGCTCAGGGACCCCTACAAGGGAGACACTATATGAGCAGCAGCGGAGGGCCCCAGCCAATGTCTGCAGGGAGTTCTGTGCTTCCATGGCCTCCTGGATCTTCTTTTTACAGTCAGACACAGCATAGAAAGATTCTTTATCTGTGGAAAGCAGCACCAAACACACCGTGCAGTCAGGGTCCAAGTACGAGATATAAGCGTAAAAGTAGCCATCAGGGTTAAATCGTGGGAGGCAGATAGGAGTCCAGATCTCACCGGCCTGAAAGGCAGAAGAGGCCCCAATGAGGTTCAGCAGCAGATGGAGGTCTGCAGGGTCCAGGCGGCAATCCTCAATGACTGCTCGCTCCTGAACCACAGTCACAAGCTGCTGCTCTGCTACTAAAATAGAGAACACCAAATTGGGGGTGATGGCCTTGGTCAAAATGGAGCTCAAAGAGTCCCGTAATGGGCTGGGCAAGGCCACACATCGCACAGCCCCAAGGAGGAAGCCAGGGTCAGTATCTAGCAGGTCCAGTAGGCTATCCAGGATCTTCTCAGAGCCAGCGAGAAGACGCCGCAAGTCATAATTCTTCTTGCGCTCAAATATCCGGGCCACGCTGGCCTGAGTGAGCATGCTGATTATCTGGTAGTAAACGTACTGCAACTCCATCCTCAGCTGCTCCTCTGACTGAGGAGCCCGGGACACGGACACCAATACCAAGGGGCCCTGCTGCAGGAAGACCACCTTCTGCTTTTCTGTGAAAGAAAATGGAACAGTCAGCTCTGTAGTTTCAAAACAACCCCCCCCCCCCCACCAGATAGATAATATTATACGAAATCTGTCAGCAGATATATATACGCCATGATCTCTAGATCAGAAAAGTATTACTAATCAGCTGAAAGCAAGAGACACAAAACATTTACAAAAAGAAAATACCTGCTCTAAAATACAGTCTAGTCTGAACACCTCATCTGGTGCACTCAGTTATGGGATGTGAATGGTTAAAGTTGTCACCTACCGGAGTGGATGGATCGGATGATGTTATTTCCACTCTGGACAAAACTGACCAGGGCCATCATTACACCCATGTTGGATGATAGGGCCTCCTCATTGCCATAGCGGGAGTAGATAGGCTTTCCTGCCTCACTTAGGACAAACACGTGTTTTCGCTTTGTGTGCAGGCTCTCCGCTGTGACGTCCTCCTCTCGCTGAACAGGGGTTAGGGGTGGGGACACATTGGTCGCCACCGAGGAGATACCAGGAAAGTCCCCAGAGTCCTCTAATGCATTATCTGAGGCATCGTCTTTTACTTCCTTTTGGTCGTCATGTTCCACACCAGCAGCTTCCGGTTGCTCTGGGTCAGTGTCCATAATTTCATCTATTTTGGTCTCACTAGCAGAAGCCTCTATGTTCCTCTGCTCAGGGCTCTTTTCTTGTACCTGCTCCGTGTCGTCATCTTCTGATACCTTGTGTGAGGTCTCTTCATTATCATGCACAGACTGTGGGGTGCGGCTGCCATCATACATTAGGCCACCAGTCTCACCATCTCTGTCTCCTGGAGCGGACACACAGTCTTGCTGTAGACATTCACTTATATCTAATCTCCCCACATCCTCCGCAGTAGTCACCTCTTGGTCACCCACATTTGAGGTTTCAGGTTCTTCCATTAAGCCTTTGGTTTCCAAACTACTTTGCTCCAGAAGATGCAAAACCTGTTGAGTCTCATCAGCAGCGTCGTGGGTGTCGTCTTCCTGAGACCCATCCGAGCTATTGCATCGTGCGTTGGTGTCATCAGCGCCTTCCTTTAATAGACATTGGTGGGGATCGTCTATGGGATCATGTCCGGTACCTAGGGGACATCCCTCGTCTGAGCTCTGTGAACCTCTATCCAGAGGCTGAACTTCTGGAACATTCAGTGCTGACGCCAATGTCTGATGAGGACCATCACTTGTCTCATTTTCTACATGTTTCGGTTGATCTGTTGGATTAAAATCAAAAACTTACACAAGGATTTGAAAATGTTACAATTGTCCTAAATGAAATTACATTAGATTTAGAACATGGTCACTTGATACTGATCTCAGGAACAAACGTCTACAGAGGAAGAAATAGGCCCCGATTTACTAAGAGTGTTGTGTAGGTTTCTTTGTGGATTTTAAATCTCTGCAAGTATTTTTCCACATTATTTACTAAGGTTTCCCTAAATGTTGCACTTTCCCCTACATTCCCCCCCCCCCCCCCTTTATCTGTCTGTTTTTTCCTCAACTCAAATCCATCACATTTTCTGTGGAAACCTTAGTAAATATGTAGGTTTTTTTGTGTGAAAATGTCGGAGACACGCCCCTTTTTGTGGCCACGACCACTTTCTTGTCAGTCACGCCCCTTTTTCGGGGTTTCTCAGTAAAATAGAGAGTTAGTCGGGTTGTTTTCAATTCTGGCGCCCAATCTGGCATATGGATGGGATACAGACATATCGGACCTGTTGTAAACCCGACATGTTTTGTCGGGTTTACAACAGTAAATCAGGGCCAATATGTCTGTATCCCATCCATATGGCACTGACTGGGTGGACAGACTTATAAGGCTCTTTTCAGCGTCACAAGCACATTAAAAAGGAGATATAAAAGTAAAAAACAAACCATACTCTCCTGCCCTGATCTCTACAGCTGTTGCTCTGATGACTTCTGGTCCCCGATGCTCACCTTTTCCTGGTTTCTGTGACATGTTGTCCCTGCATGAAGCCATGAAGCCAATTATTGACTAAAGCGGCCATTTACTGGCTGAGCAGGTTGTTCATGCGGAGATGATGCATCACAGGATCCACTAATCAGTGGTGAGCAGCAGGGACCCGAATCCTTTAGAACAGTAGCAGCAGGGGATCAAGGCAAGTGAGTATGGTTTTCTTTTTTATTTTTATATCATCCCGACTGATTTTTAAGATGGTTTTCCTATTGCTGAAATACCCCTAAGAGCCTTTATAACAGATTTGTGGTATCTTGGGGGGTGTAGGGTATGGGGAGTGTAGCTGTTCTGGTATTAAAGGGTGCTTGTTAACCCTTGCTATTCGTGACGCCAGGGTGAGGGCTCCTCAAAGCTTTTCCTACTGCCGCCCTTCCCAGGAACGATAGGGAGGTAGATGATAATGGGTTTGAGGTAGTGAGTAATAATGGATTGTCCACAACCGGAAAGCTTCTGCAAACAGCGTTAACTTTACTGAAGATTCTCTCTCATCAATACAGCTTCCTTTTGGAGATTGACAATGGTTGGGACTTTAGCTTTAAGAGTCTCTAGTCTATTGTGCTGTTCCACTGGATTTAGGTGAATTAGTTGCGGTCCAGTAGTCAGGCTAGTATTAGCAGGAATTAGTATAAGACTCACGATTTTTGGTTCTGCTGAGGCCGTAGGTTTTGAGGCCTAGCGTGTCTTTGAAAGTTGCGCAGCACCGTCCTGTTAGTCCGGAATCCACGAGAGCAGCCACACCCAAGAGAGCGATAATTGGACGCAGCTCCCTTATATGGGCAGGGGCTGGACTGACGTTAATTGGTCCA